>NC_067143.1:64835919-65193419 GCF_903995435.1 Acomys russatus | reverse complement strand
CTCTGCAGCTTCAGTGTGCACAAGCAGAAAGACAGTCTAAATCCAATCCGCAAACTGTGTCTTCTTTCTTACATTGTAAAGTCTGTGGGAAGCTTAGGAACCCAGTATTGGTACTTGAGATCCCTACACACTCCCGTGTATGGCCTCAGATATAAGCCTTACTTTGCCTGAGTGGGCACACCAGGAAATTTCTGTATCATAGTTTGTTAGGTTGACAATGCTTTAGTAGCCTGCAGGTCTTTAGAGTTGTTAAGGCCTTTCTCATGCATCATTTGAAGCCCATACAAGCTTGGAGTGGGAAGATGGACAGAACAGTGTTCTGATGCTATTCTGGACAGAGGGTAATTAGTGACCAATTATTGATTACCAGGGAACAAGGAGCTGGAGTAAAAACTCAGGTCACTTGCTGCTGCAGGACCCTTTTTAGTCTCCAGTGTTGTGTTGCACGTGTTAAGCGTTACGTCGCATGGAGTAGCCGGATGTGACGGAGCCCCTGGGTAAGGAGTGAAAGGCTCACCTGCTTAGGACCTCCTCTGTGCAGTTGTTGCCTTGTCTTCAGGGGAGGAGGTGCTTCTATCAGGGAAAGTCAGTTTATGAGGAGTGTGTGTGTGTGTGTGTGTGTGTGTGTGTGTGTGTGTGTGAGAGAGAGAGAGAGAGAGAGAGAGAGAGAGAGAGAGAGAGAGAGAGAGAGAGAGAGAGAGAGAGAGAGAGAGTGTTTCTGAAAGAGTGTCACAGACAGGATAGGGCCCCAAGACTTCCACCGTTGTTGCTCTTTCCTTGAATAATGGTTTCATCAAAACTGTACACAGCTTGGTGTCCCATCCACCCAACTGCATGAGCTACGATGACAGAAAAGGACACATGTGTTTTCATGTTGCTTGAAGAACTGTCAGCTTGGAAGTTTCAGAATAATCACAGTTTTAAAACAATATGAATCCCTGCTTTTGTTAAAAAAATTTCAAAGAAATTTAAAAAAAATCAAAGAATGGTATGATCCCTATGGATCCTTTATCTAGCTTAAACATTATCAATATTTCACTCAACTCACTATTTTTATTTGATTAAAGTTTAATTTAAAATGTAAATTACAAAATATGCCAAGCATCTAGAAAATAATAGTACATGCACTCAAATTTCTGCCACTATTAGTCAGCATACATTATATTTTTGTGTGTCAAACATGATAATGAGCTGCAATAATTGAAAGATTGAGACTAGACACAGAGCACACAAACTAAGAAGGGTGTAATAAAAGCATTTTATAATTTACCAGAACATGCTTGCTATCATGTCTTTAAAAATAGAATTCTGCATACCAATCCATGTGACTCCCAAATAAAATGCCTTCTTGAACATATGTCAGGTGACAGTACTGTAACTGAGGCACTCTGACTTGCAGTTGGATCACGGCGTTATTGGAGCACTCTGTCAGCCTTGTGCATACTCACAATTTCTTGATGTTAGATATGCCCATTGGGAAGTTGCTGGCATCTGTTCAAAGTTCGTTAGACTGCTGTGTCTGTGCGTGGTATTGGGTCCAGCTGAGCTGATCCACAGTTACACCTAGCTACCTCTATCTAGAACCTTCTTCTGAGAGTCACTCCAGCTGGTAGGTCTAGAGCACTCTTTTGTTCGAGAAATTGTCTCTAGACATACTAAGTACAGCAACAACTGTCAGTCGTGTTCTTTATTTTTCAAAATCTATGACATCATTTTTAGGGATTCATTAGACAGCTCATTTTTGTACATCTACTGAAAATACTTATAAAAGCTTTTGGTAATTTTCTTCCCCTAGCAGTTCAGAATAGGTAACACAGAGGAAGTGTTTGTTAGTTTAGGCTCAGGCAGTATCTTGGGGATACCATTGAGCTTTTGAGTGGTTGACACACAGAACGTGGAGGGAGTTGTTCATTTGTTCAAAAACATTTGCTGAGCTCCTACTGTATGGCATAGTACAGTGGTGGTCATTAAAAATTACTCTAACATTAAAAAATTTTCAAGTGTGCACGGTCGCACATTCCTGTAATCCCAGCACTCAGGAGACAGAGGCAGGCGGATCTCTGTGAGTTCATGGCCAGCCAAGGCTACACAGAGAAAACTTGTCTCTGAAAAACCGATTTTTTTCTCCTTATAATTTGTGAATGTGTAATTGTGTACCCACGCTTTACATGTGTTCACTCATGCACGTGCACACAGGTGTTTCTGTGTGTGTGTGTGACAGTATGTGTCACATGTTTGCACATATGTGTGTAGAGAGGGCAACTTGGCTGCCATTCCTTAGGTACTCTCCTCTTCTTGTTTTTTGAACTGAGGAGCCTCACCGGCCTGATGCTCTCCAAGCAGCTGGAAAGGGAGCCAGGGAGCTCTAGGGACCTGCAGGTTCTGCTCTTCAGTGCTGGGATTGCAAACTTGCATTACACTCAGCTTTGTTGCATGGATTCAGGGGCTTAATCCAGGCCATAGCAATCCATACCCCATCCCACTCTTTAAAACTATTTCTTCTTCCTCCTCCTCCTCTTCTTCCTCCTCCTCATTCTTCATCTGATAGTTAGAATTACCTCTTCACCACACCAGGCAATAACTTGCTTCCCGTAACAAAGTACAATTTATAATGTATTTATTCTAAGACTATCCTTTGAAATAATAATACAATAAAATTCTGAAACAGTGATCTTATCAACTCTTGTGCATGGTGTATCAACTTTACAATAAAAGAGAAACTGTAAGAGAAAAGACAGCTTAAAAATAATTACATTGGCAGAGATTTCATGTTTTTGAATGGTAATAAATATCTTTTAAAAACACTGAAAATTATACCATATATAATTTGCAGTTGTACTATATACTATATGTTTTTTAGATTATTAATGATCATAAATAGCAAGTGGTAAGAGAGTTTACAGCATCATATTTTGTCATTCTTTAAGAGCAATTCAGAATATTTGAAAATTCACATAACTATACCGATGGGTACACATGACAGAAGTTTGAGTGAAACAGAACTTTTCCAGAAGAGGGAAAGGAAGAGAGCAGTGGGTGGGTTTTTCATGGAGGAAGGTAGGCCAGACCATGTCGTCTCAGTTTCTATAGCAACAGTGCCTACATAGCACTTCCGCAGGCTTTGAAATTTGCTGGTTATATGCCTACTGTTTGCTACAAAACTGAAGCGCGACCAGACAGTACCTTATTTTTAAAATGTACCCTTTTCTTCCCATAACCTAGTCTAGCACCTGAGTCTTAAATGAATACAAAGAGCAAAAATAATACAAAATGATAAGTTCTGTACTAGAAGCAATTTTTATACAATATATTCTAATTATGGCCTTCCCACCTCTAATTCCTCCCAGATCCTCCTCAAATCCTACCTACCCAAATCTGCACTCTTTCCTTCTGTCCTTCATTAGACTATAAACAGGCATCTAAAAATAATAATCAGGTACTAATAACCATGATAGAATAAAACAAACAGATGAAAAAATCCAAAGAAAAAGAACAAGAAACATATCGACACAGAGACACATTTTCACACACAAAGAAATTTAATGAAAACACAACACCTTGGACATATCATAGTATATACTCCCTATAAGGGAGAAGGGGAAGAAAAAATAAAGAAAAAATAAAAAGAATGCCCAGGAAAGCATATGAGACAAAGAATCTCCAAAATTGCCACTGAGTGTGTTGTGTTGGCCTGGTGCTGCTGGGCGTGGGGCCTGCCCTTAAGGATGGTATGTATGCCCAGTGAGACTCTGCCAGATAAAACTAACTTTTCCTTTGTGAGCCCTTGTCAATTGGAGATACCTTTTGGGTTAGAATGCGGGCTTTTCTCCACTTACCCTCTCAACACTGGGATTCCATCCATCCCAGACCTGTGCAGGCCCTGTGCATGCTGCCACAGTCTCTGAGTTCATATGTGTGTCAGTCTTGCTATGTTTGGAAGGCCTTGATTCAAACCTAGCTACAAACCCTCCATCTACAAAGCCATCTTCTTTGAAGTCAGTAAATCTGAAAATATTTCTATACCTGGATGCAGTTAAAACTTGATTTATTTGTATTTTGTGGGAATACTCTTTTAGTAGATATTTTGGCCTATTGAGAAATGAGAATGGCATTTCCAAGTTATACAATAATTCCTAAAGCAATAAAAGATAAGTTATGTTTAGTAGCAGATCACCCAAATTCTATAAAAAATAGTGACCCACATGCTATAAATATAGTACCTGCTAAACAGCTTACTGGATTAACAGGGACACCTGCAGGTTTGACCACACTAGATACCAGGGACAGATGGGCACACTTGATGGAGACAGACGTATTTGAAGATATTTGGATTTAACATTTTAGGGTTGAAAATAATACCCCTTCTTGTTAAATATTAGTGTAAACAAGAACATTTCATCCTATTAAATATGAGCTCAGTGTTCACATTCCAGCATTATAAGATGTATGTGGTTGTGATCTGAACTTGATCATATTTACCCTTCACAACAAAATTGTTTTTCATTATAGAAGGGCTGTTTAGTGACTTTAAGCCACAGCCATTTAAAAGGACGTCAGGGACCTAGAGAAGCCCTTAAAAATGGAGATTCTGAACACTGCCTTTCCTGTTTGCAAAGCAAGCGCGTTAGGCAAGCAGCTGTTCTTGTTCATGCTCCTTGTGATTTGTTTCCACTAATTTGTTCCTTTATAGGTTCCTTTCAGTTTATCTGAGAGGCTGAATATCCTGTGGAGTAGTGTGCATAGTGTGCCCTCACAGCACAGACAACATTTTCAAAGATTTTAAGCAAGTTTTATTAGCTTCAGTGGAAATACAATCAAAGCCAATCAGTTTCTAGTTTTCAGAAAGGTCAGGTGCTGGTGTGTGTGTGTGCTGGTGTGTGTGTATGTATGCTGGTGTGTGTGTATGCTGTATGTGTGTGTGTGCTGGTGTGTGTGTATGCTGTATGTGTGTGTGTGCTGGTGTGTGTGTGTGCTGGTGTGTGTGTGTGCTGGTGTGTGTGTGCTGGTGTGTGTGTATGCTGGTGTGTGTGTATGCTGTATGTGTGTGTATGCTGTATGTGTGTATGTTGTATATGTGTGTGTATGCTGGTGTGTGTGTATGCTGGTGTGTGTATGCTGGTGTGTGTATGCTGGTGTGCATGTATGCTGGTGTGCGTGTATGCTGGTGTGTGTGTGTGCTGGTGTGTGTGTGTGCTGGTGTGTGTGTGTGCTGGTGTGTGTGTATGCTGGTGTGTGTGTGTGCTGGTGTGCATGTATGCTGGTGTGTGTGTATGCTGGTGTGCGTGTATGCTGGTGTGCGTGTATGCTGGTGTGTGTGTATGCTGGTGTGCGTGTATGCTGGTGTGTGTGTATGCTGGTGTGCGTGCGTGTATGCTGGTGTGTGTGTATGCTGGTGTGTGTGTATGCTGGTGTGCGTGTATGCTGGTGTGTGTGTATGCTGGTGTGTGTGTATGCTGGTGTGTGTGTATGCTGGTGTGCGTGTATGCTGGTGTGCATGTATGATGGTGTGTGTGTATGCTGGTGTGTGTGTATGCTGGTGTGTGTGTGTGCTGGTGTGTGTGTATGCTGGTGTGTGTGTGTGCTGTATGTGTGTATGCTGGTGTGTGTGTATGCTGGTGTGTGTGTATGCTGGTGTGTGTGTGTGCTGGTGTGTGTGTATGCTGGTGTGTGTGTATGCTGGTGTGTGTGTGCTGGTGTGTGTGTGTGCTGGTGTGTGTGTGCTGGTGTGCGTGTATGCTGGTGTGTGTGTGTGCTGGTGTGTGTGTGTGCTGGTGTGTGTGTATGCTGGTGTGTGTGTATGCTGGTGTGTGTGTATGCTGGTGTGTGTGTGTGCTGGTGTGTGTGTATGCTGGTGTGTGTGTGTGCTGGTGTGCATGTATGCTGGTGTGTGTGTATGCTGGTGTGCGTGTATGCTGGTGTGTGTGTGTGCTGGTGTGTGTATGCTGGTGTGTGTGTATGCTGGTGTGCGTGTATGCTGGTGTGTGTGTGTGCTGGTGTGTGTGTATGCTGGTGTGCGTGTATGCTGGTGTGCGTGTATGCTGGTGTGTGTGTATGCTGGTGTGCGTGTATGCTGGTGTGTGTGTATGCTGGTGTGCGTGCGTGTATGCTGGTGTGTGTGTATGCTGGTGTGTGTGTATGCTGGTGTGCGTGTATGCTGGTGTGTGTGTATGCTGGTGTGTGTGTATGCTGGTGTGTGTGTATGCTGGTGTGCGTGTATGCTGGTGTGCATGTATGCTGGTGTGTGTGTATGCTGTATGTGTGTGTGTGCTGGTGTGTGTGTATGCTGGTGTGTGTATGTTGTATATGTGTGTGTATGCTGGTGTGTGTGTGTGCTGGTGTGCGTGTGTGCTGGTGTGCGTGTGTGCTGGTGTGCGTGTATGCTGGTGTGCGTGTATGCTGGTGTGTGTGTATGCTGGTGTGTGTGTATGCTGGTGTGTGTGTATGCTGGTGTGTGTGTATGCTGTATGTGTGTATACTGGTGTGTGTGTGTGCTGGTGTGTGTGTGTGCTGGTGTGTGTGTGCTGTATGTGTGTATGCTGGTGTGTGTGTGTGCTGGTGTGTGTGTATGCTGGTGTGTGTGTATGCTGGTGTGTGTATGCTGATGTGTGTGTGTGCTGGTGTGTGTGTGTGCTGGTGTGTGTGTGTGCTGGTGTGTGTGTGTGCTGGTGTGTGTGTGTGCTGGTGTGTGTGTGTGCTGGTGTGTGTGTGTGCTGGTGTGTGTGTGTGCTGGTGTGTGTGTATGCTGGTGTGTGTGTATGCTGGTGTGTGTGTATGCTGGTGTGTGTGTATGCTGTATGTGTGTGTGTGCTGGTGTGTGTGTGTGCTGGTGTGTGTGTGTGCTGGTGTGTGTGTGTGCTGGTGTGTGTGTGGTGTGTGGTGTTGTGTATGCTGGTGTGTTTTATGCTGGTGTGTGTGTATGCTGGTGTGTGTGTATGCTGGTGTGTGTGTATGCTGTATGTGTGTGTGTGCTGGTGTGTGTGTATGCTGGTGTGTGTGTATGCTGTATGTGTGTGTGTGCTGGTGTGTGTGTATGCTGGTGTGTGTGTATGTTGTATGTGTGTGTGTATGCTGGTGTGCATGTATGCTGGTGTGTGTGTATGCTGGTGTGTGTGTGCTGGTGTGTGTGTATGCTGGTGTGAGTGTGTGCTGTATGTGTGTGTATGCTGGTGTGCATGTATGCTGTATGTGTGTATGCTGGTGTGTGTGTGTGCTGGTGTGTGTGTGTGCTGGTGTGTGTGTGTGCTGTATGTGTGTATGCTGGTGTGTGTGTGTGCTGGTGTGTGTGTATGCTGGTGTGTGTGTATGCTGGTGTGTGTGTATGCTGTATGTGTGTGTGTGCTGGTGTGGTGTGTGGTGCTGGTGTGTGTGTATGCTGTGTGTGTGGGTATGCTGTGATTGTGTGTGTGCTGGTGGTGTGTGTGCTGGTGGTGTGGTGTGCTGGTGTGTGTGTGCTGGTGTGTGTGTATGCTGGTGTGTGTGTATGCTGTATGTGTGTGTGCTGGTGTGTGTGTGCTGGTGTGTGTGTGTGCTGGTGTGTGTGTATGCTGGTGTGTGTGTATGCTGGTGTGTGTGTATGCTGGTGTGTGTGTATGCTGGTGTGTGTGTATGCTGGTGTGTGTGTATGCTGTATGTGTGTATGCTGGTGTGTGTGTGTGCTGGTGTGTGTGTATGCTGGTGTGTGTGTATGCTGGTGTGTGTGTGCTGGTGTGTGTGTGTGCTGGTGTGTGTGTGTGCTGGTGTGTGTGTATGCTGGTGTGTGTGTATGCTGCTGTGTGTGTGTGCTGGTGTGTGTGTGTGCTGGTGTGTGTGTATGCTGGTGTGTGTGTATGCTGGTGTGTGTGTGCTGGTGTGTGTGTGCTGGTGTGTGTGTATGCTGGTGGTGTGTATGCTGGTGTGTGTGTGTCTGGTGTGTGTATGCTGGTGTGTGTGTGCTGGTGTGTGTGTATGCTGGTGTGTGTGTATGCTGGTGTGTGTGTATGCTGGTGTGTGTGTATGCTGGTGTGTGTGTATGCTGGTGTGTGTGTATGCTGGTGTGTGTGTATGCTGGTGTGTGTGTGTGCTGGTGTGTGTGTGTATGCTGGTGTGTGTGTTATGCTGGTGTGTGTGTATGCTGGTGTGTGTGTGCTGGTGTGTGTGTATGCTGGTGTGTGTGTATGCTGGTGTGTGTGTATGCTGGTGTGTGTGTATGCTGGTGTGTGTGTGTGCTGGTGTGTGTGTATGCTGGTGTGTGTGTATGCTGGTGTGTGTGTATGCTGGTGTGTGTGTGTGCTGGTGTGTGTGTATGCTGGTGTGTGTGTGTGCTGGTGTGTGTGTATGCTGGTGTGTGTGTATGCTGGTGTGTGTGTATGCTGGTGTGTGTGTGTGCTGGTGTGTGTGTATGCTGCTGTGTGTGTGTGCTGGTGTGTGTGTGCCTTGGTCTTCATTGTGATTCATGGCTGAAGAGAATAATTGCTACTAAACTCTCTACAAGTACACTCTCTGTTAAAGTATGATGTGTTAGCCATTTCTAGTTCATAATACAAGCTCACTGGTCCTTGGTGCAAAACACCGTAAGAATTTTATGCAATGGCTTTGGTGTTACATTTCTGTTTTAATGTTTTAAATCAAACTTAATTTTAATGGTTGGCATATTTTCTTGTTTACAATTGTTTATATGTAACAATATTGTCATTTATTTATTTATTTCTCATACATTACATCCTGGCTGCAGTTTCCCCCTCCCTCCTTTCCTACCAACCCCCCACCTTCTTTCTCCCCTAGATCTGTTCCTTCTCCATTTTCCTTCAGAAAAGGGCAGGCCTCCCAGTGATGTCAACCCAGCATGCATTGCCTATTTCTTGCATGGATTCTATTTAAATTACCTACTACCTGATATCTTGACTTCACACTTAAACGGCCATGCGGTCCTCTGTTTAGCTCCTTTTTGTCCTTGTTTCTATGTCTTTATTTTTCAGGGTTCTCCTTCTTGGGCGTACATATTAAATATATTTTAATTCTACCTCTTTGTTATGTCTCGCTTTTATTTATTTATTTATTTATTGAGACAAGGTCTTACTTTGTAGCTCAGGTTAGACCATAGCTTGCCATGCAGCTCAGGTTCTCTCTGCCTCAGCCTCCTGAGTGCTGGGGTTATAGATTTAAAACAGCACATCCTACTAATTGTACAGTGATTTATAGAATTATATTTGTTATTATGTCAAAATCTCTCTCTCTCTCGTATACACACACAGAGAGGCATGAAGAATCAGATTTTTAGCAGTAAGAGTATAAATTTTAATAAAGTGGGATTAAAATACCTACAATTTTTATATCTGACAAAATGGAAATCAATTATTAAATATAGTTTCTTACCTATGTACATAATTTAAATATATACATATTTTGGCATTTTCTATTTGCCTTGTAGTTTTTATAAATATTCTCAAATTTTATATTTTACTACAAGTAAAAATAAAGTTTTAGTAATAATAAGTTATATATCTTTAAAATTAAAAATAGACCCAAAAGAAATGCTCAAACTCAAAGATTCTTATTGTGGAAATATACTTTTCCCATAGCTATTTTCTTAAATAGGAAAACGAGTGGGAGGTAGTCTTCACTAAAATATTTTCTATATTTAATTTTGGACTTTATATGAGGAAATCAGAGTAATTATATGCATTATTTTCAGAATTAAAACAAATAACTTATAAGCATCTCTAAAGCAATCTATGCTGTGTAATATTTCAACCACAAACACTTTAATTAGTGTTGATTGGGTTTGGGGCGTTTTGCACTGCCACCTTAGCTCTCTCCTTAAAATTTCATTGTGGAAAGCAATTGATCAAGAGCAGAATGTAAGTAAATGAATATATTGGTGGTTAATCTGACAAAAGAAACATTTCGTGTTAATATATGAACAGGTGATTTGTGTCTTCAGAAACTAATCTGTTGAGAGGGAGCCAGTTTAAGACAAGAACATCCAAAAAGCAGTGTAAATTAGTAAATGATTTAAAACAAACTTCACTGAGATTCTAGAAGATGACCAGGTGACTGAAGGCAAGTGAAACCCACGAGCAGTAAAGACCTGCAGGGAGGTCTCTGTTATCCTCTGAGAGAATTCAGGGAGGTATAAATGGTCTCCCAGCTCCGTGGAAGAGAAGGATATGAGGAGTTTTGTGCTTTGTGCCTGTATTTAATCCTGAAGGAAAGTCAGGTCAGGTGGCTCCTGCTTTCAATCCCAGCACTCTGGAGGCCAAGACAAGCAGATCTCTATGAGTTTGAGGCCAACCTGGTCTACAAAGAGAATCCAGGACAGCCAAGGCTACACAAAGAAACACTGTGACGCAGCGAAAGAAATCTATTAGTATATTGCAGCTAAAATATTAGTTGACTTCTCAGGCAAGTTGAATTATATTTTTCTTGTAATAATTGTGCATTATTATATTCCCTATGTTCGCCAAATCAATAATTTTATTTTCAGTTTGAAGGTACATGTATATTTTATGAGTTAACATATAAGCACCGATATGAATGAAAGTTTATATATGAGCTATAGATGAGCCGTGTGTAGGAGTTAATACACGCGTTGTACATTTTGAAGTGCACCATGTATTATTAACATGTGCAGCTTATTTAGATAGTAACAGTACACGTGACATGCTTTCACTTTGTGTACTATAACTTGCTTGCATATTAGTTTATTTTTATATCTGCATATGACTTGGTGGAGACACACATGGGTTTGTTAGAATCTGGAGCAGGTTATTTGTGGTTACTCTGTGTACTTGGGAAAGCTACTTAACCTCTGAAATTTTAAAATATTGGGATATGATTATCATGTAATTGATACATCTAAGTACCAGTAAATGAAGGCTAATAATAGTATAAAATATTGAAATCAGACTCATGCATTAATGTTGATTGTTGCTGTTGTTGTTGTTTTAAGAATCTCTTTCTGTAGGCCAGGCTGGACTGGAATTCTCTATGTAGCCCAGGCCGGCCTTGAACCTGAGATTGCAGATGAGCATCTTTACGTTTAGGCACTCTGCTATAGATGTTAACATGGGTCAGTGTTTGGTATGGCCAACAAAAGATCCACTAAGAATGTGTATGCTGTTGATAGCTGAGAACCAATAAAGTTTTGCTGTATTTAGAGATTTTTGTCCATATAATTCTGGTAAGATTTCGTATCACTAGAGGAACCTACTAGGCAAACTATGTATATTTGTATTGATAATATAAAAAAGCAAATCGGTGTGTGTGATGTCTCTGTCTCATAGGTAGAAGAACTTCATTTCTTTAACAACAGTTCATTTATCTCATTCAAATAATAAACACAAAAAACCTTTTTGATGTAGCAATTACATGGAGACAAAAGAGAGAGAAAGAAGAGAGGAGAGACACTGAGAAAGATGGCAGTGGATGTGGCAATCCCCCTTCACCTCCCTCCATCCTTCTCCTGCCGTCCTCCTCCTCCCACCCTCTTGCTTATCCAAGCAAACAACCCAAACCAACGGGAAAGTTAGGCCTTAGGAACACCGGGCACCCCAGGCCCGGCACCCCAGGCCCGGCACCCGAGGCCCGGCACCTCATGCCTGGCTTGTACAGCAGCTTGCTCCGCAGTCTCTTTACAGCATTTATATATGTGACGCTGAAACTTTTTAGGAATGAACAAGAGTCATCACTTATCTCTTGTTTGATGGTGGCTGTGGTGAGTTTCTCACTCCTTCCTCTGTGCTGCTCAGAAGCCGATTTTCCAGATTGTAAGGATGGTTTGAGTCAATTATAATCAAACTAACTACTGCAATTCCAGAATGAATTTTGTTCTTTCTGAAACAGGTTTGGTTTCTCTCCATGCATTAAGTTTGGACCAGAGAATGATGGTTAAGGAAAGGGAACTTGTTACAATAGAACAAGCCACACAGCGGCTTTCCAGGCAGTTAAGAACAGGACATTTGAATCTTTTATCTCTTTGTTTTTACACGAGCATACCCAATCCATAAAGAGCCCCACTGTGGACTAGATCCGTGGCTCTCTTGAAGGACCGACCGGTGTAGTCAGTCACTTGGTGAGAAAGCTCATGGTCTTTAGAGAAACAGGACAATTTCATTTGTGGTTTTAAGCGAGTCATTGTTTCACTTGGAGAATGTAAAATCGGTGACTGGGCTTGTTCCCTTTGTAAAGGATTACAGTGACACACGGAAGCTTCTGAGTGCTTCTGACAGATGTGTTGGCGGTTTGCCACAAGCTAAGGGTGCGGCCCTGACTGACAGCTTGCAATTATGTTATGATGAATGGTTCTGATGTGTGCTCAAGAGAAAACCACTTTCTAGAGAGTGAAAGTCATACATACGGTTCCTATAAAAATCAGCTCAAATAAACTATGGTAACTTTCTATTTTGTTTTAGCATTTTGGTGGGCTAACCAATTTGAGCATTCCTCCTTCCACAGAAGTCTCTGTTTTTGATAAAACAAGTATGAGATCCAAAATTTTTTTGTGGGTGGAAATGAATTTGATACCTTTTTTGGCACCAGAAATACTTTATCTGCATTTTTGACAAAACTGACATGTCCAAGGAGATCTTTCCCTCTTGCATAAACTCTTAAAATGTACATACGTTCTGTGGTG
The DNA here is from genome assembly GCF_903995435.1 of Acomys russatus. NCBI lineage: Eukaryota > Metazoa > Chordata > Mammalia > Rodentia > Muridae > Acomys > Acomys russatus. Next base: position 65,180,809 of record NC_067143.1, on the reverse strand, counting down.
TGCCCCACAAGACTTTTGAGTCAAGCCTTCAAAAGGAAGTTGCCCCTTTGGGCTGACTAACTTCTTAGTAAGCATTGCTGTTTGAATTTCACTGAAGATGCTGGGTTCAAATGCTGCATGAGCCAACTTCGTGGGTCACTCCAATCACCTCCACGCTTTTCTGATTTGCTTTATCTTAAGTTGGGTCTGAGTATGACTTCTAGGGTAGACTCTTTTAGTTAATTATAAAATGGAATTTTACTACTCAGTCACGAGATTACAATGTTTAAAATATGTGTTGATTGAGCCAGCTGTTATTTCCCTCATGGATTAAGAAAAAATTGATAGATTAAAAAAAATAAGTCATATAAAATATAAAATTAAGTTGAGATGCAGTTTTTTTAAAAAAATACTTAAATTGTAAAACTTGTTACTTATTTTGAAAAAGATAACTTCCAGTTTAATTCTCTGAGAAGCTTGACGCATGATATTCTTGAGGCCAAGGAGTCTCTATTAAGAATATTAAGAAAGCAGTGTTGTAATTGATGACATTTCAATAAGTGCAATATTTCCCATGTAAGAAACAATAGCACAATAGTCAGCCTCTTTGCAAAGTCAGACTGCAAGTAAGGCTTAACACTGAGATTTCCACATGTCATGTGAAAACCGGAAGAGGGCACATTCATTTACCCCAAATTGTTGTTGTTTTTTTAAGTGTATTGCATTGTCTTACTTCAGAGAAGTTAATTAAAACTGTATAGATCTGAAGCAATCCCAAACAAACTTCCTAAGAATTTAAATTGTTGCAGTTTTCAGTTTTACAGTAGCCAGCTTTTGTCCTTTGGACTTGTTTTTCTCTAAGTCTCTTTGTATTGTTTAGGGCGTGTCATCTCTAGTATTTCAGAGGTGACCTTCCATTGTAACTGAAATTAATTCTTCCACAGTGAAGGGGGGTGGGGGTGGGTAGCAACCCTAGCAATCTAATTCCAAAATCCCACATTGCATCATCCACAGAAGCAATGGGTGAAAAGTTCTGCAGCCTTGGGTGCAGCACACAGCTGCCTTCCTTTCTCTTCTGTGTCTGACTAATCAGTTTCTGCTCAAACCTGATCTGAGGCCTGAGAGCTGGAATGTGAAATCTTAGGTCACTAGGATGTTTCTGTGTAGGTTTCCACCTTTGGAGGCCTCCGGATGCCCCTCTCCTGTTAACTCTACCCTCTATTCCAGCCTCAGTTGTTTACTATGAAAAAATGTTATCATTCAGGTCTTAGATCTTTATTGATAAAGTGCTTTGTAATTTTTATCTTTATCCAAGCTCAAATTGGTTAATATTATTTTTATTTCCTCGCTTCCCTTTCTCTCACCTCCCTTCCCTTGACTGTTCCCCCTCTGTTCCCCTCCCCCATTCCCCTCCCCATCCCTCTCCCCATTCTCCTGCCCCACTCCTCTCCCTATTCCCCTCCCCCATGCCCCTCCCCCATTCCTCTCCTCATTCCCCTCCCCTATTCCTCTCCTCCATTCCCCTTTCCCCTCTCCATTCCCCTTCCCCATCCCTCTCCCCATTCCCCTCCCCCATTTATCTCCCCATTCCCCTCCCCCATTCCTCTCCCTATTCCCCTCCCCCATTCCTCTCCCCCATCCCTCTCCCCCATTCCCCTCCCCCTCTTTCCATCTTCTTTGTTTTCCTCTCCACTTCATCCTGAAAAGTTGACATTGAAATTCCAAGACCTCAGATCCTCAGATCTCCATGTTTAATTTAGTTTTTACCTGGAAGAGGAACATTCACCAGTCCTGGGGAGGTGCAAGTTAAGGCCTGCTGGAAGCCTAGGCATCTGCGCCTTGACTCTGACTCATACCTTCTGCATATGGTTTTGATCAGATGGAGGGTGCAGTTGTAGGGAAAGTAGATGGTGCTATTCTGAGTTGTACTGTGGGTCATAATTATTAGTGTTTATAGGACATGCTCATTAGGCAATTAGATCTTGTTGAGATATTCGAAACATATTTGTTTTTAACTTGAAAGCTTTCTGGTAGGTAATAATTAGATCCCATTTGGGATATTTTATTTAAATGAAAAGTACTTAGAGGAAACTACACATTTTCTTTGCTTAAAACATTTTTTTAAAAAGCCCTTTGTCATTTTGGAAATTACCTAGCCTAAACAGTAAAAGGCACAGAGAAACGTGTCATTGTTAATGTTTAAGGCGAGGTGCGTAAAGGCCCTAATCAGACTTGGGAGAGGTCTTCTGGGCTGCCCGGAATTAATTACTTCACTGATACTTTGCTGTTGTGATGGGAGAGGTCTTCTGGGCTGCCCGGAATTAATTACTTCACTGATACTTTGCTGTTGTGATATGCATCAAACAAGCTTATCATGCCAGACACAGCTGTGTAACATGCTTTTCGCATGCGTGATCTCTATGTGTGCCCTAATCAAGACCACAATGTTAAAAAAAAGTGGTAGAATTCGAATCCCAAACCACACCAAGTCCTTGCAAACCCAACGTGCAGCTCCCTGTGTGCTCTGTAGTAAGCTGTGAGGAAGACTGAGTGCTGGGCGGGTCCTGCAGCAGGCCTCACTAAGCATGTCACTCTTCCTGCTTTAAAACTGTCTGTTTATTTATGCTTTTAATTCTTGTTTTTGGTTTTCTTTTGTTTTCTCCAGGTAGGGTCTCACTATGTAACTCTGGCTACCTGGCCTCAAACTCACAGAGATCCACCTGCCTGTGCCCCTTGAGCACTGGAGTTAAAGGTTCATGCCACTTGTTTTCTGCGGGTTTCTCGGAGGAGCCAGTTTCCCTGTCAGTTTGGACTGCTGTCTGTCGCAAAATACTATAGGCTGGACGGCTTCAACAATAAGAAATTTTTTCTTGTAGTTTCAGAGTCTAAGAAATCCAAGACTAAGTTTCCTAGTGAGGGCTCTTCCTGGCTGGCAGGTGCCCATTTTCTCCTGGGTCTTCACATGGCAAAGGGTAAGAGGCCTAGGGGCGAGGGTGGTATCTCTTCTTTCCCCGGCACTCATCCCGCCTTGAGCGCTCCATCTTCAGGGTCTCATCCTCACCTAACCACTCTCCACAGATCCTTCTCTGTACACAATGAATCTGGGTGTCAGGGCTTCAATGCATACAGTTTTGGGGACATAACTCAGTCCTAGCACATAGTCCTCCCAGACCCTTAGGTGCTCAAGGTGCTCAGCGCTTGAGTATGAATTGCTTGGTGACGATAGTACTTAGTTTTGTTTCTTCCTGGAGCGTGTGTGATGACAGACATGACAAACGTTTATCTCCTAGATGAAACTTTTTTTTTTTTTTTTTTTTTTTTTTTTTACCATACAGTGTATGGTGTATAAGAAGCTTAGTGTTTCTTGAATGCCCGTCACTTAATGTGTGCAGCAGCATCCTAGGAGACTGTGGCTTAGCCATACTTCACATGGCATGATTAAGTGATAAAACTTGTGTGTCAGGAACGCGTTAGGCTACAATATGAATAACCAAAAAAAAAAAAAAAAAAAGAAGGGTAACCAAACTGTACAAAACACCCAGCACACTGTAGCTCAAGGGCTGTGAGTAACAGCAGCAACAACAAAAGGAGCCGAGGGGCAGGAGCCGAGGGGCAGGGGGCAGGAGCCGAGGGGCAGGCCCGGGGGCAGGAGCCGAGGGGCAGGAGCCGAGGGGCAGAAGCCAAGGGGCAGGGGCAGGAGCCGAGGGGCAGGCCCGAGGGGCAGGAGCCAAGGGGCAGGGGGCAGGAGCCGAGGGGCAGGCCCGAGGGGCAGGAGCCGAGGGGCAGGGGGCAGGAGCCGAGGGGCAGGCCCGAGGGGCAGGAGCCGAGGGGCAGGAGCCGAGGGGCAGGAGCCGAGGGGCAGAAGCCAAGGGGCAGAGGGCAGGAGCCGAGGGGCAGGCCCGAGGGGGCTTGCAGGGAGAAGGTGGCAGACGAATAAGATCAAAATATACTGTATAAATGTGTGACATTTTCAAAGAACAAATAAAAACAGTATTAAAAACAAATGGGTATTTATTTTTCCACATAACAGGCAGTCTGGGGAGGAGAGATGCTGGTGTTAGTACAGGGGGCTAATAGTTTAGGGACATGGTCTGTGTGCCTACAAGTCTCATGGCCTTCTGTTAGCCGCTGTAGCCCCAAGGTGTAGGAGCAGGAAAGGAAGTTGCTCATGAATGGATTATTCCGCATGCTCTCCTGTCTTTGTGGGAGAAAGGTAGACGGAGTCAAGACAAGGGAGACTGTTGAGTAGCCCCATTGCGGATGTCTTCCCGTGTCTTGTCTAGAATTAGGTTATATGGCCCATAACCGCAGCTGCGAAGCCGACAAAAGCAGGTGGCTTGTTTGTCCAGCTTTTCTAACGGGAGGCGGTTGAGAAGGAAAGGGGTTACAAATGGGCTAAAAGTCTCTGGCAGAGAAAAAATCCTAGGCTCCGTCCTTTGATTTCATTTACTCTCTGTCAAACTCTGTGCGCTTTGCTGAAACAGGGATTACATATACTTTTAAAAAATACGAACAGTCATATTTTATGTTTTCAGGAAGAACGTTGGTACATTTACAGATAATAGAAGAAACACACTTGGTAAACGTCAGTGAGGGCCTGCTTCAGACCAGGTCGGATGCTGTTTCTTCCACACGACAGTGGTCTGTTATCCAGGGAGTGTCTGGACTTCTCTGTATAATGCATATCATGAACAATCACGTGTGATCACATGAGGATTTAACAGATGTAAACAATTATTAACACTGCGAGTAGAAAGTTTTCCAGAGTCCAAGAATTGGGAAGTACAGCACAAACCCATTATATCTATCGCCGTTTGAAGGACCGAATATGACTTTGACTGCCTATTCCAAGCAAAGGCTAGACAGCACACGGAGTGCGATGGAAGGACTAGGCTGCTTCCACAGAGGGCAGAGGGCGTGCCTGGCTCCGCAGCTGGTACCGCGCCCCTGCTCCGAGCCTCCCTCAGCTCTAAAGCTCTCCCACTTCCCTCCCATTCGCTGAACTGACACGTTGTATAAGTGATCTGAGGTGATAGGAAGAGAAAGAAATTTGATTAAATATTTTATTGAAACAACTCATAACAAGATGTTAATGACCAATTGGCTCATTAACTCCTCGAAGGAGAAGGAAGAGGTAGTTTTGTCCTGAGACGAGCTCCTGTATTACAAAGAATCCAGAGTCTGCGCAACATATAGAGCGGATCTAAGAAAATGTGTTATAAAATAATCTCAACCGCACAAAAATGCTATAATAAACTCATGTGTAACTTTATTTAGATTCTATACATTTCAAGATTTTGCCACTCTATATTCATTTTAGCATTTATTTTCCTTTTCTCATAAAATAATGGGAGGATTTAAAAAGTAAACCTTAGCATTCCAATCCGCACACCTAGATGGCGTGCACAGCACTGTGCTCTGATGCCAGGCCAGGTGCTTGCTTGTTCCTGAGAGCTCAGGCCTCACGTGTGCTCTGTAGGTGACGTGTGACTCAGCAGAGACTCTGCGGTCCTCTACCGTTAACTGTGTAAAGACATTTGAGAACAAAGCAAAGCTGGGGCCTCCGTATTAGCTTTCCAGGGATTAGCGTTAGGCTGGGGCAACATGATGAGTGTAGCCCTTAAATCCTAAATTCTTAATTTATTTTTAACAAATTAAAAAACTACAAAGGGGAATAGTCAATTGTTTTCATACCACTCAGAATTAAACATAGCCTTTGACATATTTGTTTTAGTTTATTTTGGTAGAAAAATAAGTATAATTTAATGAGAAATATGTATCTTTTTAAGTGAAAAATTCAACATAGGAAAGTTTGAAAATCGAAGAGTCAGAGCTGCCACTTAGAAACTGTCACTAAGACCAGGTAGATATTATAATTATGCATTTATAAAAGTAAAAACAAGTACAGAAGGCTAGACAGTGGGGTAAGATGGGAAGGCTTGCAAATATGGGTTATATGGTGGATGCAATTGTGAACAGAAATGTTTTTCTTTTACCCTAATAGAAAAGCAAGTTAACCAGAATAACAGGAGTTGCTGATTTCAAAATAAGTGTTTATTTCAGCCACGGGAAGTAATATCTGGTCAAAGCTTCCCTGTCAGCTTTGAAACCAAGAGGGAGCGTTATGAACAATCAGGAGGTTTCCGCAGAGCTAGCTGGCTTTCCTGCTACTTCCCGTGCTGACAACTTCACACCAGTGCCTGTGGGGTCCCTAGCTGCGCCCCGTAGGTACATGAGTGTAGTCGCCACCACGCTCCTCGAGCACACTTCATTTCTGCTGGCTTTGCTTCCCTTTCTTTGATTGCCTGAGTTAAGAACAGTCAATTCTCCTTGCAGAGGGCTTGGGGCCAGTGTCCGCCGATAAAGGCTTACAAGTTCTTCCTCCCACATTTGCACCTGGGCACCTTCTCTCTTCTTATTTCTCTAGCATTACAGTGTTGCTCATGGCTGCTTTCTTCCTGGAGTTTTGTATACATTTCTTCCTTGTTTTCTTCTTTCTTTTTAAAAACATTTTTATTTAATTGATTTATTCAGATTACAACTCAATTGTTATCCTATCACTTGTATCCTCCCATTCCTCCCTCCTTCCCACTTTCACCCTATTCCACTCCCCTAGGTCCCCCCAAGGGGGACCTCCTCTCCCACTTTATTCTTTCTCTGAGTGCCCTCAGGCCTCCACACCAAGGGGAGGTGGTCAAATATGGGGCACCAGAGTTCACGTCAGAGTCAGTCCCTGCTCTCCCCATAACTGTGGAGAATGTCCTGTCCATTGGCTAGATCAGAGTAGGGGTTCGATGTTTACTACTTGTATTGACCTTGGTCAGTGCGATAGTTTGAGCAGACCCCCCTGGGCCTGATCCACCCCTCACGTTTCTTGTTGTTTCTTTTCTTTCTTTTTGTTTTTTGGAGGTCAGAAAAATTATTCTTCTTGGGTGAGAACAGAGTGTAGCAGAAGTCGGGGGGTGTCAGCTGAGGCAGCCTGGCTCTTGTTTGGGCTGAGTGGTCTTTTCTGAGGTTTTGTGCCTAACGTAGTCCCATCTGCCCCGGTGTGAGCAGACCAGGGCCCACTATTCTCTGAGGTGGGTAGTCTTGGGATCCATCCCCACATGTACTGTAAAGACCCAGAATGGTCATGGAAGAGCTCATTGGCATCTCTCCTCTGTTCCCTGCTAGTTTGCTTGTATGTTTAGTTTGGGCTGAAGATGAAAAGGCCACCAAAGCTGACTTGACTGCTTTCCAGATTTGAGATGACCAATGATAGTCCTTAACATTTTACTGACTTATCTACACCATCCCTGTTTCTTTCCTGAGCGCAAGTTTTGACATGTTCCCTTTAGTTATTTTGCTTTGCTTGTTCACATTCTCTTGGGGGGATAAAACCAAACCAAACCAAACCAAACCAAACCAAACCATTGTTTAATTAGTAACTGGAGAAGCAGAATGTGTGACCTAGTTTTTCTTAAATATTTTGTTAATTCTGTGAGAATGCCATACAATGTGTTTTGATTATACTTACCTCTAATTCCTTTCTCTAACTTTTCCTTGAGCACCTCACTTCTCTGCCCCATAACTTTGTGTCCTTTTTCTTTCTTTTCTTTTAAAGTAACTTGTTCATTTCAATTTGTGCTGCCCTTGTACTTCTGTGTGTTGAGCCACTCACTGGAGTGTGTGATATAGTTTTGCTACATCTTTTTTCTTTTTTTTTTACATTTTTAAAATTAATTTATTCATATTACATCTCGATTGTTAGCCCTTCCCCTGTTTCCTCCCATTCTTCCCTCCCTCCCACTTCCCCCCTTCTCCCCTCCCCTATGTCTGTGATTGAGGGAGACCTCTTCCCCCTATATATGCTCTTGGAATATCGAGTCTCTTCTTGGTAACTTGGTATCCTTCCTCTGAGTGCCGCCAGGCTGCGTCTTGATAATTGTAAATCTGCCCTCTTTGTGTTGGGAGAATATAGTGCAATATTTGTGTCTAACCTTTTTTTCCCCACAAAGGAAATCATGGCGGTAGAAGGTATGAGAATATGATAGGCCAAGAAAGACAGAATAAGTTATTTAAAAAGAAATATAAAAATACCTCATAAGACTATGCAGAAGGACCATGAGGCAGCCTAGTGGGTAAAGGTGCTACTGCCAGGCCTGAAGACCTGAGTTTGATCCCTGGGACCCACATGATGGAAGTCAGAACTGGTGCCTCCAAGTTCACTCTCACCTCTTACTTCCACAGGCCATGGCACACACATGTTCCCTTCTCAAGCGCGCGCGCGCGCGCGCGCGCGCGCGCGTGTGTGTGTGTGTGTGTGCGTGCGCGCGCGCACGCATGAGCGTGCAAACACAGCCACACCCACACACAAATGTAACAAAGAAAGACTATGAAGAGCTCCTAATGTCAACTTTTGAGAAATGAGGTTGGAAGTCTCTGAGTTTTAATTGTGGGTTTTTCCTTTTCTCCTATACATCAGTCAGTGATGATCCACGTGCTGGTGCTGGGTTATTAGGTACGTAAGCATTTCAGTTCTCTGTTCTAGCACTGATACGGTGTGTGTTTCTTATATCCTATATCTTGTATACTTTGTCAGAAAATGCCCCTACTGTTACACTAATGACTTGTGCTCTAAACTCGCCTTTCTCTGGTCAATTAGTCTCAATAAAGACGTATCAATATTTCCATAATCTTACTCAACCCAATTTTTTTTTTTGCATTTTATGTGAATATCTTTTTAATTTTAATTTTTATTTTTTACATATACATTTATATTATTACACATATATATAATTTATGTGGATATCTTATAGGCAGCATAAAAATGGGTTTTGCCTTTAAGAAATCCAATCTGGCAGTTTCTTTTCTTTTTCTTCCTTCCTTCCTTGCTTCTCTCCTCTCTCTCTCTCTCTCTCTCTCTCTCTCTCTCTCTTTGGTTGCTCGCTTGCACACTAGTGCACGCACATCCTTTCCAGCTCGTGGGTAGGACAGAGGACAACTTACAGGAGCAGGTTCCTCTCTCACCACCTTGTTGAAGCAGAGTCTCTTGCTTCTGTCATCTTGGCTCTCTTTTCCAGGTTACTGTTCTCAAAATTCTGGGTGATTTTGTTTCCCATGTCCCATAGGAGTGCTGGGTTACAGATGTGCACCACCACATCTGGATTTTTTACATGGGTTCAGGAACTAGAACTCAGGTCCTAGGGTTGTACTGCAGGCACTCTTACTTGCTGAGTCCTCTCCTTCCTTCCTTAACTGTGGTGATAGATGTAGGCTTGTGGTCCTATGTAATCGCCCACTTATCCATTTGTCTTCTATATGCAACACATTATTATTCTATCCTCTTTTTCTTGTTTTCTTTTAACAGACTTTAAAATAATTCCATTTCCTTCATCTGTTGCATTATTAATTATGTCTGTGTTATGATGAGCATGCAGATTTTTGACTTGGTCAAGGTTACCCCCAAACTGTCAAGTTATTCACACACTAGTGCAGGAACTACACCACATTCATAACGTTTCCCTTTTTTAGAATTTATCCTGATACTTTATGCTTTAATTATACTAATTGTAGACATCTTACAATATGTGATGCATTTGTTACTTTGCTCCTTGCAGTGAACAAATGCCTAACAAAAAAAATGGAATGTCTTCTTTCGGCTCTAGTTTGAGGGCACAGCTCATCCAGATGTGAGGGCATGGCCTCAGGAGCATGCTTACATCTGGTGGTAAGGAAGTGCAGGGGAAGGGGGGCCACTGCTCACCAGGCTTCTCTCTCTTCTCTAGCCCATGGCATGGCCCTACCCACATGCTGGTGTACCCCTCTTTCTCAAGCGAGCCTTTCTGGAAACACCCCCACAGATGTGCCCAGAGGCCAACAGTGCATTTCGTGCAGTTAGGCCCACAAGTAAGACTAATTAACCATCACACATTGGGGTGTGTGTGTGTGTGTGTGTGTGTGTGTGTGTGGTAAATTATCTTTAAATAATGATCAAATAGTAAGACAACATTTTCTGTGTGGTTCTCTGCCTCTCTGCAAATTCCAACCACCACAGTCCCCAGGAACTTTTAGTCCTATCTCTTCTCAGGAAGGTAGGTAGCCTTTGCACCCATACAAACTGAAATGCTAGTATAATGTGTGTATGTGCAAGTGTGTGTCTTCAAAGGAAAAGAAAGAAAGACAAGAAACCTTGGCCATAGTTTCTATATTGAGAACATGTTTCCCTGATGAGCATTAGGAAGATTCTAAGACCATTGACAGTTACTTAGATCTGTACTTTTCTCCTGATGTTCAGAAATTATTGGAAAGGCCAGGTGCCCAAGAGTGGGCCACTGAGAATTTAAGAACAGAAATCCATGAATGACCAGGCACATGCTCAGACCATGTCCTCTTCATTGTCTGAGGAATACTTTACTTGAAGGTGTTCAGGCATCTTGCACAGAGTCTCCCAATCATTCCTCATGAAAGTTTGGAATAAGAAGCACAGAATGTGTTCCCTTTCCATAGCACAGTGGAAACATAATAATCTGAGTTCAATTACTCCTGAGATTTCAATTTTGTCAGGAAGGCAGCAGAAGCTGTTGGGACCAAGCACTGTGCTACAGAGGTTGTATCTAGAACAACCAGGGGCTCCCTGGGAAACTATAAATTAAGATGAAATCAAGGCTATTGTTCTTAGTCTTTTTAACTCTTGTCTAAAGCTCTTTCAAGTTTGTCATCACCTTGACTATTATTAATAATATTTTTATTACTGTTGCTATCCTCCATAGAAGCCACTTGAAATAAAACCTTGATCACAAAACACTTAGTTACCTGCAAATGTGCAAGCTTTCGTGTTTTAAGGACTTTTTACAAAGAGTATGTTAGGAGACTTCAAGTGAGTAAAGTCACCTGTCAGCAGATCACTTGACAGGACTCGTGTGAGGTGTGAGAACAGGGCGATGCAACCAGAGCTTGCAGTTTTCTAGGTATGGAAGCATCCTACACCCCCAGAAACATCTTTGTCCACAACTAATTATTTTGTCATGTATGATACCCACCTTAGAACTCCTCTCAGATCTTTAATCTTAATGCTCCATTGATCCAACCCAGGGATGCTACTGCAGTTTCTCTTCCTAGGCTAATTGACAAGGATCATTTATTGTACTTAAGGCCATGCCTGTATATTTTTCTTATATGGGACAGGGCTTCATATGTAAAACATATGGTATTATTTGGCTAAGAGATCTGCCGTAATGACTGTCCATCTATAGAAACTATAGCCTGTGAGTCCATGACAGACCAGGGCTGTGGCCATGGGTTGCTGTGGTGTGACACCCTCTTTTGTACACATTTCACTAGTCTGTGACTATGGTCAATGGCTTACAGAGCTTGCACTCTGAAACATTGCCTTTACTGTTAAAATGCACTTTGAGACCTATTCTGGCTTTTGTTTGTTTTTTGTTTTTGTTTTTGCTTATTTGTTGATGTCACTTTTCACCATTGACAACTGAAGAATGTCCTTTTCCCGTCCTGGCGGTGACTATGTAGTTTAAGTCTGTATATTTTACTGTGTTTTCTTACACACATTTAGACCAATACATGTGCACAGCCTTTGAATCCTGACAATGGCATGCTGCAGTGGTTCACTTGTCCATGTGTGGATGTGTGGCTTCTGTGGTTAGGAGTTGCTCAGTGCTTAGGCCCAATGCACACCACAGTCTAAATTCTCAGGCATACAGTGTTATCAGCATCTAACATAGCTCATAGCTGGCTTCCCTTTGACGCTGCTAACTGTTGCAGACTTTGAATAGGGGATTAAGAGGCACATGTAGTCTATCTTCAAGCTGTGCAGGGAGCTGTTGAAAGGGCCTTTGTGCGCTGTGTAATCAAAAGAGCTGGTCAGGGTTTGGAATCCTCACAGGACAATAGTCAGTTGAGAATTTGTTGTCATTCTTCCTGTTCTCTCTCAAAGTAAAAAGGAAGGGGGAATTTATTTAGATTTCAGGCAGGCTTTTTGTTCTTTAATGTTCTTTTTAAAAACATAATTTCTCCTTTTGCTCAAAATGTAAATGTTGAAAACTAAGCTAGGTTAAGATTGGGGGGAAATCATGTATAGGTAGAAGCTTTTACAGTCTTGATGATTACTTAATTTATTGTTTTAGCTCTGAGAGAAGGAATTCTTTGAAGAACTAACGGACAGGCTCACCCTGCTGTGAATTTCTAAGTTCGCATTCATGTGCAGGTCATTTTCTCATATAAATGGGGAACATTTGGTTATTTAAGGGGAAAAACCTGCAAAAACCTTCGGTGTGGAGGGTGTTTCGTGAGAAGCTCCCTGATGAAATGCAGTGCCCCACATTTGCTCCTCAGATTGTGCCTCCCCACCTGGGCTTCTTCCTCGGCTCTATCCTGCAGTGGCTGAGCACTGGGCTCAGTGGCACCTTTTATACATACTGACATATTAACAAAACAACTGAGGTCTATGACAGAGCAAAGGGCAAAGTAACTTCAGAAAGTCTACTATTGGGTGTGTTGGTACATGGCTATTATCTCCTTGTGGGATGCAGAGGCAGGCAAGTCACAAGCTCAGGGACGGTCTGGGCTACATAGCAGGAACCTGGCTCACATCAAATGCAAGCAGAAATAACATACACGGAACCCTGCTTGCCTCAAGTCCCACTGTCTTCATTCATTTCACCAGCTGTAGGTGGGAGGTTTTAGTTATCTCCCAGTTGCTATGCTGAACAGTAAGGGTACGCTAGAGAGCAGGTAAATGAGTTTGCTGATCTGAGAGAGCTTAGCATCTGACAGAGCTCAGTGGTGAAGTAAGTACAACAGTGTGTTGAAAGGCATGATACAGGCGGCCTTCTCCTCTCGTGGACCTGAGGGAATGATTTTGATTTTTAAAAAAATTATAGTGGGGTGTGTGTGTGTGTGTGTGTGTGTGTGTGTGTGTGTGTGTGTGTGTACATGTACATGCACTTGGCCACAATGTACTTCTGGGGGTCAGAGGATAGTTTATGGAAGTAAGTTCTCTGTTTCCATCATGTGAGGTCTGGTCATCAGGCTTGGTAGCAAGTGCCTCAAGCCACTGAGCCATCCCACTGGCTCAGACATGAATGCTAAATTGTCACTAAATCATCAATCTATTTGGATAAGAGAGTGTGCTGAAAGAGGCCACATCATCGTCTGAGGAAGGGGACACTTAGCAGGTGGCAGCTGGTCTTGGGGCACTGAAAGACTTTCTGTGTGAGAGATGTCTGTAGTGGAATGGACAGAGCAGGCAATATTGAGAATGAGTGGAGAGAGGAGAGCCTTCCAGAACATGGGGGTCTTTGAAGCAACACTAAGGAATCTGGACCTGATTTTAAGGTAACTGTTTTGAAGATTTGAAATCAAAGGCTGGGGAAGCTTGCATCTGTCCTGGATTGTTCCATATCCCTTCCATGGAGACAGGACCAGACTCACAGGGACTTGATATTTGCCCCTCTCTCTGGGCCAAGGAAAGAATACATTCTGTTCAAGTACCCTGGCCTATTATAATTTTATTATGATATGAATTTAAAGCATTTATTTATTCATTCATTAGTTCAATGTGTGCATGTGTGTGCATGTGTGTGTGTGTGTAAACATGTGCATGTGCCACTGTGTCTGTGCAAGTCAGAGAACTAACTGTGCATGTCGCTTCAGAATCATACCCCAACAGTTAGGTGGCCAGTGCTTTTACCAACTGAGTCATTTTGCCAGCACAATTAGATTTTCTCATCTTATTCTGAGGAATTGGACTTGTCTATAGTCAAATGCTAGAAAGACTCTTTTTGTGTAGGGCAGTAGTTATATCTGGCTGTTGAGTATTCTCAGACAACTGCTAAGTTAAATATTTCACCTCAATAACTAACTTTTCAGAAGGCTATTCATTACCATGCATGACAGAAACACATGATCCATAAGAATTTACCCAAACATGGGAACAATTACTTCTTTAAAAAAATATGTACCAAGATGCCACTCATGCAGTTTACCTTGAGTCTTAAGTTTGCCTTTCAATGATTTGTTGCATACCTGTATTCCGTCACATGTATACATATCCCACTGTATCAGGATCTGGAGCAGTCCAACGTCTTGGAGTCTCTCTCCTTCTTCTCTGGCTGTGACCTCTGCATGGCAGTCAGCGGCTGTCCTTAGCCTTCATGTGGATGGCGCTGTACTTTCTGGATCTTCCTGTTGCTCAACAGTATGTCTCTAGATGAATCTTTGATGTAGGGAGTTTGTCCTTTTTTTTTTTTTTCCTAGCTAACATTCCATATGTGGTGGTTACCATTGCTGAACACCCAGCACTTAATAATTAGATTTGTGATATACCTATGTGATAGTCCACTCTGGTAATTTTCTTCTTCTTCAAAATAATCTTGACTCTTTGTGGTCCCTTCTTAAAATTGACATCTTTATATCAGTTTTGTCAGGACTTACTTCTGAACATATTATGACTTTCAAAATCTGAAACAGCATTCTTACAGTTGCTTGGAATTTAAGAAATTTATTTTATTAATATCTTATAGGGTTTTTACTGTGTGTAGAAATTCTGTATTTCATACATTCATTGCTTTTATATTTTTAAACATATAGAAATATATTTTATATTAACCACATAGTCAGTTTTCCTTATGATATACTTATTCTCATAACTTATTTCAGGCTTACATTTACTTCCTTGTACATGATCAAGTACATGGTAGTGTTTTTATTTATTTTCCATCTGTACACATTTCCCAGCAGCTCTGTAGCTCTGCAGCAAGGCGAGCGGGCAGGACTGGGTCCGTTCACTCAGCTTTCTTTCCTGTCACACATGCAGCCTCCCCAGATGTCAACTACAACACACTTCTTACAGCTAGTGGACCAGTGCCAACATCCTAGACTCCCCAAAGTCCACAGTCTGTGTGCTCTGTGGGTCTGACAGTGTGTCTCTGTGTGCCACTGTGGCTGCTTTTGCTGTCCTGTCAACCCCCTTCGTCCTGCTCTCTCATCCTCCCTTCCCACTAATTAGTAATTAGTATAGTTTCCCCTTTTCTAGAATGTCATTGTTAAGAAACATTATGCAACTTCTCAGATCGGCTCCTTTTACTTGGTGTTGAGATATTCAGTCAAGTTCTCTCCATGTTTCTTCATGACGTGATGGCTCAGTTATTTTTAGTGTTGAATAATATTCCACTGTCTGGATCTACCACAGGCTATCCACTCACACACCGAATGGCCCCCTGATTGGTGCCCAATTTAGGCAACTGTGAGTAAAGTTGCTGTAAACATTTCCATGTTGTGTGTTGTTGTGTACATCTAAGTTTTCTGTATGTATGGGAAAAAAGCTAAACTGTGATTAGAGAAAGTTTAGTTTGGGGACAAACTGTCATGTGTTATGTGCACTAGATGGATTGCTCTTCATTCCTGTGCTACACTCTGCTGGCATTTTGTGCAGCGGACTCCGTGCTGGCCACTGTGACAGGTGTGACGTGCCTGTCTCGTGCTCTGATGAGAAGGAGTATGCAACCCTCCCATGTGCATTGCCACCAGTGCCCTTCTGTGGTGTCTGTTTAGATAGCTTTGGGATTTTAAGTTGTATTGTCTTGTTTTTGTTTGTTTTGCCTTAAAGTTCTTTGTGTGTTTCAGGCAACATTCCTTTATCAAATGTGTTTTTAGCAACTATTTATCCCACTCTATAGCTTATTTTCAGTTTCTCTTGACTGTCTTTGACATAGCAAAATTCTTTTAATCTTGAAGATAAAAATTTAGCTTTCAAAGGTCAATTTGTCATTGTCCTGACTACAAAGCCATCACCGTAGCACAGTTCTCTAGGCCCATGGCTCCACGCTGGCTCCCGTGGCCATCACCGTAGCACAGTTCTCTAGGCCCACGGCACCACGCTGGCTCCCGTGGCCATCACTGCAGCACAGCTCTCTAGGCCCACGGTGCCACGCTGGCTCCCGTGAACTCAGTAGCTTTGTGTGTTGCACTGATGACAACCATTTCTTCCTAGTCACGCTTATCACAGGTATGATGTTTGTATTTAGATTTCTCTTTGCGTCTGGATGTCCAGTTATTCCAGCTCCATTTACTGAAGAGACTTATCTTTTCTCGTTTCCATTATGATTCTATCACAGATCAGTGGTCAGATTTAGATGGGTCAATTTTTTTTATGCTTAGAATTCTTTTTTATTTTTTTTCATATACATTTGTATTATTACATATATACAACAAACAATTTTTGTTCTTTATTCTGTTCCATTCATAGATTTTTCACCTGATATCAAATGGTCTTGTTTACTGCAATTTAATAAGACTGGACCCTGACTAAACGTCAATCCTCTGACTGAGCTCTCTCCTTCAGTTACTAGTTGGTCTCAGGCTCTTTTGTGTCTCCATGCACTTTAAATTTACTTTGTTGATGTTCTTGAGGCATTTGGTAGGGATGTTAATCGGGGCTGGACTCAATCTTCAGACCAGATTGGAAGAACTCACATGTTGGTCATCGTAGCTATGAGAGTCTTTTAGTTCCTACGCATGGACTTAGTTCAAATTTATGTAGTTACTTTTGATACTTTTATCAGAGTCTTATTTTTTTTTTCTGTAAAATTTGGAGACATTTTATTGAATTCATACCTAAACATTGCATTTTATGGGGATATTAATTCAAACTGCAATGTATTTAAAATGTCAGATCTCACTTATTGCTCATAGAAAATGCTTGACTTCTGTAGCCTTTGGCTTTGCTGTAGCCACAGGATGCTTTTCTGCTTTGCTCCTGCTGCTTTTCTGCTTTGGTCAGTATTTTGGTATTTTCCATGCAGATGATCAGTGTATTTCATTATTACACCTTCTACATCCTTTACCCTTCTCCTGTTGTCATGTTCACTGCCCTGGACCTCAGTCTGTACTGATGATGAGAAGGGCTGAGAAGGGACGTCTGTGGCCTGATGCTAGTCTCCCGGTGTGCGGCACGCTTGAGTCCCACAGGTCTAAGTGTGGTGTTAGCTGTTATTTCTTTTCTTAGATGCTATTTTTCAAGTTGCTTCATTGGGAGCGGGTACAGAACTCCTTTTTCAAATGACTTTTTTTATTGATATGATGATGTGGTTTCCCCTCTCTTTGGCTTGCTGGTGTGATTTCAAATGATTATTTTTGAATCTGAGCCATTTTTGCATACCTTGGACACATCTCACTTTATTGTTGTTTATGGTTTCTTTCAAGCATTGCTGGATTTGACTTGATGGTGTTTTGGGTTATAATTTTCTTGGAATGCCATAGTTTGGCTTGGCATTTGGGAAATGCTGCCCTATACAATAAGTTGAGGCGGCTTTCTCTCCGTTTCCAGCTTCTGAGCGGAATGATGGAGAATGGACGTCATTTCTACCTGAAATGTGTGGTAGAATTCACCTG
This sequence comes from Acomys russatus, assembly GCF_903995435.1. Lineage (NCBI taxonomy): Eukaryota > Metazoa > Chordata > Mammalia > Rodentia > Muridae > Acomys > Acomys russatus. Next base: position 65,163,439 of record NC_067143.1, on the reverse strand, counting down.
CCTCTGGTGAATCTAGTTCAGGTTTTTTAATTGTTATAGACACAGGCCTTCAAATCCTCTCACCACTTTCTGAAGATTTAGCAGATTGTGTCTTTATTTACTTATTTTTTCCTGTTTCAGATAGACCAGGTAATCCACGTGTGGGTCTAGAAGCTTAATGACGTTCTTTTATTCCCCCTTTGTGCATTGCAGATCTGCAACCATTTTTCTTCTTTGTTTCTGTTTTAGTGGTTTACTAAGGTTTTTTCTTTCTTTCCTTTTTTCTTAGCCTGTCTAGAAACTTACCTATTTTACTAACATTTTCAATGAATTAGCTTTCAGTCTATTGATTTCCCATTTTCTTTCCTTACCTTAGATGTTTTCTTTTCCTCTCCCTTGTCTTCCCTTACCTCCCATCTGCCTCTTCCTCCTCTCCCCCCCCCCTTTCATTTTTGAGACAGAATCATATTTTGTAGGCAAATCTGGTCTCAAAGTTCTTGAACTCATGGTAATCCTCCTGCATCAGCCTCAGAAATGTTGGGCTAACAAGTGTGAGTTTGAGTCAATACACCTGAGCTGTTCTCAGTGTCATTTACATTATATTATTATTTCTTTTCTTCTCCTATTTTGAAATTAATTTGCCTTCCTTTTAATATCATAGTGCACAGGCGAGGCTTGCTGACTTTAGATGATGTCATAGCGCACAGGTGAGGTTTGCTGACTTTAGATGATGTCATAGCGCACAGGTGAGGTTTGCTGTCTTTAGATGATGTCATAGCGCACAGGCGAGGCTTGCTGACTTTAGATGATGTCATAGCGCACAGGCGAGGCTTGCTGACTTTAGATGATGTCATAAAGCACAGGTGAGGTTTGCTGACTTTAGATGATGTCATAGCGCACAGGTGAGGTTTGCTGTCTTTAGATGATGTCATAGCGCACAGGCGAGGTTTGCTGACTTTAGATGATGTCATAGCGCACAGGTGAGGTTTGCTGACTTTAGATGATGTCATAGCGCACAGGTGAGGTTTGCTGACTTTAGATGATGTCATAGCGCACAGGTGAGGTTTGCTGTCTTTAGATGATGTCATAGCGCACAGGCGAGGCTTGCTGACTTTAGATGATGTCATAGCGCACAGGCGAGGCTTGCTGACTTTAGATGATGTCATAAAGCACAGGTGAGGTTTGCTGACTTTAGATGATGTCATAGCGCACAGGTGAGGTTTGCTGTCTTTAGATGATGTCATAGCGCACAGGCGAGGTTTGCTGACTTTAGATGATGTCATAGCGCACAGGTGAGGTTTGCTGACTTTAGATGATGTCATAGCGCACAGGTGAGGTTTGCTGACTTTAGATGATGTCATAGCGCACAGGTGAGGTTTGCTGTCTTTAGATGATGTCATAGCGCACAGGCGAGGCTTGCTGACTTTAGATGATGTCATAGCGCACAGGCGAGGCTTGCTGACTTTAGATGATGTCATAAAGCACAGGTGAGGTTTGCTGACTTTAGATGATGTCATAGCGCACAGGTGAGGTTTGCTGTCTTTAGATGATGTCATAGCGCACAGGCGAGGTTTGCTGACTTTAGATGATGTCATAGCGCACAGGTGAGGCTTGCTGACTTTAGATGATGTCATAGCGCACAGGTGAGGTTTGCTGACTTTAGATGATGTCATAGCGCACAGGCGAGGCTTGCTGTCTTTAGATGATGTCATAGCACACAGGCGAGGCTTGCTGACTTTAGATGATGTCATAGCGCACAGGTGAGGTTTGCTGTCTTTAGATGATGTCATAAAGCACAGGTGAGGTTTGCTGACTTTAGATGATGTCATAGCGCACAGGCGAGGCTTGCTGACTTTAGATAAATGCTGTTCATTTCCCTCTAGGTACTGCTTTTGCTACCTCTGAGGAATTTTGATAATCTGTATTTTTATTTTCATTTAGCACAAAACATTTTAACATTTCCCTTGAAATTTCTTTTTTGGCTCGGGAATATTCAGAAGTATTTGTTTAATATCCATGCATTTGGTATTTTCCTATTATTGATTAATACTCTAATTCCACATTGGTCTAAGAGAAATGTAGAAATTCTCTTTTTAAAAAAGTGTCTGCTTTACTTTACAGTTATCAGCATGCTTAGCTCTTTTTGACTGAGTTTAAAGGTTATTTTGCTGGGTGGGAGGTAGTCTGTAGGTGTCAATTATGTTCAGTTGATTGATGGTGTTAAGGTCACCAATGTCCTTACTGATTTTATGCCTGCTGACTTTGTTCATTTTATGACAAAAGGATGTGAAAGTCTCCAGCTGTGAGAGTGGATCCATCTATTTCTCCAGGCAAATCTTACCCAATGTGTTGGGATGTTCTGTTGCTGGTGTACATACACCCACGATTGTCATGTCTTGTAGAGTTGCTAGGGACTGTGACCTCATAACCCTGATAGCATCCTATGCTATGAAGCTTCATCAGTCTGAACATACTACAGGCTCTTCCATTTCATCTGCTCACTGTTAGCATGGCGAACTTTCCTCTACATCATTACTTGATTTATGTATCTTTACATCAACAGCACTTTCTTTTAAATAAAACACAATTGGACATTCTGTGATTGGCCACCCTACCTTCTCTAACTTGGTGCAAACAGACCCTGAGTTGTGTATGGTTTCCATATAGTTGGGTTGAAATGGACCTATGTGGTGCTGCTGTCTACACTCTGCCTTTGTTATCATTCCTAGTTTTGTCTTCTATACTTTTTCTACCCATTGTGGAGCTATTAGAAATAATTTTGTAGTTTTCCAATAGTAATGGGTTTATCATGGCATTTTTTACAAATATGTGTCATTATCATGTCTCCTCATGTCTTCCTCTGCCCACTCCTCTTGTGGTTTGAATCTAGCACTTTTTGTGATTCTATTTCCTCTTCTCTCTTAGCCTATTAGCTACAGTATTTTTTTTAACAAAACATTTCTAGTCACTGCCTTGAGTTTTCAGTCTAGAATTACAACAAATCCAAGTCAACATTCAAGTAACTGCCCAAGTTCACATATAGGACAAGAACTTTATACTAACAACCTTTGTCTCTAAGTCCTCCTGCTTAACCTTAGCCCTATTGCCATCACACCATTGCCATCACACCATTGCCATCACGCCATTGCCATCACGCCATTGCCATCACACCATTACCATCACACCATTGCCATCACGCCATTGCCATCACGCCATTACCATCACACCATTGCCATCACGCCATTGCCATCACGCCATTGCCATCACGCCATTGCCATCACGCCATTGCCATCACGCCATTGCCATCACGCCATTGCCATCACGCCATTGCCATCACACCATTGCCATCATACCTTTTACTCAAACACAACCACCATTAGAAATGGAAGGTGTGTAGACGTGCGCACCATTTATGTGCATATGGTGGAACATAATGTTGCTATTGTTTTGACCTAAGTGGGTCAGGTGAGCCTGAGACCAGCGCAGCATCGCTTCAGTTTCCAGTGTCCTGCACCACTCTCTTTCCTGCATTTGAGTAGCCAGTTAGCACCGTCTGCTTCTCTCTGAAGAGTGGCTTTCACTTTTCCTTTCTTTTCTTCTTTCTTTCTTTCTTTCCTTTTCTTTCTTTTTAAAATTTTATTTATTTATTTAGTTTTTTGAGATAGGGTTTCTCTGTGTAACAGCCCTGGCTGTTCTAGACTTGCTATGTAGACCAGGCTGGCCTCGAACTCACAGAGATCCACCTGCCTCTGCCTCTGGAGTGCTGATATTAAAGGCGTGTGCTTTCACTTGTCTTCTGAGGCAGCTTTTGTTTGAAGAAATCTTTCTTTACTACTTTGTTTTTAAATGATAACTTCACAGGGCTGGAAAGATGGCTCAGTGGTTAAGAGCACTGGCTTCTCTTCCAGAGGACCTGGGTTCAATCCCCAACACCCACAGGGTGGCCCACAACTGTCTGTAACTCCAGTTTCAGGGAATCTGATACCCTCACACAGAAATACATGCAGTCAAAATACCAATGTACATAAAATAAAATAAATAAATTTTAAAAAGATAATTTCACAAGATACAGAAGTCTAAGTGATTTTTCTTGCTTTTTGCTTACATCATGGTCGTGTGGTTTGAATGTGTCTGTCGCCTTTAGCTTCAGTTCAGTGGTCTTTATCACTGGGGTCTTTATCAAGTGGTCAGAGCATGTGAACACTCCCTCATGGAGTTTTCACCATGTTGGTGGAATGGCATGCTGTTGCTGGGATAAGATACCATGGCCAAGAGTAGCTTAAAGGAAGAGTTGTTCAGAATTGTAAGACCAGGGTGTTTAGAAGTATGCTTAATGTGTTAAGAGTTTAGTGGAAAAAGTAGGCAGCACACAGAAGTAGACAAACAACCTAAGCAAAAAGATGGAAATTCCAAGAATAGAAAGGAACACTAGAGATGAAAACAATGTAGTGAAATGATGACTATGTTTGGTGTGTCTTTAGCTGATGACATAGGTACCTCAACAACCATCTCTGAGCTTGAGGGCATATTGGTAGAAATCTCCAAAACAGAATAGCAAGGGGGAAAATAATACTGAAAAACAGAGCATCCAAACAGTAATAGTTGATAATTTAATGCCAAAGACCAAATCACAGAAAGAGGACAAGCAGGACACACCAAGCACATATGTAAAAACATATAAAAATGGCAAATACATATTAATCATTCCAAGTGTTCTTCGCATCTCTGTGTGAGCTTTGTTTGTGAATTGTGGTTCATTGTGTGCCTGTGTGTGAGTTGTGGCTCTTTGTGTCTGTCTGTGTGTGAGTTGTGGTTCCTTGTGTTTGTCTGTGTGTGAGTTGTGGCTCTTTGTGTGTCCACCTGTGTGTGAGTTGTGGCTCTGTGTTTCTGACTATCTGAATCTTCCATTTGGGGACAACAGCGGGCCCCATGATCTCTTTTCTAACGGATGTAGGAGGAGTTGTGGACTTCGCTCTGTTGAGTGTGTCACTTGCAGGTGGGTGATGACTTGTGAGCTTTACAGCTGGGTTGGAAGCTGGCAGTTGACTATATAGACTGTACATATTTTCCTTATCTCCCTGACTAGAATCCCCAGGGTAGCAGAGAGCTGAAGAGTGCGAGTAGGCAATTCTGCCTTATCCCTCCTCTCATAAGGAAACATTCAGCAGTTTGCCTTTAATATTACAGCTGTGGGAAGTCTCTCCCGTTCCTAGACTGCCGAGTATGTGTCACACCGTGGATGGCCTGTGAGCGTTATAACATGCCTTATATCTACACTTAACAGAATGAACAGATGCTTCTTTACACTTATCACAATAAGGGACATCATACTGCACAAAACAGTCCCCGAATAAAGGCCAATTGTCATGTTTTCAATAATTATACTTGGCAGTGATTTTTGTGGGTGTAAATAACTTAAAAGTTTATTACCATTTTAATTACTTATTTATCTATAAAATGTGTGTGTGTGCGCGCGCGCGCGCGTGTGTGTGTGTGTGTGTGTGTGTATGTGTGTGTGTGTGTGTGTGTGAAGGCAGCCTGCTGGAATGGATCTCTCCTTGATCTAGGTGGGTCCTCAGATTAACTGAGACCCTGAGGCTTGGAGAAAGTCTCTTCACCTGTGAGGCCTCTTGCAGATCCCTGTTACATTTCTGTTTCTGTTTTGGTATGTTTTGTGACTGTATTATAAAGGAGACTCACCTATACATTATTTTTTCATACACTTTTTGATTAGAATTTGCTGGCCTCATGAGTTGAGCAGTGTTTGGCTTTACATGTTTTTTAAGTTTGTATAAGATTATTATTATCTCCTCCTTGAATAGAAAAATTCACCAGTCTGCCATATTTGGGCCTGGAATCACTTCAGTGATCAGTTTTCTATCTTGATACATGTATTTTCCAGCAAATTCTGTATTTTATCTAAAAATTTCAATTTATTAGCATAAAGTTCCTCATATTAACCATGAATTGTTATATTAGTCTGTCATTATCAACAATGTTTATTTTCTGTGTATTACAATGCCATGTTTGTGTGTTTGTTTTTAAAAAGGCACATTTCCCTTTTGCATTTGGTGACATAGGGATAACTAACTGGTCCTGAGTTTACCTTCTTCAATATAGACAGTCAGAATCCCCGTCAAGTGTCCTGAGAAAACAGAAAACAGGACACTAAAGACATACCAGTGCACAAAAACCAGAAAACAGAGCACTTACACACCCAGGAGCTGAGAAAAGAAGTCTTTTGAGTATGAGACTGCAAACGGTCAAGTGTAGAATAAGAAAGAAGTAAATAAAATGCTGGGTGTGGTGGCACACGCCTTTAATCCCAGCACTCAGGGAGGCCGGGGCAATCGGATCTCTGTGTGTTCCAGGCCAGCCTGGTCTGTAGAGCAGTACAGGACATCCAGGGCTACACAGAGAGAGCCTGTACTGAAAGCCTCCAGTCCCATGGAGCAGAAACAAGTCCCTAAGTCTCTGTGCACCAACGACATAGGTTCAGAATACAGAGAAGAATTGAGAGACTTCAAAGAAGAGACACCCACAGTTCATTTATTGTTGGAAAATCTGGCAAATTTAGAGGATCTGAACAAAACTTCAAATCCCTAGGACATAATGGATGGTAACAGCACATGGCACATGCAAACTTCTGCATAATTATTCTTTCTAAGTGAGTTTGGAGCGCTTTGTATAAAGTTTATGTTGTGCTATAAGCGAGTTTCTGGAAAGATAAGAGGTTTAAACTTATAAAAAGTAGATTCTCTGGTTATATGGGAAAAGATAGCAAATTGATACCAAAAGGAAAACTAAATATCTCCCAAACAGTAATTAAACTTCCTGTTCTAAGCCAAGCATGGTTTAAAGAAGAACTGTCACGTACAGCAACAAAATATACTTAGCTAGAGGACAGTGAGAGACGAATCTAACAATGTATCAGAGCAGTCGGCAACAGTGACACAGAGAAATGTGAAACTTTATTGCACAATTTAAAATTGACCTATAGATTTCAGAACAATCCTACAGAACCTTTTGTTTTAAGTAAGATCATCCTAAGATGCACTGAAAGCTGCTAAGGACCAAGTGTAGCCAAGAGCACGTTCTCGTTCTGTGGGAGCTCAGGGTACCGCAGTGCCGGGGAGACAGGAGCAGCAGAGCAGGCGGGCTGTCGGGGCCTCCCCAGCCCCACAAAGCCCCAATCACGGAAGAAAGAGAAAGACGGTCTTCAAACAATGTGGAAACAAGTGGACACACGCTTAAAACAAAGTTTGCTTTGTGTTTTTCACCCATTAAACATACAAAATAAATGAAATTAACTTCATCTCATCTTAAATATAAAACTGAAACTACACAACTTTTTGATTATTCCTTTTATTTTTGAGATTATAACATAATCACATCATTTCCCATTTCTCTTTTCTCCTTCTACATCTTCCCGAATAACACAAAGCGATCTTTTAAAAAAATCCATGGCTTCTTTTCCTTTAACTATATATATGTATGTGTGTGTGTGTGTGTGTGTGTGTGTGTGTGTGTGTGTGTGTACCTATATGTGTGTACATATATATCACAGTACATATCACTCACATAATGTATATATCCTGCTCAGTTTCTACACCATTACTCACATGTATGTTTTCAGGGCTGACCATTTATTGGATAACCAACTGGCGTGCTTTTAAGACACTGTCTTCCGCTCAGCATGCCTTAGGTTCCTGCGGATCTTACGCTGCGTTGAAGCTTCCTGTTCTTCCTGTGCACGTTAGCACGTCTACTGTTCTCCTTGTTCAGTTCATATTAGGCAGTCAGGCTGGTATGACTTTCTGCGTGTAGCTTTACATTACTTGGAGACAGAGTAAATTCCCTGATCTCTGTCTCTTTAAATCTTTCTGTTGTCTTTTCTGCAAAGGTCTCTGTGCCTTAGGGTGGAAGTTGTTTTGTAGATATATTCATTGGGACTGGGATCCAGAACTCTGCAGTTTGATTGGTTGTAGTTTTTGTAGTGGTCTCCGTCTGTTGCAAAGAAAAGTTTCTTTGATGAGGGTTGAGGGCCACACGTATCCGTGGGTGTTTGTAACGTGATTAGGAGTATGCTGGTTTAGTGACATGGTGTTGTGGTTTCTCCTCCAAGATCTATGGCTACACTAGGCCTGGGGAGCTGGCTGGGATTCTAGCACCAGGCACAATAGCCTTCTTTTCGAGCGAGTCTTAAATTCAATTAGGGAACTGTTGGTTACTGCAGAGGTATGTGTGCCACTGCTGCAGCCTGAGGGTTAGCATCCCATGCTGGTCATTACTGTAGGCATTACTCTCCTTTGGAAGTTTACACAGAGCTCTCTGGCACCATGAAATCTAGTCCTCAAGGAGGGGCATACAGGTCAGTACGACTATAAAAATTTACAATAAAACAGGAAAAATACTTCTGATCTTAGTGTAGACAACATTTCCTAGGGCTTAAAAATACTAGCCATAAAGGAAAAAGTTAATAATTGCATAACACCAAAATAAAATCTGTAGTTCATCAAGAAACACTTTATAATATAAGTTAGGCACATTGTAGAGACGGAATAAGATGATCATGTTTAAAGCAATCAAGCAAATGAGCAAATAGAACATAGGACACACTAGATACACAAAAATAATTAAATTGCATCCATAATCTAATATTGTATTGTTTTTAAAAATCACTTACATATGAATCTGACTACAGAAAAAGTCTGGTAGATAAATCATAGTAAAATAAGTAGTTGATGAACACAGACAACAGGATCAGCAGTAACTAAGGTGAAAAATGTCATTTGTAAGGTAGATTTTTAACAGCATGGCTACCTACAGTCTGTAACAGACATTTCTCCTACATGAAAACCATGGCACATCTGAGCGTCTCATGTGCAAGTCACAGTGGAGAGACAGAGCCTCAGGAGCGGCTCTCACTCACTCAGGAAAAGGAATCCTGTCTGGGAACCTGTTAAGTTCAAGGCATTTAAAAAAGAACTTTATACTGACTACTTGGTGGATGGTATTCAAGAAAAGAAAGCTTTTAGTTTAAACGAGATAAAGCATTGTGGAAAAAGCAAAACGAAGGGTTGGAAAGACAAGGCAAGCAACACGTGGAGGGCACAAGACTCCTGGACACCACTGGTTTCGCGGAGCTGCCCTGCGTGCACTGTTGGCACCCCTCTCCCAGGAGTTAGTGTTGGGTCTGTACCTGAAGCAACTGTTAGTGAGTGTAAAACGCCCCCTTCCCACTGCTGCTGCTGTGCTGTACAGACCATAAATCACTGTTTAAGCAGTGACTTAAATAGTCTTCAGTAAAGCAAGCACAGAAGCACAGTCGAGATGTCACCATCTGTCTGAGGTCAGTGTTGCCAGCAGCTTCCTCATCTGCACTCTTTTTTTTTTTTCCTCCTTCAGGAAGTCAGGGGTTTCTCGCTCCAGCCCCTGGCTGTGAGCCATGGAGTCACCTGTGGAGCCTGCCTGCTCTTCCTGTGTTGGCGGCACCTACAGTGCTGATGCATCGATGAGCAGTGAGAGAAATGGGTTGTGAATGAGCCCTGTGTTCATGTTTCAGGTGCTCGGAGCCCGGGCGAGCAGATGAGAGAGATGCCTTTTGCCTGCTCATATAGAACCGTGTGACTCCCATGAACGTACGCTTAGCGCCAGTTGTCATGAATGCCTAAGAAAAAGTCTGGTAGATAAAAATAGGTCCTGGAGAAAGGATTGCTCCCAACACAAAGATGCCTGCGTGTGAGTCTGGCAGGTTTCAGATGCGGGGCCTCTGTTTCCTTCTGAACATCCCAGAGTCATGCATCTAACAGGCCTAACAGTATTTCTAACAGCTCTGTTGCTTCCCCACATGCTCCCTCCTGCAAACACACCCCCTTACTCACAGCATATTGTTCGGTAAAGTGGCTGGGAAATTAACATTTTTTCCTGGAAGGACTATATCTGATTTAATGACCAAATCATTTTAAGGCAGCACAACAGAATTTTACAAGAACGAAATCTCTCCCTTCACACCGATCATGCGTGTTTTACTTGAGTATTGAGTCATTAGCATGTTTATAATGGTTCTAATTTAGTACAACATTTTCTGAATTTTATCCTTGAGTCATTTACAAATTGTTCTTATTGAGTAAACAAAGGGAACAGATTGCATTTTATACTTAGCAATTTATCTGAAAGAAGAGGGGAGGGTTAATTGTTTTAAAGTTTTGGTCTGTTTGGGGAGTGAGCCTGCTTTCTCATTGCCAGGCATAAATGCCTGGCTTCTCATCTTTTGGTTGGAGGGTGTGCTGTGGAGGAGGAAAATGAAGAATTAGGGGTAGGACAAGACTGGCCACTCCCACGGGGGAGTGTGGAGCACAAGGGGGCTGGCACGAGATTATCCAAAACAGTTGGTGCATTCCTTAATGATCAAGTGCCTGAGAAGTTCAGTCCTTCCTGGCAGAGCATCTGTGTTGATGTTTATGCCGCTGCCCTGCTGTATGGGAAAGGCTCGCTTTCTCTGCAGCTTGCCTAAAAATAGGACGGAGAATGGCATTGTATGAGATATTTTAAGATGGCAGAAACATTTAAGAGGTTAAAGGTTTGGCTCTCAGATCAGAAAGGCTCAGTGATATAGTGTGTGCCGTTCTTTCCACACTGGATTTTCTGTGGAGTTGGATGGCGATCTGCACACTGGGTCAGGGAAGTTATTTCTAGGTTTGTTTGGTTCAGTCTGAAAAACACACTGTGGGCTTTTCTGTCAGCTCCCTGCATGAAGAGCTTGCTTGAAAACAGACTCTATTTATACCCCTTGTTCTTATTTGGAAAGTCAGTTGTTTCTCTCTCTCTCTCTCTCTCTCTCTCTCTCTCTCTCTCTCTCTCTCTCTCTCTCTCTCTCTCTCTCTCTGTGTGTGTGTAGGGACAATCTTCATGGAGAATTGCTTTGTATGTTATAGTGACTTCAAAATAAAACCAGCACATTTTAGTGTCTAATTATTTTTAGTGAGCTTGGAGGGTTTTAATTAAAATTTAAGAGTCCTCTTCAAACTCTCCAAGCTCCCGTTTTATCCCGCTGTATTGTGGCACTCTCACCACTGTGCGGGAAAACGTACAGTAGCTGATAACTGCATCTGTATGTCCCTAATGAAAACACTTGGGGCTGCTGAGGAGTGAATAAACGTACATTGTCAAGTCTGGCTGGAAACTCAAGTCATAGGCACTTCAGATAAACGATCAGTGTTTGTAAATGCAGAGAAAAAGCTATTGCATTAGAAACTGATGATTCTGATGGGAAAATAAAGGGATGCCTTTCCTACTGTCTTAAGCACCACTGAGCATGGACTCTGGTAATGTCCACACAGGGGCTAACGCATTTGATCCTTCACTAGAATATTTGAAAGATATTTTCTGTGTCATGTTTGTGATATTTTATCCTTTGGATTTTCAATGTTGCATGGAAGTGAAGGGAATAACAAATGTTTACTCACAGATAAATGTTTCAAAGTACACTGAAATATTTCCCTTTGTTTTTTCTTCTTCCTTGTCTTTAATTATGATTTATTTCTCTTTTTGACACAGAAGATATGCCTTTATCACAATTCGTATTCTTGAAGCCATTATGTATATATTTGGAGTAATTGAAAACCGTTCCTAAAACATTAGTCTGGAGATTAGGAGGCAGTCCCACCTTGGCTTTCTCTTATTCCATAAAACTCATCACCAGCCAGTGCACTAGCACACCATGATAAAGCATGTCCTCTACCCACCCCAAGGCCTGTTTCTAAGAAGCAGAACCATGTTTTGCAATCTGTTATACAGCATATTTTAAATAAAATCAGTCCTGAATTGTATCTTTCTTGTGTTAGAAAAAGTTTAGAATGAGTTTCTTGAAAGATAAAAACTTAAGTTTGATAAAAATTAGCAAGCACCACCCCAAACACAAAAACATATCCCTCAATCTTAACCCCAAAATGGCCTACCAAAACGTATCTAGCTGAGTAGTAGTCTAGAACTGTGGAATCTTTACATCTTTGCTTTAAATAGAGCATAGCTAGAATAAAACCCCATCACTTATAAGACCACAGGCAATTAACCACAGGCCCTGTGCTTCACTGGGTAGGTATTGAGTAGGAGGAGTGAACTCCAGCGTCTGATGACATGCTACACAAATTCAGGACATTGTAAGTTAGGCCCTGTTTTAATGTGTTTACATTGTAGGGCTACCGTGCGTCTCTCATTCTTGAAGAGTCATCTGGTTCTGTAGCTGTAGCTGCAGACAGCTCAGACATGGAAGTCTGAACAGTCAAACTTAGATAATGGAATTTACTGTCACTGTCACCTTGAGTGTAAAGTTGCTTTCAGATTAATCAAATAAAACATATTTGCTCTGTGACAGAACCCTACATGATTTAGAGGACATTTAGGTTTTCTCCCCATTTAGAGTCACTGTGGCTGCTGTATTGAAGACACACTGTGTCTTGCTCTTCCTATGTGGCATGTAAGGTCTTATTTATGTAGTTTTCCTTCTTGGATCTTTGTAGTAATCACAACAGGGTAAGGCCTGCTCTCACAGCTGCGGATGCAAAGCTAGTGTGGCGTTGATGTGCTGGAAGGCTGTCATAGCCTGGGAGGTAGCCTCACATTTAACTTGCATCCATACCCAGAGACTGAGTGTGCAATGGTCTGGTCCCTGGACTGGGACCTTTGACAATACAGCTCTTCATTTATAATTTTGGACCTTTTACGTGTTTCCTCATCTCTGATCAGAAACTTCTTCAGGGCAGAGTGGCTGGGTATCAGCTAGCTCCTGCCTTTCTCACTCCTCTCACTTGCTTTCCTTGCTAGCACCAATGGGGTCCTTGAGGGTCTGGCAGTCAGATGAGTGTCAAGGGACAGTGTTAATGTCTAGCCTTCTAGAGTTAAGATCAAAGGGTGATAACATTGTACCTAGTAACTCTTAATGCACTCAGATACATTTTGTCAGTTGTTGTTATTAACTATCTTCCTGTCTATAAATGTAGACCCACAAAGCCTGTTTTACCTTTTCCTTCAGCTTTTTCTACTTGAGTAGAAGTGGAGGTAGTTGGACTCGGTGTTAGCAAGGACGTATGTTTTAGCAGGATATCAAATGCTTTGGAGTCTCTGAATGTGCAGCTCCCTGTGAAGCTGGCTGGGTTTATCTCGGAGTATGCACTCTTGTTGTTCATAGAGCTGCCTTTGTCTCCCCCGAAGCTTCAGCATTCTTTCCTTGGGCCTCTGGGGGTATTTTGAGTCTATTTATAGAAATATAGACCTTTACATCCCACGTGCATGTGTGGACTTGACCTGACCTTCTGACCACCCTTGATGTGCTGGGGTTTTGTCTGATGGGTGTGTCGTCATCTCACCTTTAACTTTAACCAGATGTTTTGGAGTCCTGCATCTCTGCCAGCGAGCATCAGTTTAGTGCAATGACAGAACAAACAAGAATGGGTGAAACGTAGCAAGTTCTAGTAGAGTATAAAATTTAAGACTTTTTGTTGATCTTCCTCATTGGTTGTCTAATGTTACAACTATCTGGCTCAGAAATCCCAAACCGGTGGGAGAAACAATAATGCCTGTCAGGCATGCCTTTGAAGATTTACTCCATAGCCCTATAAACTGTTTTAATATTGGAAAAAGTATAGGTATTGAACAAACCACATACCTCATTTATGAGTGGGAAGTGGATGGAAGTTCGTGAAGAGGCAGAGGGCTTTCACTTAGTAGCCTTTCTATGTAGAAAAGGCATGGGGTCCTGTGACAGCATCAGCCCTTTCATGACACTAGGATCTGGATTCCATCCAGTCCCTGATTGATTGATCTTGTCCCAAACAAATGTTAATTGTTTTCAGAAATACTTTCTAATCACGTGAAAGTCTTCTCATCTCTTAAGCGAGTATCACTGCCTTTTCCAAAGCTTATCTAGTCTCTAACGCCCTTTAGAGACATTTGACCTAACTGTCAATCTGAGAAATTCAAGGCAGATTTGGAAGCTAGAGGGAAAAAATGTAGGGGAAAATTCTCAAAAGATAGTTGGTGATATGGGGGAGAAAAAGTATTTGGAACTGGAGAAACCATTTTAAATATAATTTAAAAAGGAAAGTTATCGGAGTTTTGACACTTGGAATGCTAAAGTTTAATGGGAGTTTTAAAATCTGCATTCCCTGGAAACAGGACCTATTTGTTAAGAGCTGAGTCTTGAAAAGGTGCAAGCCGCCAGCTGTAAACAGGAGGCCGGCTTGCAAGTGCGTCTGAATCCACAGAAGAAAACAATGTGCATGGGGAAACACAGGCCAGTGTTGAGGCATCCTCATGTTTGAGTTTCTGTAATATTATGAATCTTATAAAAACGAATCCAATTGCTCTCTGTAATCTAGACATTATTTTAAAATACACCAGGGTGAATACTGTTTAAACATCTGTTTTCTTTAATAAACGTATGTATTGCTTTTTATATGAAAACTTTAGCAGTTTTCACTATGAGGGCACAAAGAGCATCTCGATTTTACATACTTGTCTAATTTTTAGTTTTTGCAAAAGTTTAATTTCTCTTTTATGGGTTAAGTGGTTACAGTTGATTGGCCTCTTCCCCCTTAACAATTTATCTTTGGTCCTTGCCCAGCATATAAATTTTGCTTAACCTTAAAAAAATCAGCTGGGTAAAAGAGATGCCATCTGAATTTAGAGCCACAGACTCTGTTCTGTCTTATCAGTCTGATAAATGATAAGCAGTGATTAAATATTGATATTACTAGGCTGCTAAGCATGGACCACAGAACACTCTCATCACAGGTCAGTAGGTTCCCTCCGTCACGGCGTTTTATTGTAGAGTAATGAAAGCAACAGCAACAGCAACAGCTTTTGTTTGTTTCCCAAGGAGCCAGTTGCTCAGCCACTAGCCCTCTGGGTCTGTAACACACATCTTTAATACTTACTTTTGTGTTTTAATAGATTCCTCCTGCATGGAAAAACTACTTTCAAAAGATTGGAAGGAAAAAATGGAAAGACTAAATACGAGTGAACTTCTTGGAGAAATCAAAGGTAAAATATAAAAAGTATCAAATATGTCAGATGTTACTTCACACACCCCATGCAGCTGCTGGTCTCCTCACTTCTAAATTAGGATTTCCATGGAAGAATAGGTGTGACACATTCCTGAATGTTTTCTCTGTAAACTGTACACACACTATGGACACCACTGTCCCCAATGTCAGTGTACAAACTCCCTTGTGAATTTACTTGACAAAAATAATGGCAGGAACGTCTTGTCAATCGATGAAGAGCAGTTTAAAGACATCGGTTGTCTCTTAGAATCACAATAATATCTCACCTTATAGAGTAAAATCCCAACAAGAGCAGGTGGAATGTGCCCTGCATCACATTTTATGGAGATTTCTGAGGCCCGTACCTTGGTTTCCATTCTGCCTGTATCACTTTACACCTGAGTAGGTTTTGGCCAAAGCACTGGGTTTCTCTACATCTCAAACTCACTGTCTGCATGGGGGTGAGAAGAGCATCGGTTTCATGAGCTCCTTTAGAGAGAGAGTTGACGCAGAGCAGTGTGGGGAGTGCAGGTTACAGTGCTCATCACTGTTAATACACCCATAGGATTGGAAACTGACTCGTGGCCAAGAGAGTTCTGGGATTTAGTCTCGCTCTTGGCCTCCTGGAATATCTTTGTTCTCTTGAACTAGGCAGGAACTAAGTGAGGTGCTAGGAAGTCTGTAGCTTTACCCCTGCCATTCGCCATCCTTCTGAAACAGTAAGAAAGGAAGGAGTGCCTGCCGTGTGCCTCAGCATTGTGCTAGCCTGTGAATACAATGTGTGTGCTTCTGTCTAAGCCAGCACTGTGGTGGAGGCGTTTCTGGAGAAGACCTGTTATATTCTTACACTTCTGTGTTGTGAGAAGAAGCCAGGGCCACCTGTAAACACTGCCAGTCATCTCGCCCTGAGTCCCAAGCTCTGTTTGCAGGAGCACTTCAGGGACACAGTTACCCTAGTTCTTGGGATTTATCAAACCATTTTGGGTTGTTTAGCTCAGCTAAGACAACCATTTGGTGGTAGGTAGCTCATGAAATGTTATTTTTACTTTATTGCAGAGAGTTGGTAGTGCTCTGTTCCTTTCAACCGAAATGCAGAGGACAGTTTTCCTTCCCACAGAGTTACAACAGCTCCTTCCTTAACTAACAGCGCCAAAACCAAGTGAAAACGGAATATTATTTTGAATTTTACTGCTTCTGCT
Source organism: Acomys russatus (assembly GCF_903995435.1). Taxonomy (NCBI): domain Eukaryota; kingdom Metazoa; phylum Chordata; class Mammalia; order Rodentia; family Muridae; genus Acomys; species Acomys russatus. The sequence continues at coordinate 65,147,217 of NC_067143.1, read as the reverse complement.
TTGTACTTATAAAGGCCATTTGCTATTTTGGAAAAAAAAAAAAAGACTCTCAACATAACTGATGGGTAGAAAGAAAAGTCATTAGTGCCATATTCTCCATCCAGCTGCAGTGACGGGGCTGTGTGACTTCACACGTCATTTCGTGTTGTCTTCTCTTTCCCGAGCCTTTGGTTTTATAACAGTGAGGGCAAAAATGGCTCATGCAAAGGCAAGCGTTTGCCAACACAAGTGATGGGGGTCTCGCCTTCTCCCAGGAGGCGGGAAGCTAACATTTTATTATTTCCATGCTAATAAACTCTGGCTTTTGATACATTTCGGGGTGTATCTCCTCCCATACCTTTCACTTTTATTTAGATTTAATTCTAATTATGAGTTTAAAAATTAAAAAAAGCACAAGTTTCTGACACTCAAAATGTGTATAATTCTCAAAAGCGAACCATGCAGAATCAAACCTTTCCACTGCATTTCTCTGGAGGCCCTGCAGGTTATTTGAGCTATTCTGAATTTTATAGACATAAATGATAATATTCTTACTGGATTTTCCATTTAATTTGTTCTACATTTTTTTTTCATACATTTTAGCATTTTGTCACCACATACATCACATACATAAAATGTACCCATCATACATTACTTTAGACATTGAAAACTTGCTAATTCAAATAGTTTAATTTAAGTGATGCTGAGAGAACACACTGTTGTATGTGACTTGCCAGCTTCATCCCTGCACCCTGTGCCCTCTCTCTGAGGTTTTAAAGTGATCGACACTAGATCTCTGATCCTTGTGTACTGTAGTGGGTTATCAGTAGCTCTTATCTTAAGCATTATGTCTCAGGAGGTCTTATTTTCCTGATTCCATAATTCATACATATTTACTTGTAAGAAATAGAGTGTAGCATACAATAAAACTAAAGTGTTCCTTAATTCTTCATGAATCTTGTGGCACAGGCTTTCTGCCTTAACTTTCATCTACACCCCGAGTTTTGTATAAAGTTAGTATCAGCCCTTTGCCCCACCCTATGAGTGCCACTTCTGCTGAGTGCAGGTTTTCATTTAGATACATAACTTATTAAAATCATCATCGGCAAACACGTGCCATAAAGTGGTCCCCTGGGTCAACCAAGCCTTCTGCTTGCTCATTTCCCTTTAAGGACCTGTCAGAGCCTGAGTGCTCCTGGGTGTATCTAGTGGCACCACATCCTGGCACATACACATCCGCCTTTGTTCCCCGTTTAACTGTTGCAGGTGGTATGGATTGGCTTCTCCCACTCTTGAGATTAGATACTATTCTGTGATATTTTCTCCCAATTAATTGGTTCTGTATTGAAACTTTTAACCTTTCCTCCCCTCCCATCCCACAAATACTTTTATGCATAATGTCAACTAGAGCTATAGTTTTTACTTAACAGTTAAAAAATAACACTATATACTATGACTGGACGCTCTGATCCTTTTGACTTGGAATAGCATCTTTCTTTTCTTTTTTTTTTTAAATTTATTTATTTTTATTAATTTATTCTTGTTACATCTCAATGTTAATAGCATCTTTCTTACACTTAGTTATACAGTTAGAACCATTTACATAAACTTTTACCAGTACCATAGTAATTATTAAAATACTACATTTCATATTTATCATAATTTTGTTCAAAGTATTTTCATTCTTCTAAAAAGTTTACCTTGGATTGCTTTATATCATTGTGTTAATTAACATTCCAAATAGTTTTTTGTTTGTTTTGTTTTGCTTTTTGTGACAGGATTTCTCTGTGTAGCCTTGGCTGTCCTGGATTCACTTTTTAAACCAGGCTGGCCTCAAACTCACAGAGATCCACCAGCCTCTGCCTTCCTGAGCTCTGGAATTACAGGCATGTGCTTCCAAATGTTTTAAAATCACATTTATATAAAACTACTAGATGAACAGCATCTTTATAAAATTGTATATTTTTATTGGGGACAATTTATTCAATTCTTTTTTGAAGATTTATTAATTTATATTTATGTGCCTGTGTTGCCTGCATGTATATGCATGCAGAACTCACAGCAGCCAGAAGGGGGCACTAGATCTCCTGTAGCTGACGTTATAGACAGTTGTGAACCACAGTGACGGTGCTAGGAACAGAACTCCAGTCGCCTACTATAATGCTCTTAACCACTGAACTATCTCTCCATCCTCCTAATTGATTCTTGGTGTCCCCAAGAAAATTTTGGTTTTAATTCTGCACATCTCCTTTTGTGTTTTATCCTTTAATCTTATTTTCTTTCTGTTACTATGTTTAGAGGTTGTAGTGTCTGCAAATTAATTTTACTGGTTCACTATGTAGTTTCCCTCTTTATTGAGCTCCCAGGTCTAATCACGCAGCAATTGACAGGAATGCCTCTTTAGCCCATTACTTCAAGTCACGTTACCTAGATTGCTGAGAACAGTATTAAGCAATAGAGACATAGCAGATGTTTTGGCATAGTTTTTAGTTTACAGTGTTAATTTTAGTATTTCACACTTTGCATTGACACAATCTATTTTTTTGAATACCGTCTCATGTAGCCCAGGCTGACTTTGAACTTGTAATAGCCAAAGATGACCCTGAGCCCCTGAGCCCTTGTTTCTCCTGTCTCTACCTCCACTGTGCTGGCATTTCAGACATGTACCAGCATGCCTACATGTGTTATTATTATTATTTCATTAAAAATAGCTTATCATTAAAATATAGTTCCTTGTTAAATATTTTCTAGCTCTAGTCTCTTAAGAGTCTCTGTGAGGAACTGTGTTGTGCTTTATGGCACACCTTGCTGGTTTGAGGGATTTGAATTTATTATGAAATAAAACCAGGTTAACTGAGGCATAGTCTTCTTTAAATGTCCTGCAGGATACATCTCTCATAAACTGGATTGATTTGTGACTTATTTATTTGTAATTTATCTTCTAGACTTTAAAGTAGAACTGGCCTTTTCTTTTTTTTCTAGATAATATAACAGCAAGTAGATTATATATGTATTATTTCTGTCTTGAAATCTAAAGGCCAGAGCCTAAAAATAGTTTTTTTCCTTTTTTTTTTTTTTTTTTTTTTTTTTTTTGTTTCTCAAGACAGGGTTTTTCTGTGTAGTCTTGGCCAACCTGGACTTGTTTTGTAGACCAGGTTGGCCTCGAACTCCCAGAGATCTGCCTGCTTCTGCCTCCCTGAATGCTGAGATTACATTTTTAATTTTTAAAGTTTTTTTCCCATAAAATATTTTTCTAAAATCATATAGTTTGTGAGATTGTAAGTGTGTTACCATTGATTTAATCTATAGCGCCTGTCAGTTCAGCTCTTCTGTGTATGCTCTCCTTATCAGAATTTTACTTTTGCATTTTTTATTTTATCTTTCACTTCCCTTGGCAGTAGTTTTTCTAATATTTATCCATCTCCCCTAAAGACACAATTTTAGAAATTATGTGTTGCTCCTGTCCCTTTTCAGAATGCCAAGCAAATCAGCTTACTTTTGTTTTTAGTGTTTCTTCATTCTTTATTTTCTTCACACTTTTTGTTTGTTTGTTTTTAATGTAGTCTAATTCCCACATTAAATGCTTAATTTAAAATTTCAACTTAATATTAAAGGCACTTGGTTGTGAGTATGTTTCTAGAAATAGCTTTATGTGCCCCTGACTGTGTGCTTTTAGAATTCTTGTCATTTTATGAATATTCAATCATTACATGATTTGATAATTTATGTTGACATTTTCCCATAAGTTTCTATCTCATGCAGTGTAGCAAAGTTACTGAAAGAAGGGAATAGCCACCATCAATCCTAGGGGAATATTCTAGCAATAGAGAGTGGAGGAAAAACGTGCAGGCCATAGAATGGATAAGTGAAGATTGAAAAAATGAGTCTTTAATCCAGAGACCTTAGTATTCTTATATAATTAAGAAACAATAATTTCTTTTAAAGATTTCACTTTAAAAATTGCTTCCTATAATACTATCCAAATAAAGCACCGCTAGCTGTAAAACCCTTGGACAGTAGCTGCCTACAGCTGATGTGTGAGGGGTACTGAGTCCGAGTTGTAAACAGTCTGTGTCTTCTCTAGCAGTTTCATTGCTCATTGAAAGGCTTATTTCATTATTTTAAAAGTATTTATTTATTTATTTATGTCCATTGGTCTTCTGCTTCTATGTATGTGTGTGAGGGTGTCAGTTCTCCTGTGTGTGAGCTACCTGTGTGTGCCGGAAATTGAACCCAGGTCCTTTGGAAGAACAGCCGGTGCTCTTAACTGCTGAGCCATCTCTTCAGCCCCTATTTTATTAAGTGATGTGTATATATATGCCTGTGTGTGGATGTGTGCACAGGAATGCAAGCGCTCCAAGGGAACTAGAGTGTGAGAGCTCACTGAGTTGGAGTTACAGCTGGTTGGGAGCAGTTGGGTGTGGATGCTGGGAATCAAGCTTGAGCCCTCTGGAAGAGGAGCAAGTGCTCTTAAATCCACTGAGCCACCTCTCCAAAAAAAATGGTGATTTTTATTGTTTGTATTTAAGGCAGGTAACTATGTTTCTATTGTACATACAATTTGAATGGTTGGTTGCAGCCAAGCCGACTGATACAAGCATCACCTCAAAGACTTATGTTTTTCTCAGTGGGGTAAGAACACCTAAAATCTCTCCCACAGCATTGCACACTACCGTCTTTCCTGCTGCCTTATTGGGGATAGAATGTAGTAACTTGCATGAAATTAATATCAGCAATCTCTTAGTGAAGAGCCCAGAACACTTATTATGAAGAGTAATTAAAGACAGTCAGGAGGGATTGGCTTGGCACATGCTATCTGACTTGGAGCTGTTGGGTAGAAGGGCAAATGTCTATTTGTGCTCTTTTATGGAGCTGGAATAACAGGGAACTTGTTCCTAAAAACAAAACAAAACAACAACAAAAACAAAAAACAACATCTAAAAGAGTCATGGCACCCGATATTTATACAGTTGAATTGTGTGTCTTAGCAGAGGGTTCTTGGAATGTAATACGGCCTCACTACGCAATACTTACTGCCATCAGTCTCAGATGACTGAGAGAGGAGTGGAGGCATGTGACAAGAAGACAGCGTGCAAGACAGAAGTGTGGCTGGGCTTGAGTTGTGCCGAGTGTGTGGGATTCCAGGATAGCTGTGTTTTGACACATTTCAGAATGTGATGCTGATACAGAGCCATTTCTGCAACGCGAGGATCTGTGTCCTGTTGCTTGCTGTGCAGAGGCTCGCCGCCTTCACCTGACAGGAGAGGCTTTGAGCGTGTCTCCCTACCCCACACATCTTCCCCTAGCCGTGGTGCCTGATACCACCAGCTTTGTGTGAAAGCAAAGGAACTGTGCCAGGGAAGCAGTGATGACGCTTGTCTGAGTTAGCACAGCAGTGTTTGTCAGACACCCCGAAAAGAGACATAAAAAGATGATGAACAATGAAGGGAACCGGAAGCTAATGATTCGATGATTAAATGTTTGCTGTAGACATTTAGGTATTAGGTAGATGCATTCGAGGTATAATCCCCTACAGCTTAGAAAAACGAAGGTTGTTGTTGTTGTTGTTGTTTTTGTTTTGTTTTGTTTTTGTTTTTGCTTTTTTCTGATGGAAAAATGACCGAGAATACATTTTCCAGGGGCATTTCTGAGAATTGTTCCAATGTTTTTTACAGCTATCACTGAAGTACAAACATGCATAGGACTCGCTGCTGTGTCAGGAGCTGGTTTGGCCTTGGCCAACCTTGGCTCTCATCATCTGTGCTGAAGGGCAGAGGTGCTGCCCTGCTGCTCTGTCCTTGTTCACAGAAGAGCTAAAGGCAGTAACTATATATCACAGAGAACGAGCTATCACGACTGCACTTGTAACAAATACTGAAGTGAAAACATAGATTTACACTGGCTGTGGTGGTCAGGTTTGCCGTCTTTGCGCTCGGGGGCCGGAAGCAGGAGGATTGTAGGTTTGAGACCAGCATGGATTATATTGTGATCTCAGATTGAGCCTGGACTACACAGTGAGGCTCTTTCTCCAAAACCAAAGAGTCAGCACAGGAAAAAATATATCAGGGGCCAAAAAGGGAATTCATTCTGAAACGTCTGTGGAGACCGTCTGGGGGCCTGGTTTCATCCAGGCTTTGATTGCCAGCAGAGACCCTCAGAGGGAGGGCAGGCACGCAGGGCACCATGGCTAACTCAGGGCATGGGAAGTCTTTAAGGTCAGATAAGTCAAGATGTTCTAGAAGTAGCTTAGGCAGGGTTGTTATCTCCAGGTCAGAGTGCATCTTCCAGTTCCCACAGCACCAGTGCGCAGCCTCACTCTCCGGCTGACATGCGCAGTGCTTCCTGCAGAAGGCCTCGCTCAGGTGCTTGCTCACCCCGCTCCCAGAAGGCTCTGTTCTGGGAGTGATGGCGTCCACTGTTCTCTGCTATAAGTAATCACAGGACGCAACTGGATGGGCAGGTACTATGATTGTATACTTTGAATATTTATTTATAAACGAGTTTTTCTTGAATTTCTACTCATAAATTTATGTCAATCTCTTTTTCCTCTGGAGAGACTTCAAAAAAGCCAGAAACAGATCTGGAGAGATGACATGCATTAAGAGCACCGTGTGCTCTTGCAGGGACTCAGGTTCAATTCCCAGCATCCAGACACTGGCTTGTAACTGCCTGTAACTCCAGTTCAGGGCACCTGCTGTCCTCTTCGGGTCTCTTAAGATAGCAGGCATACAAATGATATGTAGCCATACATATATACAGGCTGTCACACATACACATAAAAACAAATAAATACTAAAGCAAAATAGAAATGCTTAGAGGTGGATCTTGGGCCACCTCACCAATAAAATCAGTGAAGTTCGTTTATTTGGTGATTATTTTTAAGTGTCTAAAATAATAACGGCGCAGTGCTTGTTTAGATCACATGTATTTGAAACTTCTACATTTAAGTCTTTTTAAAATGCCCTGAGTTGCGCTGGGTGCTAGGTTGTGAATTCAGGGCCACTGTCTTCTTAGCTCCTGGCCCTACACGACGGCTCAGCTGATTGATCGCCAGGGCCTTTTGTACGAGTCCTGTGGCGTACGTACACCTTCAGCGTCACAGCAAGACTCACAGACGCTCCAGAAATTAGAGCTGGAGGCTTTTGTCTGTTATATAATCCGACTTGTTTTTCTTCAGATAAGTCCAGAAAGCTACTGCTCTAAACCACATGGTAAATTACTAAGGTAGAAACTTAATATTCTGCTCCAAATAACATGTTTAGCCAATTTCACATAGTCTTTTGGTCGTCTTGTAATCAATAGCGAGTAATTACAGGAGAACTCCTGGATTCCTTTAGCCAGCACCGAATGCACAAAGCAGCCCTCTGCACACTTCCACGCATTTGGATCCAGCAGCACCCACGGTTTCTAATTACACTGCTTTGCATGAGTGTAGACATCTCAGAGCCCTCCTTTGTACTCTGCTATAAACGTCTTTCCCTTCGTTTGAAGTCTGTGTGATATACATGCAAGCAATTAAAACCTGCACCCCCCCACTGGAGGTTGGAGACACAAGGTCTTCTTAATTAAAATTCTAACAAAAGCTACCGACAAAAATTCCTACTATATGATTAAGGTCTAAAGTATTATGATACATTAGATTCATTGTTAACTGCCGGGATTAAAAGAAATCGATATGTTGGGGTAAGATCAGCTGAATCTAATTAGTGAAATCAATGTTTACATAAAAGAAAATTCTAAAGTTTAATAACAGGTTCTGCTTATAAATATAACACTGGCTAAAATTGTTCTTTGTTGTTATTGTGTTGACCACATAATCATATTTTAAATTCATTGAATAAGAATCGGAAACTTCTTGTAGTTAATTATTATAATTAAAACACAAAACTTTAAAATCATATCTGGTTTCAAAAGTTTTAATTATGAAAGATTCTTAAATGTAAAAATAGTCTCCAATTATAAAATATTCCCAGCGATTCCATTTTTAAAAGGCTAATTTTAGCACGAGTACATACCAGAGTCAGAAATTGGGTAGAAGTGAAGTATTCCTACGTAATTATGATGGTTTTAATGTGCATTAGTCCATCGGTGATAAAGCAAAACGGAAAGCGACACATTCTGATATACCATGAAAACAACACAGCTTACCTTTTCCTTCCTGCTTGCTCTGGGGGAAATAAACATCACAACCAGTATTGAAAAGGACCTTACTAATTGCAGCTTAGGTTTTAAGTCAAATGAAGGTCATTAGCAATTTCCTGGAAGCCCTTTCGATTGCTTACCAGGAAATGGTGGCTAGCAGGACATCTGTAGTCCTCCTGGTGGAATTAGTGGAAACACACTGGAGTCTTAGTGATGTGTGTCAGATGTAGGCTGATGGGGGTGGGGTGGAACTCTCTACTAGACTCGGTAGTATTGTTTAAACAGAAACACTTTTAAAATTATCAATTTTAGTATACAAAACCAGAAATGAACATAGCCATTAGCATGCATACACTCACCCACGCTGTAATACACAGCGGTAGGAAGAAGGGCTCTCCAACAGGGACCCTTGTAAAGAGTGGAATGGCACACTGGAGGACGTGGCTCTCAGAGGCTGCTGTGATGATGTGACAACGTTGCTGGGTGGCAAATTCAGTCTCATTTTTCCATCTCCATAAAAGTGAGAATTGGGTGTGAAATGCCTTCCAAGACATCACCTTAAGTCTGACCTATTCTGTGTTTGGTGATCCCATGGACGTGGCGTTAGCCACATAGAGACTTTCCTCAGGATGCTAAAATGATTGGTTGGCTCCACGTGGGCTAGAATGTCTGGAGCATTAATAGTGACAGAAACAGAGGCAGGAAGATGTATTAGCTCACTAGTTCGTATAGTACGTTATGTAGAAAGAAAGTTTCTGGTTGGTTTCCAGCGGGGACAGGATAGCGAGGATCTCGTAACCACCTCTTGTATCAGATATGCTTTTATAGGAAATGAAGCCGCAGATGTAAGCTGGAGAGGGAGCTCTCATTGCCCAAGAAATGGACACTGCATGTGCATCCGTCAGGTTAGCAACACAGAGCATGTTGTTTGTGTTTGCTCAACCAAAAATCAACTTATTGCTAATTAACACGTTTTCAGATAAATTGGGCCTGGTAATATTAACTGCCTTCATTCCATCCCGTTACAATGGGCAGGTCAGTTACCACAGACCTCCCAAGCCTTGGCAGGATTATTAAACTTTTGTGTTTAAGCAAGGTCAAAGTGTTTTACTCAAAAATTTAAGTGATTTCTCATGTAACTTTGGTTCTTTCATGTTAAAATGGGATGTTCACACTTAATATTTCTGACAAATAGTTGAAATAAGGTCTTTCGTTTGTATATTTGTTTTTATTTTTGTTTGTTTTGGACAAAAATATTACTCTATAGCTCAGGCTAGCTCAGAACTCATGGAAATCCTCCTGCCTCAGGCTCCTGAGTGCTCAGGTTATTGTTGTGAGCCACCTCTCCTGGCTTGGCTTAAGTAGTTTTGAAAGTAACTGTTGTAGATGAAATGTACCATGTATTACATTGATCTTAGCACTTACACAGAAATTTTAGTATGTGCAAAACTGGAGAAAAAACATTTTTAAATATCTTAGCATTCCTTTGCTGTATTTCATCTCAGCCCTTTTCATTTGAATAAATCATAAGGATTTAAAGTATACATTCGCGGAAATATTTATCCATAACTAATTCTTGGTAGAAAAATTCATGGGACTAAAATACCAGCCCCCAGTTGTCTTGGACTCCACTGGTGCTCTGTGATTAGCACAGCAGGTGCTGCGTGCACCCTCGGTGTTTCCTTAGTTTATAGGGTCAGCTCTTGAACACATCCTCAAAGGTCATGGTTACATCCCATAAAAACTGGCACATGGTTCTGAACCTCCCACACTCCAAGTATTTAGGTCATTTATCTGAATTTAAAAACAAAATCACCCCCCCCCAAACAAACAGGCCGATCATTTTTTTCAAACTGCTGTTTTATGAGTGAGGATTATGCAGTAAACATAAATTGAACATTATTCTCTACATTTTAAGTTTGTTGCTACCATCGGTAGTCACTACTGAGTGCATATTTAATGCACTGGGGAAATCTGTTGCAATTATTTGTTTATTTGTGCTTCCTTTTCAGTTCAAATGTCTACATTAAACTGTTGAAAAAGAAAACTCTGGAGAATTTAGGTCACTTTTAAAAATTCACTCACTTTCTGAATTCTGGTGGCAAACATCTATTGCATTAACCAGGAAGAAATTATCATAGACCCTACATTGAGAAGGATACACTCCCCAAATTTAGTGATAGAAATTAAACCCCTCTTTTGGGTACAGGCTTTAAGAGAGTGGGACACCACCTGCCCGAGGAGTGGGGGAAGCACTGGGACTGAACACGCATTTTAGCTGGTTTAACTCCAGATAAATTATTTTTCCTTGAGCCTCTTTTCAGCACTCCGGCATTGATTACACCCAGAAATGGACTAAATAGACACAAGTTGGTAGCTCTTAGGAAGTCTGTTCAAAATGGCAGAAACCACAGAGAAAAGGTCCAAGTCTGACTCTCTTCCTGATTTCCCAGACTTTTTTTTTTTTTAAGCTTAGAGAATTTGGGTACTGAAAAAGATCTCTAATGGTGAAAAGGCCTGAAAATAAGAAAAGTGAGAGAGGGGTAGAGTTTCCGTTGACCCATGTTTTATTTTCTCCTTTGATCATAGACTGGAAAGGAAAGCACACATTTCACAGAAATGGCTCAACACCATTTAGATGGTCTGGCCAGGAGAGGGAGTGAGGTGGACGAAGGCAGGGTTTTGATGAGGAGGTGGGATTCCCTCGGCATTTGATTCAGGGGATTCATCCAGTGTTTTCTCTCAGTTATTTGTTGTGTGCTTTTATGATATTCTTAAATATCTCTGTATAGAAGAGACCGGACCTAAACAAGATCCATTCTGAGTCTTCAGACATGGGTTTCCTCATGTCATAATAACAGGGGATTTGTGCTCCTGCAGTTAAAGCCAAGAGTTTCATTCCTACTCACATTTGTATAACCAGACTCCCATCACAACAGGTGCACAATTATTTTTATGAGTAAAATATTATCAGCCTTCAAAATTAGCCAGGGCAAAATGCAAGTTGTCTGATTAAATAATCAAAGCTGATACTTAAAATACATTTGATTTCCACAGGAATTTTAAAATGGTAAGCCTCAGTCTCTTACTTTGACGTTCAGAGGGAATTACAATTGTTGGTAGCGTGTAAGTAGCACTTGTAAGTAGTCTGGTATGTTTTGTGTAATTTGGTTGCTGTTATAAGGCAAACTATTATTAGATAACTAATTTTGGTCTGATACTTCAACCTGCAAGTAAAATGGTGCATCTCACAGCAGGTGACTCTATTCAGTATTTGATCAGAAAGCCCACCAGTATATAAAATTAAAATCCAGTCTATGCTCACTTAAATTCGATTTGTGGGATTTAAAATTAAGCATATATTTCCATTTATAAAATAATTAGATCATAGATATATGTCTAAGTTACAGATTATCTTGGTGAATAGTCAAGATGCCTAAGTGGCAGAATGCAAGAAAAAACCCAACCCCAATCTGCCCCTCCTGAGCTGAACAGGAAATATATCTGGGTGGCAACTTCAATGTGGTTTTGAAAGCACTACAACAGTGCAGCTGTTAGAAACCAATTACAGGCAGGTAACTGTTTGTTTTCATATCTAAATCTGTTTGTCAATCAGGAGATGCAGTGAATCAGGAGAAGGGATCTCAAACACAAACCACAGAGTGAGGCAGAGCATCTGGAGGAGGTCCAAGCCACAAGAATTAGGGCAGGAGCGCAGATGGAATCAAATCCACACGTGCGCATGGCTCCTGGCTTTGACCACATTTTTCAAATCGAGTCAGAAGTTTGAGATGACTGGAAAGAAATCTCAGTTTTCTATTGGGAGTAAACTCATTTTAAGGCTTGTTAGAAGCAGCATGGTTACCAACAGGAAAGAGAGGATAAAGGAACCCTGCACGTGGTTATTATCTAGGACATTCTCACACTGGGTCTTCCCCAGTGTCAGAAAGAGACCATGACTTAGGCTCTCATGGGAAGTGTGTTGAGCTACACTTGTGGCTGTCTCGTGAAGAAGTAGGTTTTTACTGCTTAGGTTCACAGCAGCTTTCAGCGTCTGTGCCTGTTTCTGACACATCTTGCTTTATCTGGACACAGTTGGTGAGGCCACTCTACTGTTCCACTCCCTGGTGCTGAGGTACGAGACAGCGCAGCTCACAAAGAGTACACATGTCTGTAGGGCTGAGTTCGGGGAAACCTACTGAAAGCCAGTGTTTAAGTTGGTAACATCAAGAGCATAAACAGAAGTGTATTAAGAAAGCTAAAGAAAACAAAATAGGCACGGCCACGCTGTGGTTTTGCTTAAACACGGGCTTTTGGCTTCACCAAGAGCCCTGGATTTCTTTTCTGCTGCTTACTGAAAGGAGCCCTTTTATTTTTCCAGGCACAGTTTGTGTCAGTGGCCCTTTGCCTGGAAGCATGGTGGCTGTTGTCTAGCCCCCACCGAGGACTGTGTGTCTCTCTGCTGTGGCTATCAGGCTTTAGGCTCCCCTCCCAGGTGGATGGGGAAATGCACTCCATTCAAAGGCCTGTTGCTTGTCCCAGGTCTCTGTGTGCACTCTGTTTGGATGTCAGTAACCAGGGACCTTAGCGACCTGAAGGGGCATTCTCTACAGACTCCCATTTGACATGGCATCAGAACTAATGTATAGGAGTAACTGATGAGCCTAAATAAATTCCTAGAGGAAATAAAATGACCCCTTTCCAGTGCAAAAGTTAAAACAGCAGAAGGAGTCTGACGAGGCAGTCTGTGTTACTGTACTCAGTTTCCTGGGGGTGTGTATGTGTGTGGACGCTCATCATGGTGGCCTTGTACAGGACAGAGGACAAGTGAGGGGAGCAAGTTCTATCGCTCTGCCATGTGCGTCTGTGGGGTTGAAGTTAGGTGGTCAGATTTGCTGGCAAGCACCTCTACCTGCTGAGCCATATTGCCAACCAGAGTAAAACTTTTCTTATTGATCATAAATCTCAGCACCAACAAGGGATATTTAGAATTCATGTCGCCCATCCTTCTGCTTTTCAAGAAGGGATGTGTCTGTAGAATTTTAGTCAACCCATAGATGCCCTGACACTGCTTATTGTGGGGCTTACATTATTTCATATTTCCTATCACTCAGACAGGATTATTTATGTTCTGTGTATGAATGCTTTTCCTACGTGCATCTCTGTGTAACACATCTGCTCAGTGCCTGAAGAGGTCAGAAGACGGCACTGGGTCCCCTGACGCTGGAGTGATAACAGGTTGTCAGCCACCCTGTACATGCTGGGAACCAAATCAGGTCTTCTGAGAACATAGCAAGCACTCTTAACTGCGGAGCCACCTCTCCAGTCCCAGTAATTCTTTCTTTTAAAGAATTACTTAGAATCAAGAGCACAGAGTGTGACAATAATAAGAAATAACATTTATTAATCAAATGCTGTGTCATGATGCATTGCATTTTATCTCACATGATAGCCAAGCCAAGGCAGTGAGGTGGGCATCATCATCATCATCATCATTATTTTTTTACTGAAGAGGAAGAAGGGTTCAGGAAGAAAGAACAGTTTTCTTCAGATACCAAGAAAATAGCAGCCATGCCAAGGTTTGAATGCTTTGCTGCTAAGTTGCTGTCCTTTCTACCTGAGCTTGCTGGGACTGCAGCTGCTGCAGTCCGGACCCTGTTGGCCCACCCAGACACCACTGGGTCACACTTTCAAACTAGCATGTTAACCAGTCAGATAAGCAGAGATGGGCAAGCCAGCAGTAGACACCAAGTGCTACTGTCCCAGCTATGATGTCATACTAGGGACCATGCAGTCACTTGTTTTGAGAATTTGGAGATAATTTCTATTTTGTTTTGTATCTGTAAAATCTCATGTGAAATCCTGTGAGTGTATGTTTTCTATTTTCTGTTAATGTTCTCCAGGTTTGAGGTTCTTAGTTTTTGTTGTTGTTGTTGTTGTTTTGTTTTGTTTTATTTTTTTAGTGTACCTGCACCTTTCGGTTCTCTAGTTTGTTACTAATTTCAGTGCAAACCTGTAGCATCTCCTTGAGTGGTATTGTTCTGCAGTGTGTTCTGGCCTTCTGGGATATCTGATCCGTAGTTCTGCAGGATAGGGTGTATGGATAAGTTACAAGGATAACAGTAGAATGGCAGACTCTGGCTGTGGGTGAGGCTTCTGGACAGCTTAGACTTCTAGCACAAGCGCATGCAGACTTCTGAGTTTACTGCAAAACCTCATGAACCATGAATAGAATTTTAATAACAGATTTTACTGTGGTTAATTATTAAGTTAAAACCATGAGAAACCAAGAAGATTGCCATCTCCCTGCAATAACAAGCCTTTGTGGTTCTGCTCAAATTCCTCCTATCACACCAGGTGCATTATTTTGTTTTACAAGTCTCCATATTCATAATGTAATTTTCTGCTCTCTCTAAAGATATATTAGAAGTAAATTTTAGCCTCTTTCACTCATAAAAACAACCTTGCTGATACTCTTGCAATGACCCGTATTTTGGATCCAAGGGACACAGTGGATGATTGTATTAAATACAACAATATTATTCTGAGGATCATGTCAAGAAATTGTCTCCGGCAGTTTCCATTAAAAGAGTTCCAGATTTGAGGAGATGAAAAAGAAGAACCAGGAATAAATTCAGAGCCATGGATTCGACACCTATCCATGGACCTGGAAGTGGCAACCGCATCTCCTCATAGAGAAGCAGAGCTCGGGGACCTGGGCTCATGGTTATTGAAGCTGACTCATCCTGTAGGGCCAGGCAGAGATGGCCAAGGACACAAGTTAGGAGGGCACAGAACACAGCACTAGTTACCTGGGAAGCCACAGCTTAGACAACAGGACTGTGGGGCAGCATGGGTGTGGAATTTCAGCACTAAAAGGAGGAAATGTGCTCACTGCTTATAGTATTTGCGCAGTGTAACCCTGATCCTGTGGTGAGATTTCCCAGTTCTGGCTGCCTATTTTGTATAGTCAGAGACCAATGTTTAGACCTAGATAAGGGGAAAGGTTTGCTAGATAACATTATATTTGATACCCAATACAGAAGATACTAGCAGCATAGGGCTATTTAATAAATCCAAGTTAATGAAAGTCACCAGAATTAAAATGTAATTCTCAGCCACATTTGAAGTGGCTATCATATTAACCAGCAAAGAGATAAAAACATCTCCTTTATCTAGAAAGTTCTGTTGGACAGTATTGCTGTACAGTATGAAATTCATCAGAGGACCCTCTCGTACTTTTAAAATATAAGTATAAATATAGGCGTAAGTGTCCTTGTCAAGGCGCCTCTGTGACAAATACTTTAAAGATGCCAAGAAATACTAAAATTAAGTGAGGTTTCTGGAAACAGAATTTTGCTAGAAGAGTTCCATTAGGTGAGGCTAGTTTTGAAACTGGTGTTTATAATTTATATTTATGTACTTGCATATATTATAATTCCATTTTTCATTACAAAGATGTACTTCATTCCCACTGGAATGGATTGTAACTAGATATAAGGCTGTGACAGTGAAATAAAGTCTTTCTCTCATATGCGAATGTGTGCTTGGTGACACACATCGGCTATGCTAAGTTCTCTCCACTAATACATGATAATCCATTCTTGCATCTGAAAAAAAAAAAAAAAAAAAAAAAAAGCAAACTGTCAACTAGACAGCTTCCAGTTACCAGTGTGGTTTTTAATGCATGCATTGTTCATTGTGTCTAATTCATATTTTGCATGTTAAGTATGTGTTAGATGTGGGAAGTGTCCACAGTAAAAGAAAAAGAAGAGAGAAATTCGGCATGCAAAGGAAAACACTAATGAGGAAGCGCAGTGCACAGAACCTTAGCTTTTCCCTTCAAGGCAAATAACCCGCAGAGAGCGCGCACTCACACCTGGAGGTGTCTGCCCTTTCCTCTGACACTCAAGTGCAGCCGGCTCCTCTTCCTCACGTTGAGTAGACATTGAACCTGTGGTGGTGCTTCTTCCTGTGCCTGTCCATGCTGGTGTGCAGTCACCTAGTCTAGGTTTGGGACCCAGTAATGAAACGAGCTCAGACTACCAAAGCCAGGACCACCCTGAGGAGATTTTGAACAAGGAGGCTGTCTGAGAGCCACCACTGCATCTTCTGCATTCTAGGAGAAAATCCTTAAAATTGCTTTACTCAGAGTACTGCTTTTTGTCTCTGGTGAAAATTCTTAACAGACCTGAACACTAAGGTCATGGAACCAGATAAATGTGACCAACATCTCTTGCTAGGTCCAAACTAGGTTCAATATGAAATAGACACTTAATGGAAAGAGTTATCTGAAGAAAAGCAAACTGAAGCAACAGACAAACACTGTCCCGCGGCAGTTAGGCTAGCAGTGTAGAGTGTAAGCGCTCACTCGCCGGAAGGTCAGTACTCAGCACAGCTGCTTGCTCCACACCTAGCAAAACTGAGGCGGTGCTTCTGTGTCGGGGCACTCTTCTGCTGAAGAAACAGGAAAGCATTCTTCTAGTGTAGCTTTTAATAGCAATGAAACCACAGACACAGGGAAAGAGCTACAGAAACCAACACGCACAAGTTTGGAAACATTAGATGAAAACTGCAAAATTACATATCTGCTCTATAATTTGTATAAAATGAAAACATAAACCAGCCCTGTAGATTTTCCGTATAAACTCACGTGGCAGCAGTATGAAATGACTTGAACTGATAAACATCCACTAAGCACCTAGGCCATTAAATGGTTTTTGTTTTAAGTGGAAGCAGGCTGTGCTGCGGGAGCAGAGGAAACAGCCAGATAAGTGTGACTTGTCACCTACCACCCAGGAGCAAAGCTGCAAGCATCTCTCAACCCCCTCTCCTGTCTGCTTCACAACCGCTTTGAGAGTTGCCTAGCCTCCTCATACTGTCTGTTAGAAGTGTGGCTATTGTCCTCCCCTTGACTTCCGGCCTCGGGAAGAGTGAGGACACCAGAGTGTACCATCGGTGGAAGAGTTCTGTAGAAGCAAGCAATTCTCATTAGTGCTGCGTTGTAAGCAGCCCTTTAGGGACAGCCTGTAATTCCCCATATTTTCACCAGTTCCACTCATCTGGCAGAGGCAGGGGGAGAGAGGAGACAGAGAGAGAGAGAGGAAAGACAGACAGAGACACACACACACACACACACACACACAGAGAGAGAGAGAGAGAGAGAGAGAGAGAGAGAGAGAGAGAGAGAGAGAGAGAGAGAGAGAGAGAGAGAGAGAGAGAGAGAGAGACAGAGAGGAGACAGAGACAGAGACAGAGACAGAGACAGAGAGAGGAGACACACAGAGAGAGAGGAGAGATAATATATGGTACATGCTCCGGGCTTTTACGCAGATGCTAGGATCCCAATTCAAGTCTTCATACATGTAGACCAAGTTCTCTTACCAACCAAGCCATCTCTCCAGTTCCATGACAAATGCCTAAGAAGCCCCTCTCATGTTCTAGGTGTTTGGAATGTAATGGTGGCTAAAATGTAGGCCCTATCTGTAAGAGGCCCACCATCACCATCTAAACAACATCCAGGTACCAACTGATGTAGCTTCTGAGGATGTTAATGAGGGATTGGTCAAAGTATGATCTATTTCCCTTCAAGAAAATAAAAGGATATAGTGTTAAATACAGAGAGTCACTTGGGCTTTAGAACGCCCTTGACAGCTGCAGTTCACATTTCTCTCTCGACAACAGATCTTGTTTCTGAATTCCAACTGTATAGAGGCAGCTTTCTGCCATTCATTTCCATCAAGGTGACATTCAGCACAGATAAAGCAGTGCTCAGGACTTTGTTTCCCAGATTTACCATGCCACCATCTTCTTCCAGGAAATAGCAGCTCTGTCCCAGATGTACCAACACTACCTCCCAGTGCTTCTGAGTCCTAGTATGCTGGACTTCAGTACTGACTGAAATCTGGGTTGGGGCAACGAGAGACAAAGGATGTAAGCAGAGGCCATGGGAGCTGGTCTGGACTCCCTCTCTCAGCTCCGTTGTTTGATTTTGTGGTGGAGTTTGACCTCTTCCTGACCTTACATTTCAGGACCCGTCTTGTCCTTCAGATCAGTTTACACTGCAGCCAGCTGGAGAGTCCCACGCTGCCCTTGTTCAACCCAAGTCCTGCCCAGGGAGACCATTGCCAAAGATGTTATGACCCACGTGAACCCTCTTTGCCCCTTTGACTTCATCTTCTGTGACTGCCCTTCGTTTTTTGTCACATTCTTTGACCCCATTTTATTCACCCAGTTCTCAGCTGATAGCTGCCATTTTGCCTTCTTATCAACAGTGTGTGTGGCTTGCAGGTTCTCCATGTACTCATGTTTTCAAAATGTATTTTTTTTTTTTTTGAGAATATCTGAGCACTGCATCTAGATCACTCCTGTACCCTTTCCTGTCCCTCTAACTCCTCCCGTCTCTCTACTCCCAAGGTCATGACCTCTTCTTTACTTGTTGCTGTTGCATCTGTTTTCACACATCTATACAACCTACTGAGTTGTTCCTATGAGTGAGTGCCCAGGGCTGACCACTTGGGGGTGGACACACCCTGTGCAGGATCTAGTCCCTGGATGAGATGGGGTCTCCCTCTCTCAGCAGTGGTAGCCTACCCTACCTGTAGCTCCTCCTCCTAGATGGTCCTCCATGATCCTACTCACTCTTTATTGACGGACACAGGAACCATCTAGCATTATTTCACAGCAGCCCCTCTTGGTAGATACTCCAGACCTCATATGTACGGAAGCCAAGGTTCTAGAAACACACAAATAGCTTGTTTTAAACCACAAGGACTAGGAACTATGGAGCTAATCTTTAAAATCAATTTTCAAAGGCTCTCTTAATTTACTTTTTCAAAACTCATGTTAAAGATTTAAATGTGAATAAACATCCTCTGGCATTCATCTTTCCAAGAGAATGTGATTTTTTTTTTTCTAGAAAAGGCACCAATTTTGGGTTTCAGAACATCACACATGTGCTTTTCCTTAAGACAACAACTATATTTTGGCATGTACCAGAAATATTTCTTATTTCATTTGGTTACACACATTATTTTATAAAGTCTACTCCAAATTGAACTTAAAAAATTAATTTTTTTTGCTGCTTTATCAAGAAGTTTTAGTGAAGCTGACCTGTTAATAAAGCGCTCCCACAGGCATCAGTGGGCATCAGCAGACTCGGTACTGTTGCCTTAACTCATGTTAAAACCACAACAGTCTCCCCTGCCATTACTTTTGCACCATAAAGGAAAATGTCAATACAGTGAAAAGAAAAAAAAAAACCAGTAATATTATAGAAATAGTCTTATGTGTATACTTTTAGGTATCTGACTCATATTTATTTCACTCAAATAATGATTAATCTTCCCAAAGCAGCATAATGGGAAGACTGTCCTATTGGCTGTAGATGCCAGCATCTGTCTAGAAGGGAAGCCTTGGTGTAGTTGGACATTTTTTTTCCATGACTGCTTCTGTCATTTAATTGGCATTTCATTGATAGATTATATGGTATAAACTCAAACCTACTAACAAGCCTCCCTCTCTTTCTTGCTTTAAACTTCCTTACTTATAAAACGTAGGGTTTAACGAGCCCTTGGTTCTTTCCAACAGTGATTTTATGAGTCTATGATTGGATACACAGGCTTTTCAGAAAAGACTTCACAATTACTTCTGAATAGATAAGATAGATTTTAAAATTCGTCTTTATCTGGTGATAGAGCAACTATGGGAAGCCGCGGGGTGGGTTTGGGCAGGTGCTTTGTTACATAAACTCCTTTCCCCTGTACACTCAGGTGTATGATGGCCTGTGTGAATAGCTTGCTGGCTTACTGAGAGCTACACTGGAGACAGACACACAGAGACCACGCCCACTATGCCAACAGCCCACCCACTCTTCCTTCTGCAGCTCTCCAGGCTGCTATACAAGGAACCTGTCTGGGATTTCACATGGGGGGTGGGGTGAGGGGGTGGGAGGGGCAGTCTGATGGTAATGCGAGCACCAAACTTCTCAAGATGAATAAAGCATTCTCAGATGACTGTCTAGAAAAATAGTGTGTTTGGGGACTGGGGAAATGGCTCGGTGGTTAAAGTGCTCCCTGCACAAGAGTGAGAACTAGAGTTTATAGGCCACATAAGTGCCAGGCAGGTGTGTTGCCCCTCCTGTAATTTCAACATTTGGAAGGCGGAGACTGGTGGTCCCCTGAGCAAACTGGCTAGCTAGACTAGTTCTGTCTGTGAGCTCTGGGTTCATCTGAAACACCTAGGCTCAGTGAGTAAGGTAGAGAGTGACTGAGGAAGGCTCCGGAAGTCAGCCTCAGGCCTCCACATGTACACTTGTGCACAGGCACAGGCACACATAGACATGTGGTCCCATACAAGCACGTTCACAAACTAACATGATGGCTGTGGGGAAGAGAAAGAACAGTGTGTTTTGAATTAGAACTCATGACCCTCCCGCCTCTTCCTCGGCACCATATTCGACCAGTGTATGTGCATGTGTGTGTTTTGAATTAGAAAGGCAGAAAGGTTTGAGTTAGAGTTCAAGGTCTGGCTCTGTGCTCTGTGAGTGTGGCATGTGTCCTCCCTGTGTGGCCCATCATTTGTAAGTTTGTGGAGATGTCAATATCAACTATTATAGCTTTTTAAATGACAGAATTGTACATAATATTGCATATTATTTGATGTTTGTGACATATGCATTGTGGATTATCTAAATTTAGCTGTTATTATAACACATTACCATTTTGTGGTATCTGTGATGCAAAATAGTGATTCTTGTTAATAACATGAGAGCTTTCAAAGCACTTTCCAGACCTTTCCAGTGTTTGAAATAGTATTGTGTCTGGTTGATTTTCATGAACCAATTAGCCCAGACAGTGTCACCTTTTCTGTCTCACTGTGTTGCACACTGAAATTTTCACACGATCTCATTTGGCATCTGTTTAGGCAGGTCCATCTGCCAATAGATTGTTTTATCATTTCTTAGTTAAGTAGGAAAATAGGCTGAAATGAACCTGGTCATACTCAAAATTACTTATTGTGAACTTTCTTTTTAATCTTAACAGAGTTAGTGCCCTGGTAGACATGTATTATGGCTTTGAATTTTAATGGTGAGATAAATGAATAAATACATCACCTCACCTTGCTGATGAGCTCTGCTTTATAGTTTTTGAAGCATCAAGAAAAACTTGGCTTGATTTTCCTCAAGTGATCTAAGCTACAGTGATTGTTAGCTGATATGTGGACATGGGGAGAGATGGGCGAGCAGTGGTCAGCCCAGCCCCTTGTGCTCCTGGTAGCACTGAGGACTCAGATCAGCAGCGGCACTGACGCTCCCTCTGAGCTCAGGAACGGGTTACCTGTTCATACATGACCACAGCCGTGTCTGATATTTTGCTTACCCATATGTCTGCCTAACTGCAAATATAATTAAAACTTGGAAGTGCTTTTCCCTGAATCCAAAGTACACTTTGTTGTGTAGAATACATTTGGCCCCAAACTCCTGCACTGCGTTTCTTGGGCCAGCGTTTGTCCTGTTTTTCTCCTGCCACACAGAAAACGTGACTGCTCATTTTCAATTTCTGCCATTTTCTACTCGGAACTGACTCATTTTTGCTTTAAAAAGGATGTCAGAAAACCAAGTTTTCTCCAAATGTTAACAGTTACAATTTTATTCAATTTGTTCTAGAAGGAAAGGAAAAGAAAAGAAACCTCAAAGGCTCTGAGCCTGCTGCGTTTAAGACATCGGCTTGCAGCAATTCGGCCACTTGCTTCTTTTTATTTTTCTAGGCTTCAAAATTCTTAAATAATACATGCTTGAGTGATTCAGACCTTTTCATTAAAAAATTGATCCACTGCCCCTTACACACCCTTTTTCACTCTGAGCTTCATATTATGGAGGAACCCAGGCAAAGGCCAACTCCAGGAGCGCGTGGAGTGTGTGGAACCATATCTCCAGAGCTTAAGGCCCGGCCAGGCCTCTGCTTCTTTTTCAAAGTGTATTTAGCAGATTTCCTCAGTATTCCATTTGCTTGTGTGAACAAAGCCTTTTTACACCTTTTAAATAGTTTTACTTGGTTTAGAAGACATCAGTTTTTCAAACTGACTATTCCTGGTTGTATTTTATACAGATCCCTCAGGTGTTTTATCTTTGAGACTATTAGACATGTCTGTTGGCTTAGACGGACCAAGTATGAATGCTAAAACTGACTGGGGCTCAGGTGAGACCCGGCCATGAAGCATAGGCCGTTTCCTTTCATTCTTTTCTGCTCATAATGTGGGAGTTGCTAAGATACAGGATAAGTCTTAGTATTGCTACGACTCTAGGTATTTAGTGCTAGACTCTTTAGACTAATATTGCTATATGACTATTTTAATGCTGTTATGTAGAATAGGGAGAGATGATGTTTTAAGGCCACTAAATCTAACTCATTTGAACTATAAATCCTACCAACACTTATGCTTGGTTCTATTTTTTACTGGCTTATGAAAGTTTTTGCTTTATATTGGATGGGACATTTGACTGGTCTCTATCTTCATAATGAACTTTATTATTTTCTCACTGTATGCCTATAGATTTAGACTCTTTAGGAGCAAATTTAAATGTCACATTTATTTACGTATCTATTATTTTTTCTTGCACTTAACATCAAACTTAAAGTTAATACTAAAGTAATGCTATAAAATATAGGCACTTTGATACTCATTGTGTCAAACAACAGTTACCTGTTGTTTAGTTAATTATTGAGTAAAACTGTAAATCTTTTTCTTCTAGAATGGAAATGTCTATATAGTCTGAAAATTCCCTTAATTAGGAATCACTTTTTATAAGAATTCATAGAATATAGCCAGGTGTGGTGGCGCACGCCTTTAATCCCAGCACTCGGGAGGCAGAGGCAGGCGGATCGCTGTGAGTTCGAGGCCAACCTGGTCTACAAAGTGAGTCCAGGATGGCCAAGGCTACACAGAGAAACCCTGTCTCGAAAAACCAAAAAAAAAAAAAAAAAAAAAAGAATTCATAGAATATTTTTGTTAATGTTAAATTAAGAAATTCCCTTCAAAATCCATGACAATTTGCTGGTCATGGAACCAAGAGTATGTAACTGGGTTTGTTAGATTTAGTCTAAGCATAAGACGTATGTGTCTACCTATGTATTCACCTATATATCTACATAGCAAATTTTTATTATGAATTTCTACATAACTGGAATAAATAATTGAAACAACTTATTTATGAAATTTCATCATCCATATCTCAGGTTTGCAAACTGTGTAGATTCATGTCGTGGGACTCTCGGGGGATTTAGTCATCCACCGTAGATGATCATTTGTGTCTGTGACAGTACATAGACAATGGTATTGAGAGTAATTATGACAGGCATGCCCCCATGTCCTGAATCTCACACTCATGTCATTGATATGATGTCAATGGCATCTCCTTTCATGAAAGGAATAGCCTAGCATAGGTGATATGCTGCCCAAATGACTTCACATGACAGAATTCCTTTCAACAAATAGTTTTTGAAGGTCCAACCACTTATATGCCTTTTTTCTGTGGTAAGTGTTAGGAAGCTAAGAGTGAGCAAGGTATGAGACAAGCAAGGACCTAAAATGGCTTTACATATTACTCTTGCTAAAAATGAGATTAGATAAATTGTCTTTGTCACAGAACATAAAAATAAATGTTAACTCTGTGTGACAACCTAGTCCTTTTAAAATCCTAGCACATTATTGAGACAGAAGGAACCTACCAACATTTTCAGAATACTCCACAGGTGTTCCGTGTGTGTAGCAGTGTTATGGAAAATTGCATTGTCTTCATAAAGTCACAGAGCACTTGAGATTGTTTAAACTAGAAACAATTTGCCAATACACCATTAATTAAATTCTTCTTCATTAGTAGGGTTAGATTCTCAAATGGAGCTGCTAATAGTATATGAACGCTTACTCAGGGCGTCGTTTTCTTCTTGTGTTCTGTATACTTGCATTGGCCAAGAACACCTTGTTCAGCTGCTTGGCTTTCTGTAGTTTATTTAGGAAAGTAATACATAGATTGATTTTAAAATGTTAGGAAACACTGATATGCACCAATGTCAAGGTCTGGTTAGCTCTGGGTCACAATAAAGGTCATTCTTCAAATTTTTGAAATTAAAAAAAAAAAAAAAGAATTAATGCACTCATATAAACTGTGTTTTCTTTTAAGCTTCCTAGAAAAGGTTTTGGTGATTTTAGCTCTCCTTTCACCTCCTTTGGTAGCCTCCCCTCGGGAGCAATTAAGAATTGGAACCTGGGCTCTAACTGCACGGTATTGGTACATACGCCAATTTTATTGAAAGACGTAATTTTAGAAATAGTTTATTCAATATAATAAACCCCTTTAAAATATTTCCCTTAAATGCTTAGACTTTGTAATTTATATAGTCCTCCAGTCAATTCTTCCTTCTAACTTAATTTACAGTTTATATACATAGAATTATTTGACAAAACATTTCAAACAGTTGGAAATTAAATTTCTCCTTAGAATATTTTTATGAGATTTTCAAATTAGTTGGTGTATATATTCAATCCTCTCTTATTTATATGTACAGATCTTAATATTATAATTTTCTTAAGTATATTTTGCCTACTAATATTGTACCTACCAATAAAGTATTTAAAAATGTAAAAACACAGAATTATTTCTTTCAGACTATGTATAAAGTCATTGATACATGATGTTATCTTTGATTTTCTTAAAATACACACAAACATGCACGCGCACGCACGCGCACGCACGCGCGCGCACGCACGCACACACACACACACACACACACACACACACCACAAGAGGAGAAACCCTGTCTCAAAAAACAAAAACAAAAACCCAAAAAACCCAACCCAAACCAACCAACCAACCAAACAACAGCTACAAAAACCCAAACCTGTGATTTGCTGGAGAGAGGCTTGTTAAATAGACCAACATGTACAAAGTATATGCCATGTGATCTTGGACAAGTTTTAACCTTTCTCATTCTCACTTTCCCAGATTTGTTGAACTACAGATAAAAAATATGATTAATCTCAGCACACAGTAGGGATTGGGATCATCATAAGTGCTCAAAAATGTTCATTAACCCAAACATGAACTTTTTTTGTTGAAGTTTATACCAGGTCAGGTTGACCATAAACTATGTTTATGCTTAACATACCCCATGGCCTTACTAATCAACAAAAATTACCCAGCCACAAGCCTAGCTACCCCCAATTGCCAGGCACACTTTCAAGGTTAGTTAGAACTTCTTGTTAGCAAAATAACAAGTCAGAGCTGACCACCCTGTTCCACCATCTGCCCCCTTGTCTGAACTAATTGCAGTTTTCACCTTTAAATATGCAATACAACTTCCCTTCAGGGATGCAGTTCAGATCTGCTGCCCTGAGCTCAGAAAACAAAACTTTCATGTTAAGCTTCTGCACCTGAAGTGGGCTCTTGCAGCTTCCACCCGGAACCCAATACTTTAATGTTCAACATCCTTAAATTACCTATTTCCTTTCTCTGAATTTGGTTTGGTGTTACATATGCGGTGGTGGAGACGGCAAGTCCAGTCAGCTTGTTTGGTTACAGTGGTCCTCAAACTGGAAGAAAATCACACATGGCAAAGGATTCCTGGGATTCAGAGCCATCCATCTGGTTGCGAACTACTGTGGCTTTATACCTTCAACTGTTTTGTGAACCCCTGGTTTAAAGTTGGTTATTAAGTCATTTGAGCTTTACTGAGCTCAGAAGTGCTAGTCAGTATCACACCTGCACTTTTTTCTCAGAGATGCTGGTGAGGTAGTCATTGCCACTGAGGAGCTGGCATTCAGGTGGGAAGTGTACATGGTAGCCTATTTCTTGTCCTCCCTTACTGACAATCTTTCCTATCAATTTGTGTGGCATTATGATACATTCTATGAGCATCAATAGAGGGGTTTTAAATTGGGCTGGGAATCAAGAAGGTCTGTCTGTGACTGTCCATGGCTGGACTTGAGGTTTATATGTTCTCAAGTGCCATCTTGAGGAAAGTTTGTGCTTAAAATTCAACTTTTTAAAACAGTCTTACTACCTTCCAGTCTTTGGTCTGGTCAAGATATGATGCCCATCACTACTTAGTTGTATTTCTTTCCCACCACATTTGTGTGGCATTCTATTCTCTGCGAGTTTCAAACAGTTCCTCTATCTTGTTTCTGTATTGGATACTAAAATACTGCCACTGTGTTAAGACATTAGTTAAAATCTTTTACTTTTTATTGGTAGGATAATTATAAAGCCAGCAATATTTTAAAGTTAAAAAAAAAAAGAGCTTATGAAATTCTTTCCAAGCTCTCTCTGGAATCAACAATCATATAAAATGACCCCTATAGACCTCATGTTGAGTTTTCTTTCTATGTACTTATGAATGAATGTCTTAGTATTAGAATATAAAATTATTGTTTATAAATTGAATAAATACATATTTACTTTTATTTTATAAGAAAAGGCTAAATAATATTCTGGATATTTTCCTT
This sequence comes from Acomys russatus, assembly GCF_903995435.1. Taxonomy (NCBI): domain Eukaryota; kingdom Metazoa; phylum Chordata; class Mammalia; order Rodentia; family Muridae; genus Acomys; species Acomys russatus. The sequence continues at coordinate 65,120,595 of NC_067143.1, read as the reverse complement.
ATATTGTAGTTTAGTATGTTGAACACCATTCTGTGATAGGAGACCCCTGGTCATTTCTAGGCCAGGTTTGACATTCATTAATTCCTTTGTTCTGAATATTGTGAACTATTAATAGAAACTACAAGAAAACCTTCAAAGGAGCGTTCACAACATAAAGCAATGATGAGATAAATTTGGCCATACTTGTTCTAACCAGGAGACAGTGTCAGTCAAAGATGAGAATGAAAAGAACATATTTATTTGTCCATCTATATTTAACTGTGAAATAACAATAGAAGAAAAGATTTAGACCTCTATGAGCCTCTCCAGACTCATCATCTGAGTTTTCTGTGGGTAGGATGAATGAATGGCCTGTTACCTGGTCAGCGCTCAGCCATGTAATTCCGGAAACTGTCAACCACCCATGGTTACATAACAACACAGATTTTTTTTCTTTAATATGGATGAAATATGCAAGAACTACACCACTGATATATACATATATTCATATGTACATATATATTCATAAACATATGCATATGCTTATGATTGAGATAAACAAAACATAAACTAGAATAAAAATAAAAGTCTTTTACCAAGAACTGTTCAGAAGAATAAATTAGTGTATATAAAACTCTTAGCACAGAACAGATAGTCACTGTAGAAATCTAAATTGGACTTACTGTGTGACAGGTGATGTAGGGCTAGGTCGGGAGTGTCCTGACTTAATCAGGAAAATCACAAATACACCTGGAAAATGGGCACAGTGTGTGTGTGTGGTATGTGGCACCTAGGACTTTTAAAAAACTTTGTAAGGTTATTCCATGTAACCTCCTCTTGGCCAGCACTTGTCTCAGTCTACAGATACACTACATCCAGGGCAGTAACATTCTTGACACTTGACATATGCAAATATTTGAGAAGTCCTCAGACTTTTCTGGGTGTTGTAAATATTGCATCTGGAATGTTAGAGAACATTGGAGAATGCTGTGGCCTGCACACTCACTGTGCCTGGGCTTGGAGCCAGGAGGTCACATGTCGTTTGAGGAGAGGAGGGTAGGCTTTGAAAACAGCACATGGAGGTCGTCCCTGGGAGTCAGGCTGCTCATTTCTTGAGTAACTCTAGACTTGTCACTCAGTGTTGAGATCTGTTTTCATAGCTATATCCCGACAAAGTTCAGTTTGCTGAACTCTGGCTATTTATTTTCCTAGTCCAGCTTTTAAACTTATTTTGCAAATATAACCTTAAAGGGAAGCTGTATATCTTTTTTTTTTCTTTAAAAAAATAACAGTTATTGTGGACCAGAGAGAAGGCCCAGTAGTTAATATATATTGCTCTTGCAGAGAACCTGAGTTTAGTTCCTAGCACCCCTGTTGAGTGGCTCACAACCATTTGTAACTACAGCCTCAGAGCCTCCAGGCGACATTTGTATTAGTGCACATACAAACACACATATACATAATTTCAAAAATCTATAAAAAGATACAAATTGCAAAACACATCCGTTGTCTATTTTTAACACTTACCTGGCATTTAAGACTCCCAATGGGCCCCTCAGAGCATTGCTCCTCACTTCTCGACACTTCCTGAGTGTTTTCAGCTTGAGCCGAGGGACGGTAGCCATGACTCCGGACACACATGGACTAGAAATGAAAAGACCTGGATTGCTTTGTGGGTTGGTCAGGCTACTTAAGCTCTCAGTGATTTAGCTGGTTACTGGTGCCATGAACATAACAACGCCATGTTTAGGGTGTGGACTTCGTAATGTAACACATAAGTGATGTTTAGACAATGCTGCCTTAGTAAGGTTGGCCTATCCTCCTCCTCCCCTTCCAGGCCTAGAAATGACGGACTGTCCAAAGAAGCCAAGGCTGCAAAACTTGGTGATTGCAGCAAAATGATTCGTTGTTCTTCCCCGTAAGGGAGCGGGGACCCTCATGTTTCTGAAAGGAGAAGGCAAACTTCTTATGTGGGTTATGGAGACATAGCCATTTCTGCCTGTCTCACACACCTAGCGATACTGTCATGGTGACCTGTCTCCTACTGAAGAAGAGATGTGTCAGGATGCCTTCATTTCCGGACCCAAAAATTATTGGATAACAAAGCACCATGGGCTGGTGCCCAGCTGTGGGGTTGGGAGCCCAGCTGGCAGAGTTCCATGGATTGTTCTTGCTGTTAGGATCTGCAACATGAATAGACCTCAGTTGATCAGGAAACACACTTCCTTTAACAGCCAGGAAGAAGGGAGGCTAAGGAGAGGTGAGTGTGCCTGGCATAGACACGGGACTGTCTTTATTTAGGGAGGACCGGGTTGTCTCGTCTCCTGTTTAGTAGATTTGAAAGACATTTTTCAGATGTATTTCTTCACATTTTGAAAAGGAAAATTTTCATATATTTAGTGGGGAAAAGCCTCTGTCTCAGTCCATGAGGCCAGTTTCCTGTGTGGTGCTCCTGAAGTCAGGACTAAGAGCACAATTGCTGCATTTATTAAACTTTTTATTTACTGAGGAGTGGAGGGGAGCATATGGGAGCCATGACAATAGCCGACTGAGGAGAAAACAAAGCAATTCCAGTGTTCTGCTGTTTTGAAAAAAGTCATTCAGGATTTGGCCCTATTGGTTCAGCTGTTGTAACTAAAGCTAAGATAATAGAGGGCTTTGTGGTGCTTTTTTTCCCTTCTGAAATCCTTTATCTTTATGATGCACTGGGGCCCTTAGAGTAGAAAGCTTTTTAAATTGCTGTTGGATTCAGGACTCAATTATCTGCTGGTACCCTGGGACAGGGGTCCTTTCTCTGGCAGTCACCACAAAGTAACTTTTATCAAGGAACCTTCTGGTGTGTTGTGGGTTTCCTCAGCTCACCCTGTTCATTTATTTATTTATTTATTTGTTGACTTTTTGATGCCCTATTTTGTGACATTTAAGAGAAGATTCCATCAAAAAAGGCCAGGGCTAAATGGTGTAGTGGCCTTATGAAGTAGCGACATCACAGCCCATCTGATGTGTGCAGGGCTGCCGTGGGAGAAACAGCAGCTTGGCCAGGCCGTCTGAGGGCAGGGAAGTTCAAATGTGGCTTCCTTTTATGATTGGCATTGTGTTTTTAGCTTTCTTCTCAATGTCCATTTAAAAACAATTAGACCTGACCTGGGAATTGATTCAGAAAAGCTTTTCTTTTCGACTTAATTTAAAATCTTTCTGGATGGTTGGCTGAGATCCTGGATTGGTGTCACTTTGAAATTACTGTTAAGTGCTTTAATCTTTCTAGGACTGGTGTGGAAAAATCAGTCCTCATTGGAACCTCACTCCAGTGCCTGTTCCTGCCCTCTCCACCATACCACACAGCATTCTTAGCTTCGGGTTCTTGTCATTTCATTGTGATGTTCCATCAAGTCTGTTAAAGTAGCTGGCCCACGGGTCCAGTGAAGCAAGCTGGTTAGCTTCACACTGAAGCCTCTTGGATGTGTTTCAGATACTGCCATTTGCTGTTGGCTTTATTTGGTTCGGTAAATATTACTTTAACAACACAGTCCATTGTTTCATTAGAAATAAAAAGCATACATGGAAACACACTGGATCTAATTTATTATTCTCTTTCTCCCCTCTGTCTGTCTGTCTTTCTCCCCAACCCCCACCCCAACCCCGTCCCTTCTGACCTTTCTCCTTTCTCTCTTCTCTCAGCCCTCCCTCCCCCTTCTCTTTAAGCATCTCCCTCTGTCTTCCACCCTACTGCTTTGTACACAGATTCATTTTCTTCTTATAAAAATGTAGCTCTCAGGGCAGTAGTGTTCTGCTTTGAGAGAACAGGTATTGAGGAGGTGAGCTCCGAAAGACTCCTGTGTTCTAGAAGTTGCGGGCATGGGACTATTTGAAAAGAAGTGAGGCAAGTCCATGTGCAAAGCGCCCAGCCTGGCCCTGCCCTGGGGTCCTTCAAAGCCTTCCAGTGTCCAGTCTTTTGTCTAGTGCCACCATTTGTAATTATATGGGTCTCATATGGGCAAAATTAGCTGGCAGATTATGTTGCTAACTTTTATAAATTGGTATGGGGGAAAGATTTTAAATTAATCATAAATATGACTTTTGATTTCTATTTTAGACCTAGAAAGAAATGATCAATTTCGTGTAAATTCTTATATATTTTGTGTTTTTTCCTTTGGTGTTGAGCTTGAAGAGACATTTGTAAAATTTAAAAAAGAAATTATCTATTTTAGTTAAATTTTACAGGTTCTTCAGATTCTGACCAAAAAGGGCTAAAGGGCTGAATCTGAAACTGTTATAATAAAAGATGGTATTTGGAAACTTTTGATGAGGGAAATTGCCACCATATTTATATTTTGAAAAGTGTTTCCTTATTTACACACTATTGACTTCCTATTGAGACTCAAAATTTTAACTACAACTGGTAAAGAATTCAATGGATCAAATTCAGTAAATCTGAAGTCACTGGAATAAAGGCCCCTCAGAAAAAAAATGTGTCAATTTTAAAGGTCTTTCCTAACTGAAGACCATTTTGTGATAGAGCCAAAGGTTAATAAAATCAGTAGTGAATGTAGCAATTTTACAGATAAGCTATTCACAACAAGTGTAGTTACTTGAATAAAAAGCTAATTCAGTTCTAAAATGCCACATGCAGCAGCAGTGAATGGCTGCTTTTAGGTGCTTTCCAGAGGAGGGTAAAATACAGAGTCGCAGCTCTCTTCTCTCCCGCGTCCCCGGCTGCCTGTAAATTGCTGTGAATGGGGCTGTGGGCTGACAGGCTCTATTAAGACAAACTGCCTTTCTCATCGGAGAGATAAAATAAATCAGGTGTTTAGTCAAATTAAAATACTTCAGCTGGAGCAGGCCCCGGGGAGCACTGATCCACCTTACTAATCCGAGAGAAACTCAAGACAGATGTGGTTTGGGGATAAAGATGACCCCATGGAAGAAAAAAAGGAAAGAAAGAAAAAAAGAAGGAAAGGAAGAAGCATGCAGCAGCTCACAGCTCTGTCTGCGCAGCTGCAGAAGAGATACAGTTCGTGGTGGTGTGCCAGGCACACCCTGTGTGTGACACACAGGGAAAGCAGGCCACTGACTTGGAAAGAAGCTGAGTACAGAAGCTTTTTTGCCGGCTCCCTTTTAGTGGTTTATGAAACTACCTCTGGTTTTGTGTGGGAGGCATAAGATGCTATTTTCTGGCAATGAGTCTGAGAGAGTCATTTTAAGATAGTCTAAAGATGTGAAACAGATGACGTTAGGCAGCCGGTGACCTCTGCTAGCCACAGAGATGGGCAGTCCTCAGGCTCCAGACTTTCCTGCTTGTTTGTTTGTTTGTTTATTTGATTTTATCAAATCTCAAACCATGATTTAGGGTAAGATTTTCCCCACATATTCCTAAGTTAGTCAAAGAAGTATCTCATTATTTTTTGCCTTCTCTAATGTACCCTGACTATATTTAGGGGTGTTGTGTGCCCTGTTGGCTGCCTCTTCTTTCAGACACTGTGGGCATTCTAGTGTCTCTGTAATGGTGAAATCTCAGTTCAGTAAATGTATTTGGGAGTGAAATAACTTGTGTTCTCAGGTTGGTTTGATCACTATGATTTATACTTGATATTATTTTTATTACAGCTGGGTAGGTAAACACTTCATCAATTAAGACAGAAAAAACTATTAGTATAGGTTCAAATACTGATCTTTAAATTAATTGTGCCAAATTTAAACAATGGGTATGGAACAGAAAGGTTACCCCCCAGCAACCTATGCATTTAGAGATCACAGGTTATTGTACCGTTTGAATGTATTACTCCCTGAACTCAAAAGCTAGCCACATGGCTATACATAGAATTTCTCATCTTAAATGAATTTTAGATTTTCTATGCTCCTGGATTTCACCTAGCACCATTTGTTGTGAGTCATAGCTATAGAAACACTTAGCTGTGTATCATCCCTCTGTCATCTGGCTATGCTCTATCACCCATCATTTATGTCTATTTAGCTACAGTTACCATCTACTACATATCACCTCCCTCTATAGCCTATCTATCTATGTATCATTTATCTACCATCTACTATGTCTATGTCTATCAATTGCCTATCAATTATCTATCATCTATCTATTTATCTAGACTATACCTTTTCTATCATCTATATCAATCATCTGTAAATTATCTATCATCTATCTATCTATCAATCGATTAATTTTTCTTGAGTTTAAGGAAAAACAGTAACAGCATTATATGAGCATCTGAGCCCTTAACTTACAAGCACTGCTGTGTCTGTGTTTTGTTTTCCTTACACACATGGCTAAGTCCAATGGAAGAGCTTTTAGCTCACACTTAATGCTCACAAACAGTTTCACTCTCTTCATGTTGTGTAAAGAGATTCTCTTAACTGTTGTTATTCTGCATAGTGGAGTCGCCCAAACACTTATGCATTGCACCATTATTGGCTCCACCCTGAACAAGAAGCTGTCACCTGCCTACTACCCTCAGCTCCTCTGTTCACCAAGCACAAGAGAAAGAGAAATAAACGATTGTTGAAAAGGCTTTAAAGATGGAGAAGGGAAAATTTTTATCTTAACTGAAAAATATAAACATCAATCCAACCGTGTTGGATTTGGTCCTTGCCCTGAACACTTGAGGGGTGCTTTGTTAACCAAGAACACTGGGAGGGCGGGCAGATGTCCCAGCTTTCAGAAAGCCTGTAACTCACATCATATAGTCAAGCATAAGAAGAAAATTATAGTGAATTAAGAATAGGACACACAACATAGGCAATAAAATGTGCACTCTCCATTGACTTAAAAACTTCCCAGCCTGTTCCCCACATCACAGCCAGAGTGCTGACCGTATATAAACTATGTTGGTGATGTTGTGTTATTCTCAGAATGCAGAGAACACTCACCAAATAAGGTCTACGTGGGCTGAGTGGAGTGACATTTTCCTGCCCCTTTAGCCTCATCTGGTACCCTTCTTTCCTTTATTTTCCTTGTTCATATTTAATCACCTTTATTTAATCTCTGAAACACACCAAAGCCCATATACTCCCAGCATACACATCTAGAGCCTAAGCCTACATTGGTTTTTTTTCCTTCTTGAAAGCTTTTAGTCACCCACTACTCGCAGCCCTTCCTGTAGCTGTAGTTCCCTTGCTATGGTAATGTTTCATATTTTCTGGAAAGTTCTTTGATCAAAAGGTATTCCCACTCTTTTTTAAAAATTAATTTATTTATTATAATTATTCACATTACTTCCCAATTGTTATCCCCTCACTCTTTTTTAAACATAATATTTGGTATATACATTTATGTTATTACACATAAATATGATAAACTGCATACAGCAAGAAGAGCCAGGAAACAATCTGAATTATATAAATGTTACCCTCAGAGTGTTTTGTATCCCCTCTTTACCTAGTTAATTCATGCTCTTTTTGTTAAATTGTTACTTTTTTAAGCTTCCGTTTTGAACTTGGGTCCAAATTTGAGTCAACCTCCCTTAAAATACTTGATTTACCTGCAGTCTGTCAGTAGTAGTTTATATTCATACAGTGATTATTTGACATAGTACCTGGTACATTGTTCCCACCCAAAAAATATTTACTGAGTTTTAAAGTGAGTGAAATAAGTAAGCGAATGCGTCCCTTAGTTTCCTTGTGTCTTCTCATCCTGCATATCTTAATGAAAACATAATTGGAACTTTTTGTGCTTTTAAAGGTACTTTTAAAAAATCTTCTTTGGCAAACCTACATTTATATTTTTATTATTTAATATTTCTGGGTCAAGAAGTTCTCTTTCAACCAAACCTAAAATCCTACTGATGAAGTAAAACTCCATTTTTCTTCTTTAATGATTTCTAAGAGCCATTCGTGATTTTCTATGCGTTTCCACAATCAGGGTTTCTGCTTTCTTGTACTTCACTCTTGTCTATAATTTTTATCATAGACACTCTTTCAGATGAGTCATTAAAAAAAGACACAGGCATGTCTTTTTTTTTTTTTTTTTTTTAACCTAAGTTGGTACTAAAATCCAAAAGTGTTCCTACCTGGGTTGCTTTTCTGCCAACATCTGTCTTACCTTGAAGAAATTTTGTGCCAGCAAGGGCTAGCCTCTGAAGACACCCTTTTTCCAGGGGCCACTTACAAAACAGGGACACACCTAATTGAGGTATTTTTAGCTTCCTGGGTTGTCCCGTGCTTTCCTACCAGGCATGGGGAAGGGGAAGGGCTCCACGGCTTGAAGCCTGCCCTCCCACATTCACAAAAATCGGCACTCTCCCTCCACTTTGATAGCTGCTGGCATCCTTCTGAAAAGATTTCAAAGCATAGGTCTCTTCTTTATAATGAAACCAGTGAGGCTCCAATACAGTGACTGGACTCCTCATCTTACGCTGCGGTAAAATGCTCTAATTTAGATTCACAAAGGGATTCTGTCCCCTTTGCTTAAGAGAGCTGTGCAATTTGCCCATAAAAGCCTGTGCAGCGCCATTAGTGCATACCGTCGGTGCTCAGCATCTTTGCGTTCATTAAGCTGCACATCCTCATGCATAACCTCTCCAGCCTCTGAGCCTGGTTTCTCACTTTGAAGAGTGACAAATGGCAAAGGGGCGAAGGAGCCCTCAAGTGACATTGTTGCCTTTGAGGACAAACGTGGAAACCTTAGCTTGATCCCTCGACAAAAAGCAAAACAACAGTAACAACAGCAGCAGCAGCAGCAACCCCAAACAACAGCAACAACCACAACCACGCCCTCAATGCTTTGTTACATAAGGCAGTTTTTATTCCCTTGGGAGAACTTGTTTCACAGCCAACAGATTGACCTCTTACCTTTGAACTTCAGACACACCTTTGACAATAGAAAGCCTGTGAGGACGATGACTAGGAAATTCCTTAGATGGTGTTTAGTAAGCACCTACCGTACCCTTGCTATTAATAGTGTCACTGTGAGAGGGTAGTTATAGAATATTAAAATATTTTAAGTTTCTGGACTTTGGTCAGAACCATAAACTTTGGTTTTTTTTTTAAAGAGTTTATTAGCATTGTATTAGTTATATATAGTAGTGTGTTTGCCACAACACTGTCAGTATATAGTGTATTTTTGATGATACTCACCTTCTCTTTACACTCTGCTGGTCCCTATCACTCTCACTGATCTCCTTCCTCTTTTGAACTAGTGTCCTCCCACCCCACGTGCTTTTCTGTCTTTCTTTGTTTTGATTCTTTATTTTCTGGTAACCGAATGAATTTAGCTAGGGTTACTTACAAGAACACTGGTGCGGGGTCACTTACAGGAACTGGGCTCTTTCCTTGTAGCTATACTGCTGAAGAAAATCTCTCTCCCTCCCACAGCCACCGTTAAGTACCTCAGGTTTCTTGGTTTGCTCAAAAGATGGGTGTGTCATGGAAAGGAGTAGATGGGTAGGCTGTTTGCTTTGGTTTGGTTTAGAAGGGGAAGGAGAGTCTAGGCGAGAATCCAGTTCTGGCCATGGAGAGCCCTAGGCGCACGGCAGCCCCAGACCCTCGTCTCCTAAACTCTGCCCTTCTTTCTCCAGTTCCTCCAGACAGTCCTCAAGCGTGTGAGATGTCTTCTCGTTTCCATTTTAGGCACACCTGAGAGCCTAGCAGAGAAAGAACGGCAACTCTCCACCATGATTACCCAGCTGATCAGCTTACGGGAGCAGCTCCTGGCAGCGCACGATGAACAGAAAAAGCTGGCAGCCTCGCAGATCGAGAAACAGCGGCAGCAAATGGACCTTGCTCGCCAACAACAGGAACAGGTGAGGCTTGCGAAAGGAGCCAGGGAACTGGAGATGTGGGGAGGGGGTGGGAGCAGGGGGCGGGTGCCAAGCTCAGCAAGCAATCACACTGATTGGTCTATTTGTTGTAGGCTTTCTTCAGAAAGTAGAATCATGAAAATTCAAATGAAGAAAAATAAAATAAAGAAGGGAGGGAGAAGGGAGACTTTTAGTAATTCATTCTTCAAGAGGGCAAAGAAATGGATCCAAGCCGGCAGGGCTGCCCTCATGGCAGGAATGACCTTTGGAAGGTGTGATTTGAATGCCTTAGGTACAGAGGCACCTAACTCATGCTAGTGGTAACCGTGGGTTCTCGCCAGGCCTTACTTTCCTCTCTAGCAAAGAAGGGATCCTCTTCTAGAAAACCTTAGGGACTTCTCAGCTCACTGGCCCAGTGATTTTTTTCCTTCCTCTAACTTTGAAGTACACACACACACACACACACACACACACACACACACACACACACACACACACACACACACTCACCAACAGTCCTGCCCAGCATATGGTTACTTTCCAAGGTAACTATTAATATTCCATCCCTCATCCATATGAAAGTTGTGTACGTTTGGGTGTCTCTTTCCATCGTTCAGGTGAGGCGTGGAAAGAAAATTGGTACAGGGCTCCTCAAAGAACTGGGTTGATTGACTCAGAAATGAGACTGAAGAAAACATACCAGAGTTTAAATGTATGCCTTTTAGAAAATGAACCACTTTTACAAATGATTTTCTTGTCTCCCAGAGTGCATTAGTATAACAATGATCCTACAGCATAGTCTCTCACGCCCTAGATCAGACAGACCCAAATTAATGTGCAGTTTTTAGAAATCTGACATTATTACTGGAATTATCTTTTCAGCTAAATGTATTTTACAGGGATATATAGAGCAGTATATGCTCTGTTGATTTTAATGAGTTGTGACGTCTGGTATTTTATATGCTTGAGTATTTGCCCACATGTAGGAATATGGACTCAGCCCCTAATGGAAAATAACATAAAGGAACACTGTAAAAAATCAGAAGTTAGAATGTCATTTAGCCATCCAGAGATGACACAGTAATTAACTATTGACACTTGTGAATAAGCTAGCACAAATTAATCTTGACACATTTGCAGACGAGTGATATCTTACAGTGAACACTTTGTAATTATATTTCAAAATGAAAATTAAATGACACTTAAAACTAGGTTGTCATGCTCAATGAAGCGAGCATGTAGCTCAACCGATTGGCAAATAAAATTCAGAGTTTGAGCCACATGGTGCTTATGTACCATGCTTCACTGTGTCAAGCCCATGTGTGTAGAGTGGATGATGGTAATTGCGCTGTGGTGTTTCCGATGCATTTCTAGGCAGCACTTTATCATTTACGAGGGACCATCAATATTAGATGCCTAGTGGTGTTTCACCAGTTTGCTAAGAGGAAATAAATATTCAGAGATTCCTGCGTCCATACCTAGAGCTGCAAAGTGAGCGGTCCATTTCTGATTTGAGTGGCAACAAGTCGGAGCAGGCTGTCCTAACCTGATTAAATCCTGTTTCTGTGTGGACTGTAGACTCTCAGAAAGAAGAATCCCAGTTCTTAAACTGGAGTCACTTAGAGACCACGGTATTGTGCTTAGAGCCCGCTGTCACCAGAAGCCACAGATCAGCATCGAGAAGTCTCCCACTGTGCTGCCATTGTATGCCTATGTCACCATCGGGCTCTTCCCAGGTTCTAGGTGAGGGAGGGTGACAGGAAGACATATGGTGAATACAGGCAGAGACTAGAGTCATCTGTGCTCATTTCTGCCCCCAACACAGCTCAGTCCAGAGTCCTGGCATATAGAAATGGCTAGAAGGAGGCAGTCTTGACCACAGAGCACTATGAAGCTGGGACCTCCTGGGAGCTCATAGAGTCCCCGTGTCACCTTGCTTTGCAATGTATACTCTGAAAGAAACTTCTTCAGAGCCTAAGGCTGCAGTCAGCAGTGAGGTGGGCAGTGAGCAGGCTGAGAGAGCAGCTGAATGCTGACGCCCATTAGTTAGGCTGCCAGCTCCACCATTTTAAAGTCGTTGCCTCCTGGGGCAGACTCCATCTACAGTAGGGTTTGTATTTTATGGGTAGTGTTTCTTTTTATAGACCAGATAACCTCCTGAGTTGTTGAGTTTGATTGCTGTGCAAAGAAAGGGAGTATAACACCTGTATGCAAACCCTGTCCTGTAAACAAGTGCATCACCCCAAAGGGTGAATTTAAATTACAGCATAGTCTGTCTTAAAAACGCTTTGTAGAGCACAGAGCATCAACCAAAGAGCTAAAGAGTTTTTTCACTGTTTACTATGTTTTTATGTCCTTTTGATAATATTTATAAGTCTGCCAGGGCTGAATGACAGAGACAGTCACGTGGCACACTGGGAAGCCTTTCACTTACAGCTTTAATCTTATAGCCAGGCTATCCTCCTTAGACAAATGTGGCAGGGTTTTCCTGTTTTATTCTACAAGGATCTAGTTTCCAAAGTCTGTGGTTTCCAGCCAGCCAGTGCAGGCTGAGCAGCTCGCTCTCAGCTGGAGCACCAGGCTGCCCTTTGCACCTCTGGATAAAGCAGAGGTGACCCTGGCTCAGATTCTCCCTCGGTCCCCTCCGGACCCACTGCCTCCGTCCACAGGGAGTCTTTCATACTGAAGTGCACAGTAAAGCATTCAGGCAGTAGCAGGAGCGACGCAGAGGCAATGGCAAAGGTGCAAGCGTTTCATTTTAACCTAATGGAACTTTATTTCTGATAGATCGCAAGACAACAGCAGCAACTTCTACAGCAGCAGCACAAGATTAATCTCCTGCAGCAACAGATCCAGGTCAGTGTGTTTTATTACCCTCATCTGACTATCCGTAGATGCGCTCCTCCCTCAAAATGGAATTTAAGGTGCTGTAAAGGCCTGTCTTATCAACAGTGCCAACATGGCTGTTATTCAAGGATGGTGCTGTACAGTTGTTGTCCAAGGGGACAGCCAGGTGGTGGTCACAGCATCGTTCTCTGGAGTAATGTGTGAGCAGAACACACCTTGGCCCCACCTCTTCCATTTGCCTTAATGCCACCAAGCTGACACCTCTTGGTTTTCAGGGCAGCATACAGATACTGTTTTCACTGCAAAAAGCCACTTTCTGTGTTGTGTTTTGTTATGTCATAGGGACACAGATTGATTACTTTTATTTACTTGTTAGGACTGGTTGGGTCAATTCTGAGATGAATCTGGGGAAAGCCTGTTAATAATTGATTTCTCTCTTAGCAAGTACTAAGCACACAGATACAAAGGAAAACAGGCATAGCAATGAACAGTGGCCTGTCTTCAAGGAGCTTACAATGTAGACAGAAAGAAAAAGATTCTGAATAATTGTAACCTACTCTAGATAAGTCTTGACTTTTACTCATTTATTTTTCTAGAAGCAGTATAAAATGTGCAGTTCATTGCAGGGTCTGTGAAAGAGAGGTGACAGTCTGATTTAAGTTGTTCCTTTAGAGACTTGATAATTAACTAACAGCTGTTTCAGATAGTAAGGGAGAATGGCTTCTATTTCTGAATAAAAACGTAACTGTATGAATTCTGGAAGGTGCTGGAAGAAGACACTGGTTGTCTAGACTAGCCTTCAGAGCACTGGTCCCAGAGCCATGACTCTCCACCCAGTGTTCCTTCTCTTGTTTGCTGCGGGTGTTTCCCAGCCTGCTGCGATCTACACTGCCAGAGCTGGGCCAGCATCTTCTGAGGCTTATTGCTGCCTCTGCTGGGGTCCTGACCTCCGAAAGCACCAATAGCATAAGCTCCTCGCTTCCTCTGATGCTCTACAGTATTGAAGAATACCAGTGATTTTAACTTAGATCTTTGGTTCATTTTGCTAATCATTCTTACTGTGCCGGGCACCAAGACGACATTGACAATTCCAGCAGTGTCTGAAGAGGTACCTCTTTTCAATTTAGCTTTTTGTTTCAGCAGCTTCACTGGGAGGATTTTAGCTGGAATGTGTTGTCTGGTTTTGTTCTGATTCTGTATTCTGTATTCAAACCTACAGTTTCAAAATCAAGATGGAATGTCTTTTGCATTTTTGATGGTCAGACTTCACAATTAAATCTGGGAATAATTTCTCATCCTGATATCTCTTTCATGCCTCATGCTGAGGTCCTTAATTACATAGCTGTCCAGGTGTCCCCTTGTCTGCCCTCATTAAAGTTTCCAGCTTATTTCCTACTCCTGGGGCTAAGATTTTTAGTCTGTGGTTTCTTACATGTTTCTTTAGCTCCTTCTCCAAGAACTCAAGGGTGTTAAATAACAGGATCACTCAGTTTCCTCCACGGACACTCCTGTGAGAGTATGTATTTATGTATTTCTATTATATTCTGTTCTTCATCCAATGTTACTTATATTGACCGACTGTCTTGATTGACATCTTCCCGTGCTACTGAAAACCTCAGATGAACAGCAGTTCATAGTGTTTTATGAAATGTTATATTTATTGATTACATATGATCTTATTGTAACATGAAATTGGTGTGGTTTAATTAACTGTGGAACACAATCTTAAAATATTAATCTGAGTATTCAGTTTAAGAAGATAGGGATGGGCCTGGAGGAGATGGCTCAGTTGGTAAAATGGTTGCATGCAGCATGGAGACCCAAGCTCCACCCCCAGAACCAAGGAACCTGAGACAGGTGCCTGCCTGGGCTAGCCAACCAGACTAGCCTCAGTGGTAAGCTCCAGGCAACTAGGGACCCTGTGCTAATAAAATAAGATGGTCGTCACATGAGAGGTAGCATGTGACTTCTGGCCTCCACAGGCATGTACATACATGTTATCCAGCTTCTCCCACATGTACCCACTTATACATGTATGCTGAGGTGCACATATACACTCACAGGGGGAAGGAGGGAGGGAGAGAGGGAGGGAAGAGGGAAGGGGGAGAGAGAAAGAGAGAGAGAGAGAGAGAGAGAGAGAGAGAGAGAGAGAGAGAGAGAGAGAAAGAAGAAGAAGGAGGAGGAGGGGGAAGGGGAGGAGGAAGAGAAAGAGAGAAGAGGAGAGGAGAGAGAAACTCTTTTCAATTTGTCTAATAGAATTTTAATCACCTAATTATTGGGCACATTTTTCTTTTTCTTTCTTTTCTTCTTCATTTTAAAAATCTAGTTAAGCAGCATTGACCTGAGAAATCCAAGTTATGAAACAGCAGAGCAACAATGTCAGCGTTAGGCTCTTTTTAGGGATTTAAGTTTCTTCCTAACAAGATCTCATGCTTTCAGAATAAGAGAGCAGTTAGGCCTGTGCTTACTGCTTCTTGCGTCCTGGGAGCTCCTGCTTATCAGTAGGAGACCATTCTAAGAATTTTTTAAATGCTGAAAACACTCCTTACACTCTGACGCTTACAAAGCAAGTTTTGCTGTTCAGCCTTCTAATCAGTTCATGCATTAGCTGCACTTTTAAAGATACTTTCTCCCCAGCCATCAACATACACAAAAGACTATCGTTGGGTTGATTTCAATGTACCTTTAGAGGGAAAACGTGAGATTGAAGGCCGGTTCAAGAATTCTTTGTTTTTAATCACACAAAAGAAAACATTCTTCCATCTGAGACAGAACAAACAAATAGGATGATTAAAAATTAAATCTAGCCTCATCTCTTTTCCCCCTGAGATAATGTCTCAGTGTGTAATCCAGGCTGGCCTTGCACTCAGAGAGTTCTTCTGCCTCCCTAGCTCTGAGATGAAAGGCAGTTTAACTGCTTTTCTTTAAGATCCCAATAAGTACAAAGGCAATTTGAAAAAGTTTAACACTTTTAACCTTCTCACACCTTGAGTCCTAGAACCTGATAGCTCACACATTCAGCAAGAGCTGTCTTCAAGATCAGCTGTTGGTATTAGGTAGCTACATTCAAGACCTTACTGTAGTTCAGTATGCTGGTTTGTTTTTCAATTGGCAAGCTTTAGAAGGAAGGAAAAAGTGTCTAAACTCTCTTAACAACTGCATACAAACATATCTGGATCTATTATAAGAGAAACAAATGAAAACTTCAATGGCTTGCTCAAAATGAAAACCCTAATCTTTCATTAGACTCAGAAAAGACATGAGTGAGATGGTACCGTAAGGGTCATTTAGAACCTATATGGGCAGTGGAGATAACTTTTGCTTTATATTTTTCTTCCTTGAGCATATTTTTTAAACATAATTTTGCCTTGGTGGATCCTAACGACACTTTCTTACAAAATTCTCCTAAGACTGGGTAAGCAAAGCTGGTAAATGATTTTTGTGAACTTTTTCATGATTTTGATGAGCTAATTAATGTTTACTATTTAAAAATCCAGGCTAATAATTTAAATCATTATTAATATAGCTTAATATTAGTAGATGCTATTGCCTGGTGAACTCCAATCCCTGTTTGTGTTTTTGGAGAAAATGGTGATTCCTTAAGTTGTTACTTATAAAGTAGAACCCAGGAAAGCCACACATCATTTGTGTTCCCTGGGCAGCAGGAGCAGGGGATGTTGAGGTAAGAGGCCATGGATGTGGGTCTTCCCCGTCAGCAAGGCTGTGTCTTAACGCTGTGCTTCCAAAGGAAGGTAACAGCCTCAGTCGTTCGCAGTCACTGTCCTTACCAGCTGCACTGCAGCCCCTCGGCCCCCGTGTTCTGAAGCACTCCACTCATGAGCTATGTGAACTGACGTACAGATCCCACTTTCTAAAATGTATTTGATAGTTATAGTGCTTTAACCAACTAGTCAAGGTACGGTTATATTAGATGAAAATATCTTAAAAATCTAGATACTGTATTCTTTTACATGTTTCTTCATCTATTCTTATTTTGACCATATTATTGGTTTGAATCAGAGAAGCCATTCTTCAAGGGTACAGTGTCCCACACTGGCACCTATAACTGGGCATTGGGAACACACTTAATGATGACATCTATGGCTACAACTTAGTCTTTGCATGAGAGAATTCAGATCATTAGAATATCTTTGTGAAAAAAAAAACTTACTTTTCCAGATATAATTGGAGTTACCCAATTATCAAAGTCTTTTCAGACCAAGGTTTGGAGTCACTTCTGGGCCTTGTCTTCAAGACTGACTAAAGAACAGGCTCCTGTGGGTGAACTGGGTGCTGGAGACTTCTTCAGGCTCTCCGCTCTCTGGACAAGGCTGATGTTGTCAGCTTATGCTTCTTGGGTAAAATTGGGGCACTTGGCGTCATTATCAATTTTATGTTTAATACCCAATATTCCTCACCCCTCTCTATCTCTTCAGACACATGTTACGTGGGGAGCTCAATCTGTAGAAAGCCAGGAACAGACGCCATGCTGTTTCTCTCCAGAGCCCCTGTCTTGCTGAAAGCCCTCTCATTTAACTGCTATAGAACATGCTCTTTATTAACTTTTCCCCCAAATTCTTCTTCAGTTTTGCTTTATGGAAGATTTGCTCTTAAAGGCATATTAATATTTCCATATGTAGCATTTTCTAGTTTGCTCATGACATACACTTATGCGCTGTTGGCATATTTCATGTGTGTCTGCGTTACTTGCTTGGTAGAGCATCAATAAATTTATGTTCTTCTCCTCCCTGCATGATACAGGGACACACAAATATTTCAAGCAAGAAAATGATCATCTTAAGCAATCAAACAGGATGGCTTGAGGTGTCCTCTGTCTTTCAGCTAAACTTTGCCTGTGGCTTCCTTCAGTATGATTAACTGCAGACATCTCAGGGATCTGCTGAGCAGAATAAAGGACTACCTTTTTGTGTGAAGTAGTCGTCTAAGATCAGAAATAATTACCTTGTACATTAGCCTTCACGGCCTGCTTGACCTGGTTAATTAATTTTTTTGCTAGCATAAAATAATAGATATATATTTGAAGATATGCTTCATCGTTAAGTATCTAATTGACCTCTAATTTTAAGAGCTGAACCTTCCATTTATTGTCTTTCCAGGATGGCTAGAGCAGAGCAGTCAAGGGCTGGCTTCCACTCTCAGACAGACTTAGGTTGCATCTCTTTTCTAACTGCGTTTAGGGTTGAGAAACAAAAGGCAATTACACTGCTACTGTTTTGGCTCTAGCAAACAGTCTGGTTTTGTATGGTATTGATCAGGTAATGGATCTCCTTCCAGAAACCTTGCAAAGAAGCAAATAAATCCATCGAAAGCAATTTGATACCTCTATTGGCATTGTACATGTGTCTGGTGGTCTCTTGCCATGCAATGAAATAAACAAAGCTTAGCGGTCTAGGATTAGCCCCCAGCTTCAGCGAGCCCTTAACATATCTTGTAATTCTATCTTCAATCATGAATTAGCCAAGAGAAACAGACCCTCTCTACTTTCCATTTCTCTGCTGTGTGCTGTTTTCAGTTGCCCACAGGCAAGCAGTAGTGATCTTCTTTGGAAGTTTAAAACCAAGATAAAAATGCAAATCTAATTATTTCTCTTCTGTAATATAATTAACTTTTAAAGTAATGATAGATGCTGTATAGCCTGCTTCAAACATTTTAATAATGAAGTTTCTAGATTATAAAGAATAGGTAAAGCTGCTGTAATTTATGAATTGCAAGGACCATAAAAGCTAAAATGACAAACTTACTGCAGTTTAAAACTACACATTAATCACTCTAGGTTGCCTAGTTTGGAATGGGTCTAGAACTAAGAACAGCATAGATGAGATCTCATAAGATGCTCTGAGGATTCAATCCTCTAGCTCCCTGCCTTCCAAACATGGCCTTGTGCAAAGGTGCTAGGCCAGGGGAACCTGGAGACTGAAGTCAGTGGTTTTCCCATGTGCGACCCTCCCTCTCCTACCCTGGTACATACACTGCCCTAGCTCCTCAGACACATTCATATCTCACAGCCTATTCCAGGTGTCCTAAACCAGAGATTCTGAAAATTTATGGAATCCAGAGGGTCTGCTTCTTGCTTAGGATTAAAGTGGTAGAAAGTCTCTTCTCCTCCCTGGCAGGGCGTGAAGCTACCCAGTGCACAAGATGATCCTAGTGGTATCAGCTAGTGACATCACATAACATTGACTCAGTCTTATAAGGAGAAAGTAACTCTCTTTTGTTGGTTTCTTGGGCCCCTTTACATTGAGGGTTCAGTTTTGTGTAAATCTCTAGTTAATCTCATTTCTCCCTGCCCCTGCCTCTCATGTACGTGTGTCAGAGAAAGGGTATCTAATATGACAATAATGGAATAATATTGAGTACTTTTTTTCTTTTGATCACTGTCTTCTTTTTGAGACAAAGTCTCACTAAATTGCTCACAGTGGCTTTGAACTTGCAGTGATTCTTCTGTCTCAGCTTTTGAATGCTACCATTAAGAACATGGGCTGCCACATATGGCCTCAGGTTATTTGCTTATTTACTATTTTTTAGGATAAATACTTACTGTTCCTTTAAAAAAAATTACTTTATTTAATCTGAGCAGTCAGTCCCTGATAACCAATACTTTGACCAGTTATGAGAGACTATCCATTGTAAAAAGTTTTTCTGACCAAGGTTGAGGGCAGCAAAAATATATGAATATAAATAAATATTTAGAAGACAATATGACAACATGATCATTTAAGAAAAGAACACTATGTTCCCTTAGTAGGGCTAGTGACCTTCCTTGTCAAGAACTTTTGACCAGGTTTATAATAACAGCCTCAAAATCCATCAGAAAGAAGTTTATTACCCTCTAACAGTCATGGCACTATTTCACTAGTTGATATATCTTGCCTGGCAGGTCAGTATTGTAGCATGCAGGGTCTAATGTTAGGTCAGATCCTTGGCAGCTTTTCCAAGAGCCTGCGTAGCACCCTCTGGCACAATGGAAGCTAGCCAGCAGGGACACAGTTTTCTGCTCATTTCAATATAGGTTTCTCTATGTACTGTAACTAAGGTGTGTAGTGCCTTCAGCAGTAGGGTCTTGCCATCTAGTTGTGGTGGGCAGCCAAAAGCAATAAGCTGTGTTGTTTTGGGTGCCTTGGGGCCTTCCCTGACTAATAACTCCTAAGGCAGTATCTCATGACTGGCACCAAGTTGTCATTTAATAACCTACATCTTCTGGGAGCAGCCGTATCTACCCCTACAGTTATCTCTTTTCAAATTTATTGTTTTGCAAGCTTCTGGTTATTTTCTGTTTTCTACGATAAATCATTTTAGTTTTGTTTTTGAGACAGTAACAAAATGGTTTTGATGAAATAAATGTATTTGAGACAGAAAAACAACTTTAGCAAAGGACCTTAAGCAAATAGTATTTGTGCACCTGCATTTGGATCACTCTGATGGACATTGCTGATAAAGTTTGGGGAAATTCTTGGAAAAACACTGCAGAAAGAGGTGCCACATGTCCTCCACCACTGACGCGCCTAGGCTGCCTCAAGTTCCTCAGTCACAGTTTGAGATGTATTTATGGTTGAGAATTCTTTTGGTATTTGCATATAAACTTTCTAGTCCAAGTTACTTTCTGGGGACTTTAAAGTAGTTTGTGTCTATATTTAGGGCCACTAACCTTTCTTTATGTTAAGATCTTTTGTAAAAGCAGTTTTCTGTATGACAAAAGTGAGTGTTATTTGACAATGTTGCATATAAGTGGTTCTCAACCTTGTTCGTACTTTGTCAGTACATTAAAGACTTTTAAAAGTACTGACAACTAATACTCATGTGAAATACCCTGATGTAATTCTTTAGTTAGGGTACATTACCAACATGGGCAAAGCTAAAAAATTGTGTATAATTGTAGTGGATAATAAGAACTGAGAAATGTTGGCCTTTACATGGTAATATGGTTTATACACGTAAATGTGAATTCTAGGTTGTTTAGATTAGCTCTGTTTGTCCATCCATCCATCTACCTTCCCACTCATCCACCCTTCTGCCTATCCATCCATCTATCCACTCACCCACCTACCATCCATACACCCATCCATCCATGCACCCATGCATCCATCTATCATCTACTCACCCACCTACCATCCATGCACCCATCCATGCATGCATCCATCCACCCATGCACCCATGCATGCATGCATGCATGCATCCATCCATCTGCTCACCCTTCTACCATCCATGCACCCATCTACCCATGCATCCATCCATCCATCGATCCATCTATCCACTCACCCACCTACCATCCATGCACCCATCCATGCATGCATCCATCCACCCATGCACCCATCCATGCATACATCCACCCACCCATGCATGCATGCATCCATCCATCTACTCACCCATCTATCCATGCACCCATCTATGTATCCATCCATCCATCCATCTATCCACTCACCCGTCTACCATCCATGTACCCATCCATCCATCCACCAATAGTTTAGAGAGTTAAGATACAACCTAAAAACTAAATGACTAGTTAAAATATACTTTCATGTTTGGTTACATACATTTAAATTCCTAGAAACCTTAAACAAACGGTACCTGAAGCAAATAACTATGGCTAGTGCTTCTAATAGTTTGACTTTTAATTTTTGGAGGGATATATGAGGAGCACAAGAATGTGATGATATTACATATATGCTTTTTAGTAGAGAGCACATTTAAAAATAAAATATGGTCTCATAAAAAGAGACAAAATATTGAGAAAAAAATTTCAGATATCACCTGACTTTCAGTATTATTCTAAATAGATTAAAAAAAAAACCAGAAACATGAACTATCCCCCTCCCTGACATATTCTTATTGAGCTGGGTATATATGGCTTAGCAGGTAACAATGCTTTCTGACCAAGCATAAGGATCTGAGTTCAAATCCCAGTAGCTACATTAAAATCTGGGTGTGGCCACACTTATGTCTGAAACGTTTCTTTGTTAGTGATGGGGGCAGGAAGCTTTCTGGGACTTGTGGGTCACTAGCTAAGTTCCAGGTTTAGTGAGAGAGCCTCTCCCAAGGGAGTAAATCACAGAGTGATAGAGCAGGAGGCTCTCCCCTCTGTGCTTCCTGTACATACACACAGGTACAGGCCCCTGCATACCACACATAAGCTTGTATACTACAATACTACATTCACACATATACTCATCTGAAAGTTTGGTTCATTTAATTAGTTAATTAACTTTCAAGTGAGGGTCTCATGCAGGACACCTGGGAACTCTCAGTGCTGCAGACGACATGAAGTTCTGACCCTCCTGCACTCAGCTCTGACTTCTGAGGTTCTGGGTGCAAGTCACTGTCTTGTTCATGCAGCCAGAGCTTTGCTCATGCTAGGTAAACACTTTAACAACTGTACTGCATCCCCAACTCATAGCCTGTTGCTTTCTTAACGTGCTTTAAAATTGACTGCACTTTAACATCCATGAGGAATGTATGGACATTTATTTGAAGCAAGAAGCCTGGATCCAGGCATGTTACGGTAGAGCACGTTACGGTAGAGCACGTTACGGTAGAGCACGTTACGGTAGAGCACGTTACGGTAGAGCACGTTACGGTAGAGCACGTTACGGTAGAGCACGTTACGGTAGAGCACGTTACGGTAGAGCACGTTACGGTAGAGCGTGTTACGGTAGAGCACGTTACGGTAGAGCGTGTTACGGTAGAGCGTGTTACGGTAGAGCACGTTACGGTAGAGCACGTTACGGTAGAGCGTGTTACGGTAGAGCGCGTTACGGTAGAGCACGTTACGGTAGAGCACGTTACGGTAGAGCACCGGCAACCAGCACAGGTGTTAGAGATGAATGAATCAGGACGTAAATTCCAGTCCAGTCGATGATTAGCCTTATAGTCTGCTTTACCATTGACTGCTTCCAGACAAGTTACTTTAGATCCCTGAGCCTGCGCTTGCTAATCCCTAAAAATGGATGGTTATGGTACCCGACAGCAGTTTTGAGATTAGAGACAATTGTAAAAGGCCCCAACTAAGAGCCATGCCTGGTGTCTGTTACCACTCTGTCATTAGTGCTTCTCCCAGGTGATGGGGTGCAGGAATAATTTCAGAGCTCCTAGAGGGGAAGCAGGTGTGGGCATATTTTGTAAGAGCACATATTGATTCTATGTAGATACACAGGGTATGTTCAGAACCCACAAATTGGTGATATGGACATAAGATAATCATTGTGTAATGCTGTGAGCAATTATTATCTCCATAATAACTACAGCAAAGAAAGAGGAACAGTGAGAGCTGTTTCCATTGTCAGGAAGGACAGCTTCCCAGGCACCCAAAACTAGACAGAGCTACCTGAAGATGGAACGGGAGGGAGCAGGGGGCTTTATTCTGGAAAACCAGGGCCCAACTCTTTGCTCTCATGCCTAAACCGGCCTTGGTATCAGATAGTGCATGAGAAATTAGAAGGGTAGTAAACGAACCTTTCCAATCTATTTTATAGCTTTTTAAACACAGATGAAGTTGTGCAGTGTGGCTGCACAAACACAGAATACCGTGTATAACTTAAAGTTGTTGGTATAAATCTTACATGTGTCATCTCCCATAAGTCAAGCACTTGCCTGGCTACTGTGAGTTATGTGTACACTTAGAATTTAAGAGGTTAAACAGTATGCATACCAGGCCTGAGAGAGGGGAATAAAGACTGATATACTGTGTGGCACTTGAGGGAGCACAGGGAACACCCTCTAAATGCTGAGGGATGTCCTGACATAACCATTTTTAATTCACATATAGTAATTCCCACTCAAAGATATTAGGGTCAGAGTCCAATATTTTTACCTACTCAAAATAAAAGGAAATGAATGATGCAAAACGTGTAATGTCTCCTGCCAGATGCTGTGTCCGTTTCGTCCACCACCTAGTCCATTAAGAAAATGTAAAATTGTATCCTTCAAGGAGGGTATTGTAGTAGTCCCCAGATCAGAGTGAGAGGCGAGCTCATCTTCAGTCAGTGGCAGGCTCGACTTTCGTCACCCGTGTGTTTCAATGAAAGTATTTTCTCCTGGGCTGTCTGCCTACAGCTGCTGAGATTAAAGTGGTGGGAGGTTCTCCACTGGGCTGCCCTGACTGCTGTGGAACAAGCTAATGGGGAGCAGGCCAGGCCATTCTGTGCTGGAATCGCCTCATACACACACACGCACACACACCACATGTAAGTGTATATATTTTTATTTTAGGGAAAAAGATTAAAAACTGATGTCAGTTTTTAAAAAAAGAGTAGTCATTTCAGAAAACGGTGTCCTGAGTAAACAAAAACTTTTCTTACATACTGTTATCAGTTTATTTTGCTGTTTCTGAAACTGGATTTGACAGAAGTTGTTTGTAAATATTGAAGAGTCAGTTAAATATAGGGCACTATGAGATTAATATACTTGAGTGGATCCTGAGGAGGCAACTGGAAGCTGGAAACTTCCAAGAAAGGAGGGACCCTCGGCCAGCAGTGAGGCATGTGCTCAGTGAAGGACTTCTTTGTCACTCGGTGTGTGTCAACCCTTCCTTCTCCCAACTTGCACTTTTCTGTAAACCATAAGCTTCAAACAGTTTATAAGATGGGATCTGGGGCTTGAAGGAATAAACCTGCGTGTAGTGACAGTGTAGCACCAGTGCCCAGGAACAGAAAATGTCACATTATTTGTGATGATTAATGGTGCCTTGAAAAAGGAAAAAATGTATACTGCTCCATTGAATTCTTTGTGTGCCCTGTGTGTGTACCCAGGTGCCTGTGTCATTGAAGACAAGGGAAGGTGGTGGTGCCATTTGCTGACCTGGGATTTGTCTATGGCAACAGCACTCCAGTAGGGTAGATCGCTGGATCTGGAGGTTAGCCTTAGAGGACCAGATCTCAGGTCAGCACCACAGTGGTGGAAGTAACACACACTTCACCACTGGAGAAATTGCATCTTGCTGACTATCTGCAATGCAAGAGCAGAAAACAGCACCCCCCAGCTTAGCATCCATACCACAGCTGTGTTTCTATAGAGATTCTCTGACGTGATTCTGGTTGGATTGTTAGGTTCTGAGAGGCCCTCACATGGGCTACATTTTAGGATGGGGGATATCCTTGGAACTCCTACCTCAGTATTGATAACATTGATCCTTCCCAATGAGATGAATCCCTAACTAGGAACCCCGATTTGTGATGTCCTCTATATACCCAGTCCTAGATAGTCATTAAGGCAAATGTGTTTGAATAGCAGACTTAAAATTAAGCTATCTTTTTTTTAAGCTTAGGATTAAATTTTTTCTAAGTTCTTTTATACAAAAAGTTAATTAAAAATTTAAATGTACATTGAAAGATCTTTACCATTAAATTAAATTTGTTTTCTATTTATATATTGTTGTTATGAGCTGTTGTTGACTATTAAAAATGACACTGAAGTAGTTTTTAATGACTTGGGATAATGTTTGTAGTATAATATTATACAGAAAGAAATCCAGACTACAATAATGCAAAAACAGTAAGATCTTACAAACTTACCTACAAATAAGCCTCAGGAGAGATAAATGATCACAAAGACAGTGCTTGCCTAGCTGGTGTCATTATTCCTATTTCAGAAAAGACTGGTTGTCAGTTTTGTCATGTAATCCTTAATTCTTGAGATTGGACAATCATTGAGATTGCTGGTTTCTTCTACAGAAATTCTAGTGAAAACAACTAAATCTCCTAATGGCTTGCAAACATACACAGGTCAATGTTTTCCTAGGGTTTGGAGCCTGTTTTTACTGGGACCTCCACCTGTTTCTGGCTAATTCTCCTGACTTTGTCTGGGACAATGGATTGATTCCACCTACTTGGCTCAGGGAGGCCATACCTTTCAAACCCTGGGAAGAGGGTCAGGAAGATGGCTGACATGTCCTCTGTAGAACATGTTCCCATCTCAGTGGGGGGAGGGTGTTCACCCAGAGTGGAGACAAAGTAGAACCATAGACAAAAAATTTGCTCAGTGACAGAAGGCAACCCAGATTTGGACTCAGCACATGTGTAGGTGGCCTTTGCTCTGTTCCCCTGCATGTCCTCCAGATAATGCTGCTTTCTAGTGTTTACAGCAAGGGATGTTCCCCAAATCCCAAGGAGCTTTTATTCTGGGTGAAGGACAGACATGGGCCCTTAAAGAAAAAAGAGAGGGTGTGGGCATTCTTGCCAATAAAACTTGAGGAGAAATGCTTGTTGACTATAGCAGTGGCCATGCCTCTGTTGGAAACCATGGGAGATCTGGGGATGGTGGGGTCCCTTCAGAAGACATTGCAGTGGACTGTAATGCTTGTTGCATAGATGCTGGCTATGGGAAGGTTTAGAATGTTTTCCTTAGGAAGAGGACTATAAATGCCTGCTTTCAGGGGACAGCAGACACATCTTGAAGTTAATGACAAATTCCTGGCATTAGGGATCCATAATGGAAAGGGTGACTCAAACTTAATTTTAGTGTTACAAGTAAAATATTACAATTTTTGGGAAAAATTCTTAGCTTTCCAAGGTATTAATTGCAGGAAATTACAACACATCCCACTCAAGTGTTACATCAACGGCATACAGAATGTACAACAGCAGTTCTCAGTCTCTCTTGTTTTTACCCTCAGTTGCATTTTCATTTGGGGAGAGAGATTGGAACTTTGTCAGACCTGGGGGTGGGTAGAATGTGCTTCAGTCAGTCAGTGAGGGGGAGACTTTTGGACATGCTTCCTGACATAGGCTTCTTGTGTCGGTGACTTGGATGTAAATTTGCATGGCCATTTCTTCACTTGTAGCCGGTGATGTTTCATCTTCCGGTACCAATGAATTTTCCAGCTACACTTTATTTATTGGGTTATATGATGAAAATATGAGAGAATTTCATTTCTGATGTGTGGTAGTGCTTAATATGGTTTTCCGATTTCCTCCCATTTTGTTTGAAGTAAATAGGGTAATTACTCACTAAAATTCTAATATATTTCAGGGCTTTAGGGATGAATCTAAAACAACCATATAATGTTCTATTTAAGCAAATCAAAGTTTTTATTAGAAAGTTCACCTTAATGTCATTTTTTATAAATAAACTTTGTTTTATTTTTTCAAGGGTTATTTAACTTTGTTGCGATACCACATTCTGATATCTGCCAAGGTCTGCAGGATGTGATTGTGGTTAAAACATGAAAACAAATTGTTATCTGAGAACTGATAAGCCATCAGAGGAGGGTACATGAACACAAATGAGAAAGAGTCTGATGTGTGTCCTCTTCATGCTCCCCTTTCTACTGAGCCCCATGTGGAGCTGATCTGTCCATGCGTGATGCATCTGTGCCCATTGCACAACTGTCTACTCTCTAAGT
Organism: Acomys russatus; assembly: GCF_903995435.1. Classification (NCBI taxonomy): domain Eukaryota; kingdom Metazoa; phylum Chordata; class Mammalia; order Rodentia; family Muridae; genus Acomys; species Acomys russatus. Next base: position 65,093,670 of record NC_067143.1, on the reverse strand, counting down.
GGATAGGAGTGAAGCAGGTTCCTGGGAAAGTGCAGCCCTGCTGCTCCCATGGCTTGTTTATGGTCCCCATTAACGGCAGGGCTTTGCCATGTATCCAGGGGCTGAGGCTGGTTTTACTTATCAGGTTCAGGCCTATCTTTCTCCCCCTGCTACTTAGGGTTCAGTCCTGATCTTGCTGCCAGGTTCTTACGACTCCTAAGTTCAGGGCATCTTAAGGGTTGAAGCTGTCAGTTCTGGAACTCAGCATTTTTCTGGAAAGATTAACACCACTGTAAAGTAAACCCTTGGTATATTTGCTCTCTCTCCACACAACACAGTCAGGTGAAATGAGCAATTTACTTCTAAATGTAGTAGTCATTTTAATAATTATGGACGCATATTCATTCCCCTCTAGCCCAGTCCTTCACTGCTTTAGGGGAACTGAAGACTCTTAAAGTGTAGTTGTCCACAGGCTGTATGTTTACGACCAGGGAAAGGAATACGTGGGGATGGGGTGAGAGGCAACACTCTGGAGGATTGCTACTGCACTGTCTTTCTCAGGAGCATTGCATAGCTTGGGAAACAACAATGCAGGACGGGTATTTGCTTGGCCCTCTGCAAAGGCTGTTGAGCCTTCCTGGTGGAAAGAGCTGGCAGTAAGCAGTTCTTGTGTGCTCTGCCTTAAGAGAAGGCCTTGCGCTTGTATCCAGAGGAGTGAGGTATTGAATTTGAATAAGATGGCAAGTCTGTGGTGTTCTAGGCCTTTCCATTTTAGTGTTGCCAGGAATGGCTCCTGTAGCTGGGCTTAAACCCAACTGTGAGAGACATTGGCATTTTACAGAATGAGTGAGCTAAGATTAACCATCCACGTGGGAAAGAGCTGTGGGAGAAATCTGAGGAGACACCGCCTCTTCACTCATGTGGATAGTGTTTAGGACATTCTCATCACGAAAAAGTCTTATTGGATTGTGGAAACAAACAATAGGAAGCCCCCCCCCCACCCCCTGCAACTAACTGTGAAGTTGTACAAGAAAAACACTGAGAGCTGGCGAAGCTCGTATGCACTAAGCAGAGCAGATGAAATGATTTATTGGGTTTTATGCACATTCTGTAAAGGGCTAGCATTGCTAACACAATGAGTGGCAGCCTCTGGGAGCTGAGCAGACCCCAGGGACTAGTCTTTGTTCCTCTGGTCTTGACAGGCATGTGCCTCTGTTAAATGAGGGCTTAATTTCTCTCATATGTGAACAATTTCCAAGCCCAACAAAGGCAGCCAGGGCTGGAGCTGTTCAAAAGAACTAACACAGGAGGAAGCATTCTGGAAGGAAGAGGATGCTAAAGGCTAAGTACTCTGCGCGTTGCCACTATTTTATAGTTTTCGCTGCTCTAGCTTTATTAACATGGGTCTGCCACAAGTTTTTTCTTTTTTTTACATAAACACACATTAAAATTACGAGGGCATATTTTTCTTTTCTGTGAAATAGTCATTTGCTGATCTCTGCTGTTTGAACAGAGGTGTGCCCCTCAGCAGTCACGGTGTATATCATGGAATATTAATTCGAGAGAGGGGGAGGGGAGAGTCCAATATACTTGGGATTTCTGTCTCAAGTGGAAGGAATTTAAGCTATTTACTAAGCAGCACCCCTGGAAACACTGTGAACCTTTTCTTTTGATAGCATTGGCCTCAAATGTGGAGGGGTCTTTATGGCAACGTTTACTGTAAGAGTTTCAGGATTTGAATCTTTCATTTGTCTCAATGGGATCCATATTGCTAAAGGTTGCAGATGGGAAGTCTCATATATATTTCCCCTTGTGCTGTTCTTGTCTTCATCAGGACTCTCCACGAGGCCATTTTTTTGGTTTGTTTCATTAGAGTTATATTGTTTTCCTCTATTTATATTTCAGTCAGTTGTACAATGGGGACAAATGCTTTATGCAAGAACTCTGCATGCACCTCAGTAGAAAGGAAATAATGAAGAGGAAGTGAATCTTTAGCCCTTCCTCTTGGTCTTTGATGACTGGTCTTTAATGCTAAGGAGTGTTCCTTTCAGGATCGGTGCCTCCAGCAGACTCTCTCAGTGCCCATGTAAGTGTGTTTGCAGGGAGCTCGGGGAATGATGAAGGCTATGTATAAGAAATTACCATCTTCTGAGTCATCATTGCTTTCATATGTTCTTTTTTTGTATTTTTTATTGTTTTTTCTTTTTTACACATACATTTATATTATTAAACATATATACAATAAACTACATAAAGCAAGAAGAACCATGAAACAATCAGGAATTATATAAATGTTATATTCACAGTATTTTAGCCATTTAAATTTGGCAACCTTGAAGAAAACATCTTTCCTATCTTGGTGAGTCTAAAACTCTGAATGTAAATCAATATTTATTGTATCTCATCTCTATCAATTTAAAGCATCTATCTAGACCTAAAACATCTTAGCCCCTAAACATTCAGGCCTAATTGTAAGACTAAACTATCTGGTCTTCAACCCCATCAGAGACTTGAGAAGCAACAAAACTTGATTACCTGAGTAAACAGGAAGTGCATGTTAGCAGCTTCCAAAATGGATTCTCTATAATGTGGGAGCAGAGTTGATGGCCAAACTCTCTCAAGACAGGGTAAGCAAGTCCTCAATAGTTCCTGCCTCACAACTATGTCTGTCAGATATACTGGACCAGGAGGCTGAAGATGGCTTTGTATGTTATTAAAGCAGGAAATACTAGTTCTTCGGTTTATTGTAAAGACTTATCTCTAAATGGAGATCTCTTCAAACTCTAGACTTAAGTCTCAAGAATAAAGTATGACTTTATGATATGAAATAAATTACTTAGTATTTACAATAGGCATGCTTAAAAGTTTCCCCCAAATACTGTTAAGTCTATATTTAAGATATTTAACATAAAAAACCAGGAAATATTCATATATGGTATCATGGAACAAACTCAGACACCTCCTGCCCATTTCATGGAGCTGTATTCTGCTGTACATGGTAGACTCTATGTGACATCATAGAAAAGGGGAAACTATTCATTACAGTTGTGGAGATGGACTGCAGACAGGCAACTTATTTGATGGCATTTGACTAGTAAAATGGTCTTTATGATGCATTCATTATTAGCAGGTGTGACAGGAAAACCACAACTTCACCCCATGATTATTTCAACTAGGGTACAGGTGACTGAAGGAAATGGAGTGACAGCTGTACTACGAATGTGAAAATGTTGGCTTTGACTCAGGGAAAGGAAAAAATAAAAGCTATTTTTTTCCCAAGTGCTTTTTTTTAGATACCTTGTTTTCTACCCAGTGTCATGAAGAATGCTTTAGAAATAAAACACTATGAGCCACTTAGGATGGCTAAGCCACCATTGCTCTAGATCTGGACTGCATAAGAAGATGAAAAACACTAGGGTGTTCAGAAGTGAGTCGGGACAATCCTAGCACTCTTATTATTAACATGTATCAATTAGGTTAAGCTTGCTCCCCATTTTTATTGAAGGTATCCCAAGTTAACAGCCAATAACCATCTGTAAGCCCCTCTCCATTCTTGTTTCCCACTCTTACGTACAACGCTAGTGCATTCTCATGTCACACGCATTACCTGCTTTCTTGTGCACACCATAGATTTGCCAAATCCAGTCCAGCTCAGCTCAAATGGCCCCGGGCTATCCTCTTGTTTGTTTTCATTCCTTACTGTTCTTAACAGGGCTCTAGCTGCACCTTATCAACAAATAGATGAAATGTTCTTAAGCTGCTCCCTCACCTTATGGTCTCGGTCTCCACTTCATTCTGTATATCCACTCCATACCAGACTTCATCCAGTGTTTCCGCTTTGTTTCTCTTCTGCTTAGACATCTCCACTGGGATCCTATAGCTTCTGATTTTGAATGGCTTGGCAGTTTTTAGCCTGTGCTGGTACTTCTGACATCATTCTAGTATTTGAGGATGTGATGGTCTTCAGTAACCTTTGCCCTGTTGAGTTTCCATTGCAGCTGGGACAGGAAGATAGTACCTGAGGTGAGTAGCACAGCATGCTGGGACAGCTGCGTGGTACACAGAAGCTAGAGGGGAGCTGGCAATTACAAGCAGGGTGAGCAAGCACTGACCAGAAAAAGGTGTTTGCACTGCGACCCTAAGGAAGCGAGAGAGCGAGTCTTGTGGATCTGTAGGAGGACATGTTTAGGATGAGGGACAATCATATACAGAACTCATAAGGCAAGTGAGTCAGCTGCAGGGAAGAAGCACCAGGGAGCAAACGTGCCTAGCAGACAGGAGTAACTCTGGTGTTTTTGTGAGATGGGCAGCTGTTGAAAAGGATATGAACTCTAGGGCTTTCATCAGCTTATTCTGGCTTGATCCAGACTTGGAGTGCTGTGAACATTATGAAGGATTCAAGAGTGAACATAGGGAAATGCTGAGAAAGTTAATCTGGCAAAACCTGCTGGCTACTTTGACCAGAGCCACAGGAACCACGAAAAATCACTAGATATATGTTGAGAAGGTGAAAACAAAGAGATATGGAAAGAATGGGGTGGGGTGAGTCAGGGGTGAGTTCGTCTAAGCGGTAATTTGGACCTAAGCAAGTGGCCAACTGGAGCTGCCACTGATTTGTGTAGCTCACTTGAAGCTAGTGAGAACGGGCAACAAGGATGGGCAGTGGGAGAACAGAGCATCTCAGCTCGGCATGGAGGTGAGAGGTTGAAGCAGGGTTAGAGCAGGAGGTAGTCATGCTGAGCAGGCAGGAATGTCTACAACTCAGAATTCAAAGGACACATTGGCACTCAAGTGTAAGGTGTGTCAGTGTGCAACGGTCTTCAGAGTTCCCAGGTCTGAGCCTACATGGTACACTATCTTACAGCTGATTTTATGTTTTCTTATATTGCTAAGTATGCCTATGTGCAACCTCTGAACATGCTTGTAGTTTCCCATGCGCAAGCTAGATATCACATTATTTTCCTACCTGGGATACCTATTGCCATGGATTGATTGTGAATGGTCCGCGTAGGCTCGTATATTTGACTACTTGGTCTCCAGTTGGTAGAACTATTTTGGAAGGCTTAGGAGGTGTAGGCTAGCCTTGTTGGAGGAAGTGTGTGACTGGAGGCATGCTTAGGTTGCATTAGCTGTCTCCACCTGGTGCTTGTGTCTCAAACGTAAGGTCTTAGCTACTGCTCCAGCTCTGTGCCTGCCTACTTGTCGTGCTCCCAGCCATGATGGTCACCAGCTCATTCTCTAAAACCACAAATAAACTCTTCATAAGTTGTCTGTGGCACCCGCGCCACCGCGGTACTGAGTCGAGGGCAAGGACTGCGGGTTTAACTCACGCACACACACACACACACACACACACACACACACACACTAACACAGCGGTCCTTTGTGCTAAGAGAGCAGCAGCTGCAGCAGCAGCCGCGGCAGTGGTTTATTATTCTCATTTCTTCAGAGTTCCAAAGAGCCTTCTTATAGGCAGCAAAACAGGAATCCTCCTCCCAGGTGAAATCCCTCAAGAGGTGATTGCACACAGGAGGACAAGTCTCGAGGAAGGGAGGGGTGCATTCTCAGAGCAGTAAACACGACTAGCTAACCAAGATAAACACAGACATGGAAGCTGCTAGAAACAGGACATGAAACAGCAAGACAGGCAGGCAGCCCAGTCGGGCCTGGCTCCTGCAGCTGTCTTAGTCATGTGTGTTATCACAGCAACAATATAAAAGGAACAAAGATGCCGTCACTGTTCTCACAGCCGCGTTTACCTCTCAGGCCTTCACTGATCACCTGTTACTGCCACCTTCAGCGTAGTTCTCTATCTTCCGACTTTCCACAGCCCCTTGAGGCTCTTCATACCACTTGTGGCCTCTGGGCTTTATCTACTTGTGCATGTCTTATCCTCCTACAAGATAAGTCCACTTGAAGACAAGGCAAATGCATTTTCACAGTCTGAACACACTTAGTAGATGCATTACATATGGTGAACACTTGGTGAATATTGTTGGACGGGTGTAATCTTCAATAATTTTAGTGGAAGATACCCATAAATACTCAGTTTTCTTCTTTTGTGTGTTAATTATTGAGGCCAATATTTCATTTTTAAATTTTTACTAAATATTTTTACATACACATTTAAATTATCACACACACACACACACACACACACACACACACACACACATTAAACTACCTACAGCAAGAAGAACCTTTGAAACAATCAGGAATTAAATATATGTTATGTTCATAGTGTTTTGGCTAATTGTATTTGGCAGCCTTGAAAGAAAACATCTTTCCTATCTTGGTGTGTCTAAAATTCGGAATGTAAATCAATATCTATCATTATGGAGGCAAATATTTTAAAAGCACATATATGAAACAAATTACACAAAACGCTTAGCTCATGGCTCCTTGAACAAGGAGAAGAATGGCACATGGGTTTGTTGAATTCTTTAGGCACCGGCTTCATCAGGGTGAAGTCTGTCCATTGTGGACACTTATTTGTTGAAGTGGCTGTTAACACCAATGTGATAAAGTTAGTAGTATGGATGAAATAGTCTACAGTTAGTGCATTAAAAATAATTGAAGTGATCTGTTTTGATGGATCTTGACATTCAAAAGAATACAACACAAGGGGCATCCCTGAAATTGAGGTAGCTATTTGTGGCTTAGAGGTTTGCATACCAAGTGGAACAATAGGAATTCCCAAGAAAAAACACTAAAAAGTATTCCTCCACAAGTTGATTCTTAAAACACTATTTTACTATTTTGTAATCAACTATAAGAAAAAATGTAAATAAATTAAGAAAAGAATATGAGTTCTGGGAGCCAAACTCAGGTGTTCTGGAAGAGCAGTAGGTGCTCAACTCCTGAGCCACCTCTCCGGCCACATTCCCTCATTCTGAAAAGGAGGGTTTCCAACATGGGCCTATATCTGGAAAGCATATGTACAAAGTGTCTTTCTCTGTTGAATTTTGTTTTTTCTGAGATACTGGCTGACATGTGGTTCAGCTGTTTTTCAGTGAACAATAAATGGTACTTAAACTTTTGGAAGATTAAGATCACATGTTCTGTCATTAGTAATCTTTGCATCATGTTTCTTTCCAACCATGGCCCTACTCATTAAATTATTCCTTTTATGAAAGATATAATCAATACATACAAGGTCTTAAGATTATTTTGGCTGGAAGGAGCCTGGATGAAGAGTAGCCTGGATCGCTCACTTTCAGTGCTGCCGGCCACACACGGAGTTTGTGCATGCTTCTGACAGAAGCAGAGATCCTGTTAAGCAGCAGCCCCTTCACAACATGGGCCCCTCCATGCCTTTTCTGCTTGGGTTGTTTGAGTTTGTTTCCTTTCTTTTCCTCCTTCAGGTCTGCTTTTCTTCTGTGTCCACTTCCCGCATTTTCCTTCCAGTCTTTCCATGTCATCTGACTTCACTCATTTTTTCCTTCATCTTTCATCTTCTTGTTCTTTTCTTCAAACTCTTGTTCCACTTCCTCATTTGATGAAAGCTTCAGTTTCTCTCATTTTCCTCTGTTCTATTCTGTTGCATTTCCCTATCTAGTCCCTGTCCCACTCTATTCTATTCTTCTCTCTATTCTATTCTATTCTATTCTTTCAACCATTTCTGTTCCCACTAACTTGTCACAACCAAAATGATTTTGAAACACTGACTATGGCCAGACCAATCATTGTAGACTTAGGCCAAAGCTGATGCAGACAGCTTTTTAATTGAGAGAAATGTGCAGAAGCACAGTATATCCACTATATCCCCCAAATTAAGAGAAGAGGACAAGAATGTGGGCCTCTGGGGCTCTTTAAAGAGACAGTACATCCAGGCTATATGACCATTTTAGTAAATCTCTAAACCCAATTCTTCCTGTTTCAAAGGATTCAGGATGTAGCTAGTTGAAACTGTAAGCAAGAATGTCCATGTAAAAATTGGAAATTCTCAGTTTTTGGTTTAACACAGTTAGTCTCCATCATAATGAATTTGAAGTTATATTTTCCAGCAAGGGAGAATTGTGAGAGTTATAGGTATAAAGTGGAGGGCCCAAAAGCTCAAACACATATAATTATACAAAATTCTTGCATCAGATGCGATACAGGGAAGAAATCAGAAGAATCTATTAACTTATTGTCTTAGTTCCAGGAGGGGGATGAGGGGCAAGAGCCGAGTCAGCACAGTCTGACGGTGTAGGCTTTAGTGTAGCCCCTGCCAGAGGCTGTGCATTCAAACAGCGAATCCCAGAGAAAAATACGTATTAAGGCCGGGGAGAACATGGAAAAGGCTGAAGGTCGTGCTGTAAATGGGTGCCAGGTAGTCCAAGTGGGTGTGGGGGAGGGATGGGAAGGAGAGGTAGGGGCTGGCAGGGTGTGTGTGGGGGGGGGGCGTTGGAGAGAAGCCTGCGTGCCTTGAGTGCTTCAGGTAGCAATCGGACTTTTTGATCAGCATGAAACATGATTCTATCTACCCAGCAGCTTTTATGTTCTGGAAATTTTGTGGTTCTACATGAATCCAACATTCTATTTTTCTCTACATTCTGATTTCCCTTTTCCAGAACTTCTCTCATCTTGTGCCTTCTTAAAGAACCTCTATGGCGAGCACATGTGCACATGTCTCGTCATTTAGCTCCCACTGTTTTCCTTTCTAGAAAGAGGCATCAGTTCGCAACCATGCCATGTTTCATGGCCAACAATACAAATAAAGTCAATATAGTATTTTAATTCAAATGGATAGCTACTATTTAAAATCATTCTTATGTTTACCATTATAAAAACACATGGTAATGCTAATGTGCGTTGTAAAGGTGTAGATGATGTGGAAGAACCAGCCCAGCGCTTCCTATGAACCAGTTGCTTCTTTACCAAATTCTGGTCCAGTGAATCGTATTGGTTGGTTGAAATCTGTATGCATAATGGAAACTGACAAATGACTCAGAGCATTTTCTTCTTTGAATTTAGCTTACCAGATGTGATGGGGGAAAACGTTGAATAGAACAACAAACTAATTGATTATTAAACTTAATGCATTTGGCACTACTTGAGGAGCCAGAGCCATTAGCCCAGCATCAGGAGTTTGGATACTTCTTGAAGCTTTGGTAAGAATTTGTATTTAATAAAAAAAATTTTAAGAGAGCCCAGCTCCAAACATTCACTAATTTAAAAATATGTTAAAGTTATTCACAGCCAGAAATAATAATTAGCCCCCTGGGCCCACTGTGCTACTTTTGTAGACTCCAGGAAAAGGACAATTTAGAAATTCGAATAAAATCTAGCCTAAGAAAATGAAACTTCTACAATTAATTTTTATCCTCAACCCATGATTTTTCTGAACAGAATGTTTTCAGTACCTTGCAATAGCCTGTGAACCAACCTACTTTAACATAAAGATTATATTTATTATGCTGATTTCTAAAAAGTAGCCACATCATCTTATATCTTTGTTAAGCAACTTACCACACTTTGTGTAGTGGCTCAAAGTGGCGTTTAAGGAAAGTGATTGTGGTAGAAATTATGCAGGTGGTGTTCCAGGCACCTCTGTGGACGGCTCAGTGCCCAGCGCAGAGGACAGCCAGCTGACTCTGAGGCCCCCCAGCTTTGCAGATCCTACTTCAGCCATGCCAAGATGCACAGCCCAGGCCCTTCACTTCCCTAGGACCGTCTAAGGGAAAAGGAAGATGGAAAAATGAAGGTTGGACATTATTTTTCCCAGATACCAGACAGATGCTGAGTTCAGGGCTTTCTGCCTATTGGAAGGCATTTTGCTGAGCTCCAGTGGTAGTTCCCTTCCCCTCTACCTTATAGGTTTTTCTACCCAGCTTTCAAACATAGCTATTTATTAAGCAAGCATCCCATACCTCAAATTTTGTCTTACCTTTTTGCTTTTAGAATGAAGGCACGCCGCTACAGCCCTGACCATACCCACTGCACGCCGCTACAGCCCTGACCACGCCCACTATTACGCCAGGGCAGTTTTGCCATGTCTGGCCAGCGCAACTGAGCCCTGCATGCCTAGTAGAGTAATCTTTTTGCATAGTTCTCCTATGCCAGGAGAAACTCCAAACACAACCCTGAGCATAAGAGGTTTAACTCACATCTCAGTACCTGCTCCCCGCCCCCGGCCACTTGTGCACATGTAGTAATGAAGTTTCACCTAGCCCAGTGTTCTGTTGCATTAACTAGAGCTTTATAGGTAGAAACAGACTTATCAAAAGTCTGATTGTTCTGTGTGCCAATAAAAGTGAATAGAAAGGAGACTATTTAATAGTAACTGTATATGTTACAAACTTTATTACATTTTAAATTTAACCTAAAATTCCACTTGGTCAAAAATTTAAAAGATTACACAGTTGTGTGTATAGTTTCTTAGTTACTAAAATCTGTGGGTTTATAGTTCAGATTTTATATTACTCAGAACACCGCATAACAGTCTTTTGTGCTTAATTTTTTTCTGTCAGTTCACAAGTTCACATCACCTAATATTTTTTCTATCAAATTACCTTTTGATCCTGTGAGGCCAAATCAAAAAATTCAAAGCAGGAAACATGTCTTCTCTTTAATGAGCAGCAATTCCTTCACACTACAAATTTTGGAGAGCTGAAGGAAAATGTTGAGAAATTAAATCGATGAATATGATAAGAAACACGAGCAACGCTAGCCACCCAGCGTTGTTCTATTTAATGAAGTTACTCTTTCTCATCTGAGAGGTGACTTTCATTCTCCGGAGTAAGTAGGGGCTATTTCAGGTTTGGGTCACCTCTGACCTGCAACAATTTCAGAGGAGGAACTCACGTCAGAATTCTGGCCAGCATCAGCAGGACTGATAGCATGTTTGATGAGGGTAGTCTCTGCATGGGGTGTTTTTTATTTTTCCGATGTCATTGATAAGATTTTGGCATCAAGCTCTCTGGGGAGTGTGGGCATTATCTTTCTCCTGTAAATGACACATTTATTTCATATTCTGCCCATTTCTAAAATTCACAATATAAAATGGTTTGTAGCCAGATGATGTGAGGTATATTTCTCCTCCCAAAGACCATCAGCTACCCTGGCCTCCAGCATACTCAGTAACCTTGACTTTAAGAAGTTTGATATTTAGAGAAAGCTAGTCCAGAATATCCAGAATATTTAATTTCTTCTCTTTCTTTTTTATCCTTCCAATTCCATCCACCTCCTTTTCTATTTTCTCATTTTCTTACAATAGGAGCAGAAGAAGGGCAGTGGAACACTAGTTTGGGTAGATATAAGTAAGTAGACTATTCTTAACAATGAGAATAGTTATATACATTATATTATATTTAATGTTTAATAGTAGGAACATGTTCCCTTAGCTATAACTAATTGATTGATTGCCTAAATGATTTTTAAGAAAAAAAAAAAAAGCAAATTTTACTTAACACTAACTTTGACTACTACCTGAGTACTGCACTGAGACAAAAGAAGAAAGGCACATTCCTGATGGCCAGCACTGTGATATGCTAAACACCGTGCTGTGTATCTTCACCCATTATCTCCACAAGACAGAGAGTGACACTTATTCCCAACTGATAAGTCTGAGTGATGATTTGAGTGAAATTTGAACCAAATCTGGTTTAAAGTGAGAGTAGGAATGTAGAACAAAACATGAGGCACCTGGACAACGGGTCACAGGGGTGCAGAGAGTGCTTGCTGGTAGAGTGGCTCACTTGTCAGCCTGGCTACATTTGCAGTGAGCTATAACCCAAGCTGCTCCGCACTCCTGGGGCAGGGGTGCTCTGGATCAGGTGTCGAAGCAGGAAAACTCACCCTAAATGCAGGTAGCACCTTTGGTAGCCATCTAGATAAGAGGACTCTGTAGAGAGAAGCTCTGTGTTTACCAGATAGCTCTCACTCCGGCCAGCTGGTTCCTCTCTTCCAAGGCCGAAGTGAAGTATTCCTTCATCAATATTAGCAGCAGCTTCTTTGGGTTTCCAGTGTAGACTGAAGACCAGTAGCTCTCCAGGTGTCTCTAGTATAAGACAGCCATTTTGGACTATCTGGAATGTATCTTGAAAGCTAATGTAATAAATCCCATATATATTCAGTCTATCAGTTCTGTTCCTTTAGAGAATGCTAACTAATACATTGGATAAGGCGTGACTAAACTACTATCTCGGTAAGGTTGTAGTGCTGTGCACAAACACAAGTGTGGCAGAATGAAGCTGAAGGGGTCCCAGGACCTCAAACGACAGACTATAACCAGTTCTCTAAGAGTTTAAGGAAGAGACAAAGATGTTATCTATAATTCAGAAGGACCATTTTGATGACATTGTGGAGAACAGTTTCAAAGTCGAGTCAGAAGCGACACAACAGGGAAGTAATGCAGGATCCAGGTCACAGTGAGTCTAAATATGGAAATGGACTTACAGGATTCTGAGGGCATCTAGGGTGAGTGAAAGGCTGGGTGTGGGAAGAAGAGATTAAAGGTAGTCCTCGTGTTTTCGCATGGGCCTCCAGAACTGACACCAAAGAAGATGATATTTGTGCAACTCCACAAATGTTTATCAGGTACCTAATGTATGCTAAGAACCATGGGATCACACAGACTGAACAGTCAAGTCGGCATAAAACTAGCCAGCACAGACTTCCTCAATCAAAACTAAATCACTGAAGAAAGAATGACGTGCATGGGGAGATAGAAAGGTTTCCCATGTTCATGGATTGCCAGAATTAATATTGAGAAAACAATAGCTACTGAATTCCATTCCTAGACTCAACTGCTAATGGAAGTTCTGTGACATTCTTTACGAGAAAAAAATGTCCTGAAGTTCACATGGAAGCACAAAAGACCAGAGTAGTCAAAACAATCCTGAATGTGTCACATCTGATTTTAGATTACAATGTGAAACCAAACAACAGCATCAGCACACTGCCAACATACAACAGACATGTGGATCAGCACAACCAAACAACAGCATCAGCACACTGCCAGCATACAACAGACAAGTGAATACATGGAGAAGAACAGAAGACTCACAAAGAAACCCACACAGCTACAGATATCTGGACTGTGCAATGATAGCAAACCATACATTGAAGAAATTATAGCCTATGTAACAAATGTCACTGAAAAGTTGGATGTTCTTACATAAATGACTGAAAGAGCATTCTTAATTTTTACCCTGCACAAAATCATTTCAAAATGGATAAAATATCTGAAAACAAGACCCCCAAATTTGAAATTCTGGGGGAAAATATTTGAAGATGCAGGCACAAGGCAACAGTCTTCTGAAAGCTAAGGGAATAATAGCAAGAAACAACAAAAAGGGGGATTGCCTCTAATTAAAAGTTTATGTTCCACAGAGGAAATAATTATCAAAATGAAGAAGTATCATGCAGGTGGGTAGAAGATCATTGCAATCCATATATCTGATCAGAGTTAAATATGAACCATATAAAGGACTCAAGAATGAAATGCGAGAACAATTAGCCCAATAAAGGGGCAAATGAATTTAATGGTCCTCAGCAAAGGTGTTCTCAAAAGTCAGTAAATACTGAAAGTCTTCAACATACTTGATCATGAAGGATATGTAAATCATAACTGCTCTGTGGTTCTTTATCACCCCAGTTAGCATCAAGAAAATAAACAATAAGCCAGGGCGTGGTGGCCACGCCTTTAATCCCTGCACTCAGGAGGCAGAGACAGGCGGATCGCTGTGAGCTCGAGGCCAGCCTGGTCTACAAAGCGAGTCCAGCACAGGCAAGGCTACACAGAGAAACCCTGTCTTGAAAAACAAAACAAAAGAAAACAAGAACAAAAACAAACAAAAAGAAAATAACATATACTAGTGAGGGCCCCGGGAAAAAGAGACCTTTATACATTTACTAGTGGGAATGTAAAATAGTCCAGTAACTATGGAATTCCATTCCTCAAAAACTAAAAAATAAAACTATGGTGAATTTCAGTGATACACTCCTTCAGCGCATAAGCCTGGAAGACCCTAAGTGTACCGGAAGACACTTGTGCTCCAAACTGGTAATACTCAGCATAATGACCAAGTTACAGGCAGATGAGTGCATAAAAATAGGAACCACGTATGTGGTAGAGTTTTATTCAGTCATAAGCAAGAGTTGAATTAAATTAAATCATTTTCAGGAAAATGGGTGTAAATGACGATCATCAGAGTTAAGAGAGATGAAGAAAGCCATGGCGACTCACGCCTGTAAGCCTAGCACTTGGGAGACTGAGGCAGGAGGATTGATGTGAATATAAGGCCAGCTTGGGCTACAGAGTGAGGCCCCGTAAAAAAAATCCTGAACAAACAAAAAACAGAGGTGTAAGAACTAAGGAACCCAATTGGGCCGAGTATCACACTAAGAGGCCTCATTAGGGTTCTAACTAGCATTAGCAGACACAGTTTTTCATATAATTTGGATACTGCCCTAAGACTCTAGGCACATGAGCTCACTGATCCCTTTAAGATAACCCTACAGGGTAGGAACTATTATACCCACGCCTAGATGAGAAAAATGAGGTATAGAGAGCCCAAGCAATCTGTCCAAGGTCACACCTTTAATCTGCGGCAGAGCTGAGAGGCAAGCCTGGAGTCCATGGTCTTGACTGCTGCACCCATCACATCTCAGGTCTTCCTCTGGGTCTCCAGGGCCAATGCCTCCATAGTGACTCTATTTGCACTATCTTCCTGAACAGCAGCTCTGACTGGTTGATCTGTAGATTCCTTTGCCAAAGTGGAAATTGGAACAAAGTTAGAAAAAAAAACAATTCACATGTGAAAAAATTTTTGTTTTATGCATTTATTTCATATGATAATTAGCTTTGCTTATTCTCTGTGGTCAACCAAAGACTGCAATTCAAGAACATCTACAGAAAAAACCAAAAAAACGCGAGGGAGCAATATAGTTTCAAAATGGGAAATTTACCAGGTTCACAACTTGTAAAGGAGGAATGTGTGACTAAGAAGTCAGATATGTGCAACCCAAACTGTCCCATACCAATGTTTGCACACTCCCTGGAGAACCGGTTGCCCCAGGAATGCCTGGTTATAAACTCAAGGTGTGATTTATGCTCAAGGTAGACAAAATCCTGCCTGCTATTTTGTGACTGTTTGTAAGACAGGTAAAGGGAGATGGAAACATTTGATGTGAATATCCCTACACTTGTATTGTTTTATCTTTTTTAAAAAGCCACCTTGCATACTTTTCATGGACTAATATTAAGTGGCTTTAAAATAAGCAAGTTGTGGTTGAAGGTTTCAGAAGGCTGCTATGCTTGATTTATTCCAGAGCTGGGTGAGCACAAAAGGTCAGGTTTAGGGTGTGAACTCGTCACCTAATACAACACGGAAGGAATAGAGCGTGGAAAGAAGCTTCAGAGGACGATTTGTCACCTTGTAGAGGAAGGACTGCTTCTGTATGAGTAGAGGGCAGTGAACAGGGGTGTGTGCCTCAGATCACAACTCCGCAAATGAGAGACCTTTGTGTGTGTGCGCGTGTGCGTGTGTGCGTGTGTGTGTGCGCGTGTGCCTGCGTGCCTGCATACATGTGCAAATTAGTCTATGGACATGGCTGTCTGTCATCCTCCTTTATACTGTTCAGTCGTGCATTTAACTTCAACTGTTTTCATGTGTTTGTAAAACACACTTAGGACCCTGATCATAACATAGTTCTTCAACTCTATTAAGGTTTATGGTTCTGCCTCTGGGTGAATTTTATAGCTCATTGCATACTTTTGTTATGGCTTAGATTTGTCCAATATCAATACACACGCACACACACACACACATACACACATACACACACGCGCGCGCGCACACACACACACACACACACACACACACACACACCCCAGGCCACAAAGCTGTCCAGGTGGTGATCAGCCACTGTGGTGAGGGTGAGAACGTGCTGAGCTAGGACAAATAAATTGCAGCTGTGCTTCACTTACTCCTTTTGTGTTCCTGGACAGAATATGGCAAATCTATGCTTTCTGTGCCACGGCCTGTTCTTAGAACGATGCTTGTTGTCAGGATCAGTGAGCATAGCACTCTGCGGAGAAAATAAGTTTTGTTGTGTTTTCACTTGGGATTTGCATTTCTAGCATTAGGAGTAACTGAGTCACCCTCTGCATCCTGCCAGGAGCATGTAAGCGAGAAGACTCGAGTTGGGTCGCTTACTAGTCTAGTCTCTTTGTTTGCCAGCATCTGAGACATAGCAAGTAGAAGATTCTAGTGTGTCGTGTGCAAGGGGACCGGAGCCCTGTGGTTACAGTACAAGGTGCCCTTGAGACACAGTGAGACAGATGGAGCTCTGAGGGGTTCAGTGGGTGTCCATCTTGGGTAGATTCAGTTGCTCAGTGCTTGGTGGATGAACCCTTAACTATGATTCCAATTTTTTGGGGGGAGGGGAAGGAATCACCAGATGAGAGACTTAATTTATTTGAATAATGGTCCTAACAGAGGCTGTTTGTTCTGTTAGGGGTAAGGTCTTTGTGAAGAACTGCTCTGCAGGGTCATAGATCACCAAACAAATTAGGCTATCCTATCAGCTCACAAAATCTTTCCTTTTCTAAGGGTATTAATTTTCCTCCCTTTAAAGTAGTAAGTCTGCCAGCCTTGTATCCTTTTTGGTATATGCGTGTATGCATGTGTGTGTGTGTGTGTGTGTGTGTGTGTGTGCGTGCATGCATGCATGCCTGCACATGTATGTAAACTAACATGAAGCTAGAAAGCTGAGGGAAATAGAATTTTTGAGCCAAATCAAGCGTTTATCAAGAATATTTATTATGTTCTCTTATGTCAGTCATCTGTACTAATAGCAAAGTGTTTTCTGAATTTAAATAATCTGTTCCATAGAAAGCAGTAATTAGTATTTATTTTGTTTTTGTAACTTATTGACAGCCCAGTGTCAGACTCCCCTGGTGTCTGCTGGGATTCCCTTTGTGTGTGAAGTCAGCCATCACATCTCCAGATATGGAGCAGAGTCATCTGTGGGTGGGGTCAAACATGCCTGTGACTTGTGACCATTGGAAACGGAGGGAAGCATTTGTGACAAGCAGCAGCAGCACATGCTGGACCTCTAAAGCATGCCTGTCTGTAAATGGAGAAAAGTGACCTATTTTAAGGCTGCTTCAAAAAGGAACCATTGTGTCTACAAAGAAGGCAACCATAATTTAATATTTGCAAAAGCAAACTAAGTATGGGTGAAAGAACATGTTTTTGTCAAAAACATTGGTGGCACTCCTCCATGCTTCCTATGATCCTGGTGGTAAATCAACAGAGTTGAATACAGAGACAGAGTTGACTTTTGACAACTTATTATGTGATAAATAATATTCATTCAACCCAGAGGATCTCAAGGCCACTTTAAACTGCGGTGATGCTGGCTGTTTGCCAGATACACACAATGAAATTCTTTCACCTATATGAAAGGTGTTGCCTGAGCTGTATCCAGCAACTGCAGTAGGCCGTGTTGTGTTCCCTGCGCTCTCGGGCTCTTACTTTGGCCTCAGCATCTTGTTTCCTAGAGGCTGTGTCCTCACTGTCTTACAGTTAACTGTCATGAGGCCTGATTGTGCAAGAATCACTTTTTGAGCGCTTTGTTAAGTGCTTATGATAGTTGCAATTAAAAATTGTTTTGTTTATGATTTTGAAGATGGCAAGAGATTCTGTATCTGACTTCATGTTATTTTTCCTTTCCGTCTCCAAATATTGAAAAAAATGATGAATTTAGTCATGTTTTCCCAAAAAAAATTTGTAAAAATGTAAACAGGAATTTTATCTTTGAATACCCTGAATTCCAGTGAAGTAAGCACATTTAGATTTGTTAGGGCCTAAATGAGCTGGAGGTTCAGTTCCACACTAAAATGTGTATGTCCACACTGCCGGGAAGGATTTGGGCTTGTTGGTGTGCAGAGGAGGGGAACAAAGGCAAAGTTAAGGGACAACCCCAGAAGCCTTGTGAGGGGAGGAGCAGAAATGCAGAGGTACACAAGGCCACGTGTGTAGGTAGTGGAATGTTCGCAGTCGCCACATGCAAAGAGACACAAGGGATGTCACTACTGACAAAATCTTTGCCAGGAAGTAAAGGCAACAGGGCTGTTGTCAGAAGATGCAAAGTTAGATCAGAAAGACACAACAGAGTGAGTTCCATGGCTATAGAGTGAAATGTTACATCCAGATGAGGTGATGACATCATCAGCAGAGTTGCTCAGTGGCTGCAGGAATGAGAGGAAAAACCGATGTGACAAATTTAGCTATTCTTTAATCACACTCGATAGGCCTTATTGTTACTCCAATAGGCAACTTTTCATTGTGACTTATACCCAGAATGCTAGTCATTGAAACCTAGAACTTCTCAAAATCAGCTCCCGCGGAATACCATACGTATCACCTTGCTTGTTTTTGTAAAAGATTCAAGGAACACCTTGTGTCATCAGAGACAGGATCCCACCCCCATTTGTGTGTTATGAAGAGAGGCACTATTTACTATAAGATCAAAAAGTATTAATTAGCTCCTTTGGTTTAAATAAAATTGATTGTTAAGGCAGAAAATAGAGGATAATATGAGTCCTATTCTGCCATAGCCTCCCAATAAAAGATGCAGTGACCCAACTCATTAGCCCTTTGATTTAATATATTGACACTTGGGTTCGAATAATTCCGTTTAGTGGCTTTTGCTTCCCAGGGATCAATTTAATTAGTTATAAAATGTGACTTCTTGTCAGGAGCTAGAAGAAATGCTGACGTTAAATAAAGTCATACGCAATTTAAACAATAAAGCTATCGATGCCTGGTTAAAAGTTAATGATGCAAGAAAAATGGCTTAATAGAGACAACCTCAGCATCGCAAGTGATGCTAGGAAAATTAAGCTAAGTGGATGAATGAGGAATGGTGATGGTGTTGAATTGTTAAAACAAATTCAGAGCTGCTCTGATGGCTTGGCTAGGTTATAAGTGGTTATCTTTCAGCCTGGGAGACAGAACTAATTGTAGGTTCCTTGTCACTATTCCTTCACTGGCAGGTGAATGCACTGGTTTGGGACCCACGTTTAGTCACTGTAGGCTAGGAAACTTCTTGAGATGAACCTCTCATTTCCCGAGTGGCACATGGTTATATCTGGGCTTCCATGAGGCTTCTGGTGCTCTGATGACTACCTCTCTGCAGAGTGCTACAGGTATCTGTAACCCCAGGCCTTTTCTGGAAAACACTAGAGCAGAACTCTAGGTCTGAACTTTGGCCTGGCATACTTTCTTCTCCCAAAGGGGTATTTCCTTCTTCTGGAAGGTGGCTCTTAGCCACACAGTTCTTCCCAATTCAGAGATGTAAGTTTCTCTCATCAGGATTATTTGATGCTACCAACTTCTCTAATATTCTGGCTTTGACCCTTGCTCAAGTGGTTTTTCTGTCAGTATCTCCAGCCCCAATAGATTTAAGTTAAAAAGTAAGTGAACTGATCCAGCATCTAGCAACTAGAGAGTTTCTAAAATGCTTTCTGACTTCCTTAATTCAGTCATCGATTCAACTTAACTGCTTAGTCCATGAAATCAACTACCTTGGGAGCACAGTGAAAACAAACAGTAGGCTGACTAAATACACCAGTGTCTTCTGGTGTATGCATGCACCCACAATCACCTGTCTTTTGACTTGCCTGCTACATTAATGCCAGCTAGCTAAATAAAAGGTAACAGCATTTTGCTGCCAGACAAAATTTATATCTCACTTCTTCAACTGTAGCATTTCCAAGCCATTTGCTCACTGGGTAAAAACAAGGCACATGTTGAAACTTAAGGGTTTTCAAATGTGTCCTCTAGTCAGAAGATTGGCTGGCATGTGTGTACCATGCTCAACTCAGAAACAGCCAAGGAGGGTCTTGTCGTTTGCAATCTGCCCCCAGCTTCCTGACAGGCTCTGATGTCAGTGGCTGCTGGATGGGAATGCAAGAACAAGAAGCTGAGCTCTGGAAAGAAAGATGAAGTGGGATTGATGACCTTCCATGGCTCTCTAGCACAGTCTTCCCCTCCTTGCAGTGGAGCAAGAATCTGCCATTACTTTCCTGGAGTATACTGGAAGGGTCCAAGATTGAAGATCCTGGGCAAAAGCTTACTCTTTTAGAAATTTGTTTATTCTTTCTGCTGATTCAGCTGCCAAAGAAATTACTGTAGCATCTACAGTGGACCATCAATGTGCAAGTGTATCCATCTAGGAAAATCACTGAATAACTTACCTTGTCTGTGTATATAAAACGACTATGCTTCAAAATTGCAATAAAGCACAAAAGCTTTGAGCTTCCAGTGAAATAAGCACATTAAGATGTGTTGGGGCTAAAATTATCCGGAGGTTCATTTGTCATTCCATCCTATAATATGTGCTCCCACACTGGCAGGAAGGATGCCTGGTAGTTGATGTGGAGAGGAGAGGAGGGCACTCTCGAGAAGTTGGCAAACTTAACAAAACTACCTCTGGAAACTTCCCGAGGGGAGGAGCAGCAGTGCAGAGGAGAAGAAGCTTCTGTGGTAGACGGTCACTGTAGCCACATGCAAGGGAACACAAGGGATGCTCCTGTGTGTGAAATCCGTGCCAGTACCAGGCTAGCCACTGGTGTAAAGGTTATCTTTTTATTTGCTTTTCCTTTTGAATGTTGGGGGAAGGGCAGTTAGCTGAGGACAGGAGGGAGATTGTTGGGGATGGCTGTTAGATAAACTGCTTTGTCTCTGTGTTGACACTGTCCTGGCTACAGCCTACACAGAGGGGATTGCCTGGAAAGGAAAAAAAACATCAGGAGAGAGAGGCATTCATATTTTTTAGCGTGTGTGGGTGCACCAGCAGTGGAGGGGCCCATGTTTTCTTACGGCTCAGATGGCAAAGCTAAGCATTCAGCCTACGGCAGGAAAAAAGTGCCTTTTTTGTTTTCTGACTGCAGAGTCCAGGCATTCCCAAGGGAACACAATGAATGGCCCATTTTGTCCAACACGGTTTCATAGACATAGGTCTCTTGTTTTTTCATCATTATTCTTGCCCGTCATTGGGTGTGCACATGACATTTGAGCGTGTTTTAAAGTCTTAACACACTCATGTGCCTGCAATAAAGTTACTCATAACAATCCCGCTTTCTCCAGACAACAGAGCAGGGTCTGTTGTTTTCATAAGTCACAGCAGCTGGGAGGCAATTGTGCAGACAACAGCTTAATCTAGCTGGAAAATGCAGGAAAAGGACAGCACACACAAAATTTCCTCCCATATTAGTCCAACGTGGAAGAATAAAAAAACTCAACCATGGGTGGTCTAGCTCAGTAACTGATTGGCAGAACACACTTTGGATTTTTGTATAATGGTAAATCTTAGGCATCTCTGTTCCTGTATTTGCTAATTGGCTAGTAAGCAGGATCAGACAGGGTACCCAAGTCTGTATCAGTGGTCACTTGCTACTTATAAGTTCTAAGGAGCACTGTGTTTGTATGAAAAGACACTGAAGTAAGCAGTTCTGAAAAGGACACGATGTTGTTGTCTCTTTGAAAGGTGAGGAGGAGGCTCACAGCAGCTCACAGCTCCATCCGACTGTGCTTCTGGTGTGCAGCTGTTAGTAGGGTTCAGCTCTCACAGTGAAGGACAGACGTTGGGGGAAGAGGAGCAGAGCTGAACATTGAAATCTGACCTAGAGCTGTGCAGTGCAGTATGCTGGCTGAAGCACTGTTAGTCACATGACTTTACCTGAAAGACAGGACATAAGACCTGAGTGTGTGAAGGAGGGACTTTTCCCTTTCCACCCCACTGTGCTTTTGAGAGAGAAGGTCTTACGCAGAAGCCTGGGATGGAAATGACTTAGGAAGCAAGATCTGTCCTGCTGCACTTAACCATGTAAACACTGCTGGTCTTTTCCTTTCAAGGAAGTATGCTATGACAGAACTTGTTATAGTCTCTTTAAAAATACCCAGGTGACTTAAAGTATTCAGTGTCTAAGATATAATGACTTTGCTCATAGTTTTATTGGAAAAGACGAAGCTGCTCAGTCTGGGACCAACTCTTCTCCTATCTAGGAGCTCCTGTCTGAGTAAGAATAATCTGGTTAATTTCTAACCTTAGTAGGGAAATATTAAACCTCATGAGCGCACTTGTACAGGAGGCCTAATGGAGAAATCCACCCAAATGTTCCTGGGGGCACAGGATGGTCCTCACTGTCTCCTCTCTTACACTCTGAGTATGTAGAGACACCATAAAGAGTCTGTTTATGGAGCATATATTTAGCTCTTTCTTAAATTGTGTTCTCCTTGCTTTATTAGTATACTTTACTTAACACACTCTTCAATTACCCTTGACAGAATACAACACTAGAGGCCCATGAGCCAAGCCATTGTGTGTCAAATGCCAGTACAGAAGCCAGCCCTCCTCTGACCTCTCATGTTGCCATACCCCAAACCCAGGTCATACGAACTAACCACAGAGGCCTCCATATTAGTGCTTGCCATCTGAGTTTGACTAGTGAATGTAGTTGTCATTTGTGGTTCTATCTACTAAGCATCATTCCAATTTCTTTACGTGCATTTTTAAAAATGTTAACAAATAGGCAACAGCATGAGCTTTAATTTTTATCACCAGTCAGAAACCTAAGGTAACTATCTGGCTGTGATAGCCAGGCACTGAGCTTGTTTATCTTTGGTCGTCAAACCTGTGGTCTCTCTGCTATACCATGATGCTCCCAGAGAGATGAGGGGGTGGCACAGGAATTCACAATGAACAGGGAGTAGGACCTACATGGGAAGCTAGGGAAAAAAGACAGCACTTTTTACTCCTTTTTAAATTTTATTTTAGTTTTTGTTATATGGAGAGGTTTATGAAATGAGCATGGGGAGAGAAGGAAAAGGGGCCCTCAGAGAGAGACAGACACAGAGACAGAGGAAGATAGGAAGAGCAGAGGGAGAGCAGAAAATGAGAGGGGGGAGCAATTTTTACTTCTTACCCTCCTTCCTTTTCTTAGTCACTGGAGGACATTAGGCAGGACCCACTGGGAAGATGACTAGGGTGCAAGCAGCCCTGTAAGGAACTGCTTATCAAAGTGATTGTGAGACTCAGCCCGCTGAGTAAAGGCTGTTGACTTGAGGAGTAATTCAAGGGCAAGGCACCTGCTAGTAACATAGAAGAACTATACAAAATATGTGTGTAGATTTTATATACATGTATATTGCATGTATAAGCATAAATATGCATACATACTGGTTTATGCAATGATTTCTAGGCCTTTCACTACTTTATAAAAAATTCCAAGTATAGATTTGAGCAAGACAAGAATAAATGCAGATGCTAGATAAGAATTCAAAATACTAATATGATCTTGTTTATCAAAACTATAGTAATGTGGAGACTTAGCTATTTATGTATAAATATAGTTTTCAGTACACATGTATCTACATAATACTTGTGTAAGAATATTTCTCATTTCTGTGAATAAAATGGTCTAGAAACATAGGTTCTTAACCTTCCTAATGCTGTGACCCTTTAATACAGTTTGTCATGTTCTGGTGATCCCCATCATAAAATTCTTTTTGTTGTTACTTCACAACTGTAATTTTATTACTGTTATGAATTGTAATATAAATATCTGTGTTTTCCAATGCTCTTAGCTGACCCTTTGTGAAAGGGTCATTCGATCCAAATGGGTCATGACCCACAGTTTGAGAACTGCTGGAATAAAGAATCCCCCAGTGGTTGGTATACACCCTTTACCCACATCAAAACATCAAATACCTTCTCCGGGGTCTTTATGGAAAGGGGAAATAATGAATATTCCAAAAAGTGAGGCTTATAGATAGGCGCATAACAAAATGGCGTGTGCTTTATGTATGCTAAAATGCAAAAATAGGTAGAGATAATGCTCTTCCTGCCGTAGAGTGCCAACGATAAAATGTGCAAGACTTAGGGAAGCCAGTTGGGAACCAACCCAGCTAGTCATAGTGAATTCAGAAGATGAACGTGGAGAGTTGCTGAAGCCGCGGAAGGACGTTGGTAGAGAAGGTTGTCTGCGCAGTCTAAAAGCATCCGCCCACGTGACCTTCAGGGAAGCCAAAGGGGCTTCATCAGTGCGGAGACGCCTGGCCGGGACCGCACTGTTCAGGTGACACTACCAGCGAAGGGATCAGCTAGTGCCCTCCAGTGACTGATGGATGTGGTGAGGGGAGTAGGGCACACTCTTCTGTTAGATGCCTGCCAAAAAATACAATCCAAATTTAACCATAAAGAACATCTCAGTGAAAACCAAAACAACTTAGGGATAGTCTACAAAATAGATGGCCTGGCATTCTCTAAGTTGCTATGGTTGCAAGGTCAAAGGATCTGGGTCACGTCCAGCTCAGAGGAGATGGAGACATAACCCAGGCTGGAGGGATGCCTCAGGACTGTCAGTGTCAGAGAATGGACATCGGAGCTCACTTCCTGCGCCTTGTTTCTTCCTAGACTGTGCTGTGTGTGGAGCCATGGTGAAGCGCCATTTAAACCCCATGTACAGATGTGTGATGCCGATACTCCTGTGGCGTCCTAGACAGTATGCAGCGTGTCACGATATTTCATTTTCATAT
Organism: Acomys russatus; assembly: GCF_903995435.1. Classification (NCBI taxonomy): domain Eukaryota; kingdom Metazoa; phylum Chordata; class Mammalia; order Rodentia; family Muridae; genus Acomys; species Acomys russatus. The sequence goes on along the minus strand of NC_067143.1, from coordinate 65,069,155 downwards.
ACTGTCCACACCTATTTGGTAATTTTACCTTGATTCCTCAAGGGAAGCAGAAATATCTTTTTTCACATTTATTTATAAGTAAGCTAATCTAAGGTGGTAGGAGAATCTGGGCGTGCATCATGGCTTTTGCAGACAGGAGCATTGCTTTCCAGCCATTTCTCCTTGACCTTTCTCAGGGCCACATGTCCCCCAGATATGCAAAAGCACCTCATTCAATTAACATTATAGAAACTTTAGTTTAGATTAAAATGGCAACCAAATTATTTTTATCTTCCAAGATACATGCTTTTCAGTATTTGTGAGTTTTCCATAAGCAGTGGGAGGTGAGAACAGAGACCCAGTCACTCTAAACACATTCATGTAACCACAGCAAAGCCCTATGGTGGCTGTGTGTTGAAGAGTTTAATGTCTGACATGAGGCACCGTATGCTTACATGCTGTGTTAGGCACCCTACACACCCTCCCTGTGGAGAATAAGCTCGCAGCACCCTCTGCTTTCCCTACTTTCTCCTTTCCTCCCTGCTTTATCCCTGCACTGTTGCCCAGGGCTCAAACCTTGAAGCATATGTATTGCTTTACGGCACACTAATTAAAAATAGGATCCCAGAGCCTGAATTCAAATCCTGAGCCCTCTATCCCTGTGAGCTGCCTGACCTTGGGGGAGATACTGAGCTTTTCGGGGCTCCTCTGTAAGGGGAAACAGCAGTACCTACCTCATCGACATGTTTTGCGCTCCTCTGTAAGGCGGAGGAAACGGCAGTACCTACCCCATCTACATGTTTGGGAGTTACATGTGTTAGTTCATATGAAGCCCGTAGAAAAGTGCCTGACATGTTGCAGATGCTGGCCTGGGGTGGCCTTCATTAGTATTATTACATTATCGTTATTATCATCACCCATGTAATTACCACATGGCTTAAAGCAGGGTAATAACACCATAATATCATTATAATGTCATAAGATTCAGATTAGCATCTGTCATTGCATCTTCAGTCTGCCCCTCTTACGTTTGTGTCTGATCATTTAGAATTTCTCCTGGTAACACTCTGTAGACAGTGCAGTGAAAACACTGGTCTTTGTTTGTGAAACTGTCCTCTCATCATTCTTATAGGAAACCTGTAAGGGGTGTGGGGTCGACACAGCATGATTCCCAGGGACCTGATCTCTAATACATGCTTCTGTGATTTTTAAGTCACATACAGCTGTCACCTCACTGTAGAACACACACCAATGCACACACACACACACACACACACACACACACACACACACACACAGACACACACCACTCACATGCACACATTTATTTTGCAAATTTTTCTCTCAGGTTGTGACTTTTGTGTTCAATTGTGTGTTTTCAAGAGCAAAGTTCATAATTTGGTTGATGGAATTTTTTTTCTTTTTAGCTTAATTATGTACAAAGATTTTAATTATTTGTTTAATACAATGTCACAAAGCCCTTTTTCCGATGTTTTTGTCTAGAAGTTTTCTAATTTTAACTTTTATGATTAGATATTGATCCATTTGAATTAGATTTTATGTATGATCTAAGATAAATAGCTAATCTTACTTTTCTATGGTGGTATCTATTTCTAATACAATTTCTTTTAAAGAAGCTATCCTTTCCTCTTTGAATTGCCTTTGTATCATTGTCTAATGGTATTTTATTTATCTATTATACACCCTTTCATCTTTATGGCAAGTATTTGTACGTCTCATCTCTCTGTGTACCTATTCCATCATCTATCTACCATCTATCCATCATCTATCATCTATCCATCATCTATCTATCTATCAATCATCCATCCATCATCTATCTACCTATTATCTATCTATCATCTATCCATCCATCACCTATCATCTATCTATCATCTATCTATTTATCATCTATCTATCCTCTATCTATCCATCCATCATCTATCTATCTATCTATCATCTATCTGTCATCTATCTATCATCTATCATCTATCTATCATCTATTTATCCATCCATTATCTATCTATCATCTATCATCTATGTATCTACCTATCATCTATCTATCTATCCACTATCTATCTATCTATCTATCTATCTATCTATCTATCTATCTACCTATCATCTGTTTTGCAGTGCTGAGATCAATCCCAGGACCAAGGGCATGTTAGGTCACATTCTTCTATTGGGCTATGTGCTTACTCACAGCTGATTTTTTATTTATACTTTATTTGATGGGTCAATTTGAAGAGAATTGCTATCATGACAACATAACTCTTCCATTCCATGAATATGTTGTGTCTTTCTTGCTATGGTATTTTAGATCTTTCCTTTAAAGTATTCTACTTTTATGTGCTCTGCATAATGAAATGACCACATCATCTCCATTACTTTGTCTAAGTATTTCCTTTGGGTGGTAAGAATGCCAGAACTCCTCATTCTTGACCAGTGTTGAATAATAACTCAGCGTTGTTTGCTTGGGTCTCAGGCTGTGCATTGCTCTTTCAGTGCCATATGTTCTTTCAACGTAGAAGACTTGTATATTTTGGTTAAGATTTTCTTAGTCCTTTTTATGCTAACATACATGGAATTTTCAAAATGTTTTTTTCTAGTTGTTCATTGAAGTATATAGAAAGGAAACGGATTTTTTTGTTATTAGCTCAGTATGTTGAATGTTAATTCTTCACTTGTTAGTCCTGTGCTTTTATAATATTTTGATTCCTTCTGGTTTTCTATGGTCATGATCATGTCTCCACAGATTTTCCACACCATGTGGATTTTATTTATTTTCAGCAACTGTCAGTTCATCAAATAACCTTCATGACAGTAGAGAACTTCCCTTCCAATTGACTTTGTTCAAAGTTTTCTTTTTAAAATCACAAATGGATTTTAATTAAAAATTCTTCTCTATTGTTAATCTAATCATTCTTCTTTTAGTTTTATTATAATGAATTACATTGATTGGTTTTCAAATGCTAAACCAACCTTGCATTCTCCAAACAGCCCCTATTTAGATATATTTATATTGTCTTTTTTTTCTTGTTGTTGTGGGTTTTTTTGCTTATTTTTTATTTAATGTTTTTATTATGTTTCTTTTTAACATGTACATTTATACTATTATACTTGGGTAAAATAAACAAACTACATACAGCAGGAAGAACCACGAGACAATCAGGAATTATATAAATGTTACATTTATAGTGATTTGGCTTTTGTATTTGGCAAACTGAAAGTAAACATCTTTCCTATCTTGTTGACTTTAAATTTCAGAATGGAGATTAATATCTATCATATCTCATCTCTATTAACTTAAAACATCTATCTTGATCTAAAAACATCTTAGCCCCTAACCGACTAAGCTTAATTCAAAGACTAAACTATCTGGTCTTCAAACCCATCAGATGCTTGAGTAGGGATAAAACTTAAATACTTGAGTGAACCCAGGGTGCAGATTAGCAGCTTCCAAAATGAAAAAAAATGACAGAGATAGTTTACTGCCTGAACAGTTACCCAAAACTCTCTATAACATTGGAGCATCATCTATAGCCTTCTGGCCCAGTATATCTGACAGACATATTTGTGAGGCAGGAACTATTGAGGACTTGCTTACCCTGTCAACTCTGCCTGCATCTAAACTTGCCCATTTTTAGTCAGAGGCAAGAACGAGAACATTTTGCCCAGTGGCCGGTTTGCGACATTTGAAGCCAACTCCATAAAGAGGTTTTTTGATGCTCATCTTCTTCTTTGAGGCTATATTGTCCTTTTTATATGTTATAGTCTATTTAGCTTGTTTCTGTGTAGACTTTTAAAAATTAATTTTAGGAGTACACACAATATACACACCTATACACACAATTTATATTTTACTAAACTGGTTTTGGAGAGCTCTGTATAAATTCAAATTCTGGGAGGAATTTGAAGGTAAGAATTATCATTCTGCTCCCAGAATTAATGGTTTCATGCATTTTTAAAAAAAGATAATGCATGACTAATTTGAATACATGTCACAGGCATAAAAATTGGTGGAGCAGCTGAAAGGAAGAATGGTAATCACCAGTGTCACCTGGAAGCCATGTTGGCAAATGTCCCTTCAGACAAAATAAAGTTTGCTTTCATATTCTTCCTGTGGTGCAGTCTTGTGTTAAAGAACTCAGAATTAAGTTGGGAGAAGAAAAGATGGGCCTATTTTGAAGTTCTGTGTTAAAAGACAAAAAGAAACTGGAAACAGAAAGGAAAATCCCTGAAACTGGATTTCAGCAGATTTAACCACATGTATATTTTTTGCCTGTTAATGCCACCAAGTCATAGCATCCCTACTTGCTTCTGGTTCTTTGCCACATGTGGTTGTTGGCACTGAGAAAGCAGGTGGGGGCAAACATCTCTGAAAAAGCACATGAGAACTGCCTTGCCCATGTGACAATCACTGGATTATAGTTTATAATTCTTTTTCATCCCAAAAATGAGGTTTTATGATGGGTTGAGTGGCAGCAGAGACAGTGCTGGCTTTCAGTGTGAGCTCCATCCTCAGGTGTTGAGAGCTTGGCAACTCAGGTCTCTGTGCACCTCATTGTCTTTATATTTAAGACCAGCACATTGGAAAACAATTTTCTAAAAACATTTCTAGCTTTTAAAGCCTATATGATTCTAGTGACTCTTTTTATACTGGATGTATGTACACTATGCATTTCAGCCTGGCAAGGAACTTACTGAAATAAGATAAATAATTACCATTACATATTTTATGTGGATGTATTCCACATCTTTAATAGTGGAAAATAAAAACCAATGCCCACATAGTTAAAGCCATTTCTAATTTTCATGGCAGATACAAATTCTCTCTTGCCCATGCATTGAAATGCCAGCATTGCATATGCTGATCTGAACATGCAACACAAGAGCCTTAAGATGTCTGTATGTTTTATATCCTATGGTTTTCCTTTATTATTATTTATAGTCAGTTGTAAGAAAGCGTCAAGGAGCAGAAGGCATTAGAGCACCACACCTTTAACTAGCTGTGGCATAATACATGATTTGAGTCCCCAATATTTTCTAACACTGAGGTTTGTTTATTAAAAAAACCCCATGCTGTGACTGAATCAGTCTAATAGAAGCCAAGTTTGAACTTGAACATTCAAATGTCTGCCCATCTATCTTGGGCATATGTCATACGTAATGATGCGGGGTCTAGGCATCTTTCTGGGTTTGTTTATGTCTGTTATGGATTCCCCTCATTATCCATACTGTTTGAGGGAGACCCTATGGATTCAGCTAGTTTATTGCATACTTGCTGTATTTTAAGACTAACTTGGAAGGTTCTTCCTTCACTCTCCTGCTTTATGGTGATGATTAAGGCAAAATAGGGTAAGATTTTAAAGAGTAATGACACATTAGCGTGTGAGGCCCTTAACTGCTGCAGGTACAGTTCTGGAATCCTTTTTCTGTTATAACCATCTTCCTAATTCTTCAAGTTTAAATTAGAGCATCTGTTTTCCTATCCTAAAAATTAAATTATATACCATCTGCTATCGGGTCACACCGATTGTCACTCTTTAGACCTACACACACATGTGTGTGTGTGTGTGTGTGTGTGTGTGTGTGTGTAAAATTTAAACTGTAGCTATTACTAATGTTACAGTTTGTGTACAAACCTATCCGGACTACTAGGGCTAAGTAAGTATACATTAGATATAAAAGTGTAAACATAGAGAAGAGATTTTAGTTAGGGAAGCAAAATTATTTTCCATTCTTTCATTAAGATTTATTATTGTTCTAGTTACTGGTCGCATGCAATACAGAGCAGTAAAGTCATAATGAGGTGATGAGCAGCACCCTTTCCCATACTGTTGTTAAAATCCTCTAACATTTTACACAGTTAGATATCTTTGCATGACTATATAACTAGAAAGAGATATTTTCATAGCTCTTATAAGTTATAAAGTTATCTTTTTCATTAAGTGAAATAAAGAAATCAAATAACATGATCAAGATTGGTAATAAACATTTGTCATCAGCATTTATCATTATGGATATTTGTGGAGGAGGTGCCACAGCACTTGCTGTAAATATTCATTGTTTTCTTGAGGTTAAACATGTTTGAATCCAGGATTTTCTGCATGTTTATGCTGGTAAGGAAGAACAGAAACTTAGAAATTGAAAGCAGAGACATGATCGAGCCGCCCACTTAAAAGGGAAACCGGAATCGAGGCTTTTCAGGGGAGACTGTGTTTCCGTGTAAAAGGCCAGTGTAGCAAGGAGTCGTCTGTCCCTGATTTCTTTAGACAGCGAGAGCCTTGTGCCTTGTCTAGTTCCTGCGTTTTAAGAGCTTGTTCTGTGTAGCAGAAATAATACAATAAATGGGTTTAACCACATTTGTCTCAGCTAGACAGTCTGCTTTGTCAGAGATTGCTGGTACAACATAAACAAATTACGTGTTTGTAGTGCTTTTCAATGAAAGCCCATCTAACAGAGCCGAGATTGTGTTGCAGCAGCTGTAGATTTAATCTCCTACCTGTCAGTTAAAACAGGCATTTCCTGAGCCAGATAAGGACCAGTGTAGAGGAGGGAAGTAGTCACAGCTGGACAAAGACCTATTGTGCTGGCCAATAGTTTCCATGCACATTGAACCCTGATTCTACTGTGGAGGCTGCAGCCATAGTGCAGCATTGAAGGACCAACAAGGGCTTATTTTTTAAACTTAAATCAAAAAGAGCTAAAGAGAATCAAAGCTGGGCTTTGTGTCACTGGCTTGGGGAAATTTTAATGTGCATCTAAAAAAATTGCCCTTGGCTTTGATCATGATTCTAGATCATTCTGGACTTGATAATAAGACTATGGACAGTGTCTGCTCACAAATTGACAGCTAAATATTTACAAGTTTAAGTTGTAATGAAAACTATCCAATGTCAGAAACTTAAATCTGAGGACTGAGGCTTTGCTCCTGTATCAGGAGCACTGCAGCTGGAGACTCGGATGCACTGGGTCATTGTCTTAAGTCGATTCTGTAACAGCCACGTGGGCATGTCTGCATGCACTTCTCCTGGACTCCGGCTTCCAACAAAAAGCATGATTGCCTCTAGTTACAGGAGAAGTAGAGGGCAGAGAACAGTGGAAATAAGAGGTGAATAACCACCTAAGTAAACATCTTTGCATTCTCTTTCCTGTCCTTTTGTTGAATGAGTGCAGTAGTAGAGCTTAAAATGGCTGGTATAATGTGCTAGGCTTGATTTAGAAATAACCTCTGTCTAAATGGGTATGTGGCATAATAAGCATTGTCTCCTATGCCAGGAGTAGTTAATGGTTGGGGCACTGATAGATCACCCCTTGTATTTATACTGGCATGGTTAGCAGTCTAAATACCCAATTTTCCAATATTCACCTGAAATTTCAGTTTAAAGTAGATCATGCAAATAAGCATATGGACCTCAAAGCAAAAGAAGTTGAGTTCATATCCCCAGAATCCACCTCAAAAGCCAGGTGTGGTACATGCCTCTCACCCTAGCTTAAGCTAAAAAATGAATGCATCAAAATTAAGATTAAAGGCATCTTAAAATCCATCTCTCTGTTTCTCTGTCTCTTTCTCTCTGCCTCTCTGTCTGTCTGTCTTTCTGTCTCTGTTTTCTTTTCTAGAGTTGAAGTCTGCCTGGCTTAGAACTTGCTGTGTAAGCCAGGTTGGCCTTAGATTTCAGGCTCTCCTGTTTCTGCCTCAGAGGTACTGGAATTATAGACATGAGCCACACTGTTTTATCTCTGCCTGTTTTGGTCCCTTCCTCCTTTAGACAGCCTTGTGCTGTGGCAGTCCTCACGCCCATCTCCCAAGTGCCTTTGCGTGTGTCCTGTGGCAATCCTCACACTCATCTCCCAAGTGCCTTCACGTGTCTTTACCCAATTTTGACAAGTTCTTAGTAAGAGGCTGGGTTCATGCAAGCATGCTGAAGAGTCACTGGTTTCATTTTCCATTGTGGATTCTGTTTTCCTCTTATCCTTGTGGCTCACCGGCATCCCTCTGCTTTTCTTCACCATTGGCTCCTGGTTCTTTAGTTGTGATTGTATTGATGATTGCGCTGAGTTATGCTGATCTGCAGTGAACAATGAACAACACTATAGGCTGGTCATTGTGACAGCAGGGTGTCACGAGAGGTGAATGGCTGTCACATCTGATTTCGTACTGTAGAGTCCATCTTTATGTGGCAGATGTGCCATTAGCCTTAATTACAAAAAAGAGAGAAAGGAAGAAGGAAAGAAAGGAAAGAAACAAATGAAGGAAGGAAGGAAAGGAAAGAAAGGGAGGAAAGAAGGAAAAAAGAAATGTAAGAGAAGTGTTATTCAACCAATATTTGAGCCAGTTTGCATCTACTAAATTCTGGCTTTGTGATCTGTATTATTTATATCTTCCCACAAAAAGGTTGTAGATGCCTTTAAATGTTTTGAATATTTATTTTCCTCACAGAGATTGAGTTAAAAATTTGTACTTAGTTTCTATAAGCAACTTTCTCTGTTGCCTAAAATTTTGTTAAGGGCCGTGGTGGGTAGGGCCCATCCAGTCTAGAAGGTCTGCGCATCTCGGCCGGCAGCATGGAGGAGAACTGGCTTCACAGGGTGTGCTTTCACCTCCGAGGAGGCACTGAGCAGGCCACGGCTCAGCCAGGACCATATTCTTCTGTTTCTGCCGCGTTTGGAGATGATCTCCGGGCAGCCTATTGTGGTGTCTGCCTATGTTTCCTTCTGCTTGAACAGGGGAACAGGGAACCGGGCCCCTGTGTGTAGACTACTGAGGCAATTTCTAAATTGGTCTCCATTTTATTTTGCCCTGTGATAAGCTAAATTAAGCCTCAAGCCACTACTCTCTCTTCAACCCCTCCCACTGACTTTGCCTCACTCTCAGAAAAAATAAAACAAGTAAAACAAACAGTTTCTTCCTGAGCTCTTCATTACCCTAGAGAATCCAATATCTGACTTTCTAGTCTCTCTGTTCCACTCTGCCATGTTTTGTTCCCATCACTGCTGCCTTGGTGCCTTTGCTCCCACAAGCCCAGAGTCACAGCCAGAGTCACTCTCCTCAGCGCATGTTTCCCACTATACTGTCTCTCCTGCCCTTAGAGAAGCTTTTGAACATCCACCGTCTTTCCTGCCTCCCACACCAGCTGCCTGCTGGCCCGATAACGGACTTGTTCACCAAGTCTGGGTGGCAGATGCAGGACTATATGTGTGTGTTTCTACATGTTGCATAAGAATGCATATGTGTGAGTGAGTGTGCTTCGTGGGCGTGCATGTGTGTGTATGTATATATGGTATATGATAGTATGTTGTGTGTATTTTTATGTGTGTGCATATTGTATGTGAGAGTGGTGAGTTAGTATGTGTGTGTTGTGTGTGTATGTGTTTTGTGTATGAAAGTATGTTGTATGTGGGGTTTTTTTGAGTATGTATGGTGTGTGGGTGAGCGTGTGTCTGAGTGTATGAATGTGGGTTATATGTGTACAGTTTTTATGTGTGTATTGTGTTGTGTTGTGTGAATATGTGTGACATATGTGTATATATGTGTATATGTAGTGTGTATTTTGCATGCACATGGTGTGCCTTTAGTATGTTTTGTGTAAATATGGCTTTTTGTGTGTATATGGTGTATATTGTGTGAGTGAGACTTGTGTATATATGTTGTGTGCTTGTGTGTGTTGTGAGTGCATGTGGATGTGGGGTGTACATGCTCAAAGTGGAGTCGGGATTGTACATTGTGCTCCAGAATGACATTGTAGCATGTGGATTTTTGTCATTGTTGCTCAAAGCTGGGTGTGCGATGTAGATCGCCAACCTGAAAGCCACCAGGCTTGTGGTGACAGTGGCTGTGTGTGCCTGTCCTCAGGGCCCACTCTCTTATTGTCACCTGCTTGCAGAGTGCTCTCCTACTGATACCTCCTAAGACTGCCCCCATGCCAGCCATCGACACGTGGAAATCTTACCTTCTTTTTTCGTGCAGCACAGTGTCTTTCTCAGGCCTTGCTTTTGTTCCCTCTGATAGTCGAAACTTAAATATTCTTCTAGAATGTGGATTGTAAAACCAGCCCAAGGTGGCATAACAAACTCCTTTTTCTCATTGCTTTAGAAAAGTAGACTCCTGTGCTGTAGAGACCACCTCATGCTTTTAGGCAGGGATGATGCAATTGGTCAGGGCTGTTAGCATGCTCTGCAACTAGGGTAGAGAGGAATGTCAAATAATATGATTAGAAAAATCTTGATAAAGGAATGAAATCAATTGTAGCATTTTCTTACTAGATAGTAAGCCAAACTCAAGCTCACCATGGTGAGCCATGTCTGAAGGTTTCACTCTTCTCACCTTCATGCGGGCCTTGCTGATGAGGGCACATCTGCTTCATCCAGCAGGTAAAGGTCTTCCGCTCTGCCGCGCCTTAATGTTCAAGTCCAGGACAAGTTTTGGATTCATCTGTCACAAATTCTTGAGTACCTACTCTGTGCAAGGCCTCTGACTGAGCCCTGACAAGCACAGAGCTCCCACCTTTAAGTTGCTTATACAGAACTTTAACAAGACCTGCAGTTTCAAATATAAACCTGCATTTCTAGATGAAGAATTTAATAATTGAACTGTGGTCATTGCTAACAGAATAAGCTTGTATAAAATAGTTCAAGAGTCAAAGCCAGTTTGCCTTCGTTACAGGTCAAAAGTTTATGAAAGGTTTATAACTGCATGTGGCTGCTATAGAGACTGCAACACCACATTCTTTACAAATGGGAACGTACTTAGATGGCGTTCATACGAAATATGAAAAAGAAATAATTTTCATCTTGGAAAAACACTTTGATCATTGTGTATTTAATGAGGTTTCCACTTAAGAACAACAGCCATCAGTCTCGAAAATGCTTCATACTTCTCCAGACAGAAGACAGGCTGGCTAGCATGCGACATTGATCTTCACTAGTCTTGGAAATATCCAGAGTAATTGACTAGCTCGGTCCTCTGTGATGGCCTGGTGACCACTAACTGTGACTATTTGCATAATAGTCAACTCTTCACTTCTGTAGTGATAACTGTTTGTATCTGATTAAAATTAAGACTGTTTTAGTTCTCTTGACTTTTCCAGAAGTTGCAAAAATTGAGATTTGCTGTTCTGCTTTAACCAAACAAATGCACACATGGGGATAACAATATGCTGAGTTTATGCAGATTTTACAGCACAGATCTGAATAAAATGCCCACTAATAGACCCTTAAGGAGTAATAAACACACATGAATTTTCCTTAGTCGCACTTTAAAGTGATTTTAACATACTACTAGACCTTAACAATAATATTTAATTGACAAGATTATGCATTTGTATGGATTGAAAAGGTGGTAGATATCTAATTCCAAATGAATCATAAATTTTACTTTTGCATAACATGTTTTATTAATTTCTTTATGACCAGGATATTCTATTTCCCTCCTGGTGAGAGTTTCTTAAAACATAGTAAGGAAACTTAAGCACATTTAATTAACATTTATCATCTTTTTTAGAAAATGATCTGACTTATGTCCTCATAAATATTCTTGAATTTTTCTGGTGTATACACCATTGAAAGACCATAGAGAAATACCTAATGGATTTTTTTTTTTTGCCATAATTTGGTTTTCTCCTTAAGCAAATCCTTCCTTGCTTGGTTGAAGTTATTTCAAAGCTATCTGATGGGCAGAAGACTTACATTAGAGTATAGCGAAGACTAACTAACTAGTACTTTCTGATGAAATGAGGTCATGGACACCTTTATATTTCTAGTGCCCAGTTACCAGCTCTGCAGTGATGGCCACACAATACATGATTTTTGAAGAGTTGAAATAGGATAGGCACTGTCTCCTTCCTCAGGAGGTAATGTGTCTCCCTGGAGAAACAGAGGCGACTGTGTGTCAAGTTCTTCCTTTCATAGAATAAGGAATAAGGGACAAGTAAGTAAGAGATGGTAGAAAGCAAGTCTGTTAGTGCCAAATCTGGGTTCTTTTCTTTGAAAAGTTTCATACAGAACATATACAGATAAATGAGAATTAAAGTAATAATCTTCATTATTGGGATCTGGTAGATGCAGCATGCAGTGAGAATGAGGAGGCAGTAAGGAGAAATGTCTCCGTCAGGACAGCCAGGGCTGGCTTTCTCTCTGGGGTATATCTGGAGAGGTGCTGCAGGGCTCCTGCCCATTGACTGACAGCTGCTGGGCCCTTCCTCCCAAAAAGCCTTCTCTCCTGAATTACCAAGGACCAAAGCAGAGAGAGCTGGCCTGGGAAGGGGTTTGAATGACTGTCTTAAGGACATTGAACAAATTGATTTGATTTTGCCTATTTCACTCACTCTTGGTAATGGTATGGGGATGAGGAGAAGCTGGGGACAAGCTGAATCTCTTTCATTTCTTCTGTAAATACTTCATGTGTTTCGCTATTTAACGGTCTGATTAGTAAAGAGAAATAAATGTTGTAGCTGCTCTCTTAGATTAACTTCTTGTTGATGTGCAATTCATAGAATAGTGAGTGTGCTGCTTAGTTTGTCACCTTGACACCAGCTGGAGTCAGCCTGAGAGAGGGGAAGCCAGTAAGGAGCTGCCTCCATCAGATTGACCTACGGGTAAATCTGTGGGAGCATTTTATTGATCAATGATTGATGGACGAGGAAGAAGACCCAGATCACTGTGGGTACTGCCAACTCTGGGCAGGTGGTCATGGATGCTATAAGAAAACAGGCAGACTAAGCTATGGAAAGCAAGCCAGTATGCAGCACTCCTCCACGGTCTCTGCCTCAGTTCCCACTTCCAGGTTCCTGCTTGAGTTCCTGTCCTGACTGTTCACAGTCCTCAATGAGAGACTGTGATTGGGATGAGCAAGGCACCTAAGCCCATTCTCTCCCAGGTCCATTTTGTTATGATGATTATCACCACAACAGAAAGCAAACTAGGGCACATGGTATCCACGCAACATAAAGTTAGCTCTTTGTTAATTTGATCACCAAAGTAGATGGGCTGAAGTAACAGGCTAAATTTTGTAAAGGATGCTTTTAAACTATGGTATATTTAGTTGGTTTTACTTTTCAGGGGATCTTCTTGGCCAATTAGTCAGAATTTGGAGAATTCTGGAGGACACTGAATTATACTAAAATTGAATAATGGACAATGGCCACAGACTGCTTTGTCTATTATCCTATTGGCACCCAAGAGAGATGAGGAGAAAGTGACAGGGGAGAGGGGAGAATAGAGAAAAAGAGTGAGCGACAGAAGGAGATGGGTGATGAGATATCTCCCCCAACAACACAGAGAAACTCAGCGTCCTTTTGTGGATGGACTGATTTGTCTACTCAGTGTGTAGACATTAGCTGCTGGTTGGGATCTGTGTGCAAATTCCCTTGATGTGTCTTCCAGACCTGCTCCTGCCAGGACTTCCCCTGGTTGTTCCTTGACTGCAGCCAGCTAGAGATTTGCTAGATATGGCAAGCAAATACAAACAAGGTTATTTCAAGATGTGCTTTGACATTTTCATACCCTCTTCAGCTGTAAGGACGATGTTACCACAATGTGAAAATTCCCGGTCTTGTTCTGAGCCATGGTCAGTCATTAGACAATATTCAGTATGTTCTTATATCTATGTTGAGAGTAATGGGACAGATTAAATTATAAATGGCACTGGCCACTCGGGGTCTTTGCATGTACTTAGAGAGCCATGGCTAGTGAACTGAAGAGCGTGGTGGGTACCTGAGGCTCTGACCAACCAAGAGAACTCAGCGTGTGGACTTTCTAAGAAAGGACAGAGCAGAGTCTTCTTGTGTTAAACATACTCAGCAGAACATTTGCCACCAAAAAGTTTCTATTGGGGGAAGAATATACACTACAAAATGAGACCTTTTCTTCCATAATCCTCCAAAAATAACTGCTCAAGTACTATGGCTTGACATGTGCTTTTTGGCAGAGAGGGAACTCCTATCTTCATGCTAAAGCTTTTAGTGTCAGTTTCTTGGGCCTTTCATTCATTGTTCGGGATGCTGCAGTTACAAGTGACTCAGCTATTCTTTGTAACGAAAAGTGTAGCAATTGGAGACGCTGACCCCTCTGCACTGCGACTGTCTGTTTCTAGTTCCTCCTGTTTGTCTGGGTCTGTGTCTCATTTCACTCCACCCCTTCATCTTCCTCTTTCCTTCTGTCATGGTGTATACACATTGGAAATTTTCTTTCCAACATTTTAAAAGACTTTCTTCAACAAGACCACACCAATAATTGTTTTCTAGAAATAAATTATTTAAAAAAAAAAAACCAAAACCTCACTTGCACAGGCATTAATATGCACATGATTTTCCAATACAAATGCTTATTGTATATCTCTAAAAAAGTGAAGCCATTTCTATGAAAGAGAAAATGAGGCCCCCTGAGTGTCACTCTGTTTGCATATTAGCACGCAGCCAGGTCTCTGCCAAGTTGCTCTGACTGACTGCTACAGATGCTCTTTCTCAAGTATTCTGAGTCAGATCTTTAGTGCAAGTCTTCAGGGACAAACAATAGCACCTGTCCCTCACAAGCTATCAGGCGAGAGTTAGCCCATTCATGTATCTTTAATGAAGCTCGGGGGCAGATGGCAAGAAATGGCATCGTCAACAACTTAGCACAGGGAAAACAAAGGCATGAGTCTTGACACAGCAATGCTATTTCACGAATTTGGAAGGGAGCAGACCCAAGTGTTTCACATGCATCTGCTGCTGTCTTCCTTCCTGAACAATGTGAGGAGCACCCCACCAATTAAAAATTATAGGCATTCAGTCTGTCTGACGGAGAATGTGTCCCCACCCTCTCTGGAAAAGAAATGCGTTGGCCAGGGGTTGCAGAAGTGTAGGACAGGGACAGGGTTGTGCTTGGGGGTCCTTTGTTCCTTCCAGCATGCACTAAGCTTGACCTGAATGAACTAAGAGCCTTCTTCCTCGTTAACTCACTGGATACCCTGCCAATTAGTGTTTTCTTCCAAAGCAGTAAAAATAATGGCATTTTCCTGCTGCGATTTATTTTGGCCACATCAGGCTTTATTCTCTGTATTAATAAATTCATTGTCTTCTCTTCACCTATAGAATAATTAAAGACTATCTCAATATATGCAAGGAAAGTTACAATTTCAAGAAAGAAAGATGCTATCTGAAATCTTGATATCCCTACATGACAAGACATGTGGAGACTGGTTGCTCTGTGATGGAGTGTGGGGAATTTGATTACTTTTGTTTTTTTAGTAAAAATACTTTGGAAAGTAGCCTTCTCCCATGTGATGCCCCACCCCGGCATGTCACCAAATGGGCAACTGGGATGTGGTAAGAGGGCCAAAATTCAGGATTACGTTTTTCAGATCGCATAGAACTTTTATATGTCTCCATAAGGCTTTGTCTGCCCTAGCCGCTGGCACTCAGAGAAGTTTCCTTGGTGCACAGCCTGCAGGAGAAGAGAATATTTTGTCTTGTATGTGGCTCTTATGTGGTCCCCAAGCCCCCTTTCCCACTCCCCACTCAAGCCTTGCTTTCCATGGCATTCCCATGTTCAGCCACCAGTCTCTTAGCACAGGGAGGCCTGCTGGTGGGCGGACTGTAGAAAAGAGAGAGGTATCAGGGGGTTTGCTTATCGTTGCTAATTTTTAAAAGACACCGTGTTTTCAACACAGTGAGCAGATCTGAGTAAGCTATGGGGATAATAATGTCAGTCTCCTGGTGCTATCATAATATAAATTCTAGCATCTTCCCGTTGAAGGAAATTGGATAAAGGATGCCTATGATCTCGCTGTAGTGTTTACTACAACTGAGTGGAAATTTACAACTTTGTCTAGAAACTACCAGTTTTATCTATTACAAAGAATTTGGAGTCTTAATGCCATTTAGATCTGCTTTGTAAAACACAGCCTCATGCTTAATATAGAAGCTTTAGCCCTGACAAGTACAAACTTTGATCTTGATCTGACCTTGGATCCTGGATATACGACATTTTCCTTGATGAAGTTATTTAGTGTCGAGCAGCTTTGACTTTCTTATTAGCTGAGTAAGGGTAAAAGTGAGTGCATGCCTCATGCCCTTGTGAGGATTAAATGAGACAAGGCAAACACATCACCTTTTCAATGGAAAGCAAAAGGAAAGACTGGAAGATGCTGGCCAGCATCACCACGTCTTTAAAGCTCAAAGAGGAAGTGTCATCTCTGCACTCAGCCTCCATTCTAACTATGGGCTGCCTATTTGGCCTTTAATAAAGGGCACTTTGCCTCATCACATTATTACTTTATTCAGAATAAATGAAGGGGAAAGTGCTGGGGATTTAGCTCAGTGGTAGAATTCTTTCCTACAAGCACAAAGACTTGGGTTTTTATCCCCATCACTTAAAATAAGATGTTAAGGGAAATTTTATTTCATGGAGCTAAATAATCATAGCTAATGAATATGTTTTAATCAGTGATTGGAATTAGTGACAATAAGCATCACAAGCAATAAGTTCTGGGTAACAACAAGAGAAGGCAGGAAACTCTGTTTAAAAAAAAAAAATGACTCTGGAACTGTCACCAAGAACATGGTCCTGACTTGCAGAATTATGATCCATTTTGGTAGCACTACTGCTCTCACACTGCCTCTATCTCCTCCTCTTTACTGAAATAGCCCCTGGATAGTAGTTTGTTTATTTTGTTTAATTTTTTAATGTTACCTTGTAGATACGATAGAAAGGAATGACCCCAAATTTTTACTGCAGATGTTATTTAGCATGAAAAACAACCGCAGGGACTGGAGAGATGGCTCAGTGGAGAAAGTGTTATGCAAATGTGAGGTGTGACAGCACACATCTGTCATCCCAGTCCTCCTAAGAAGAGCTGAGAGGCAGAGGCAGGAGAATCTCTGGAACCAACAGGCCAGCTGGCCTGGCATTTACAGTCATCAACAGCAAGGACAGACTTAACAAGGTGAAAGTTGAAGAACAACACCCAAGGTTGCCCTCTGACCTCCACAAACATGCAAGCATTCACACACATGCAATCACACTACACACACCATAAAAATACACATCACATAGACAGTAAAAGCTAAAAACAACTGCAGCCATTTTCCTCAGACACACAGCAGTGAGCCAGCTGCAAACGCTGTGCTTTCAGTTGGACAAACCGCACTCAGAAGCCAGGCCTTGTCCCTGTCAGCTGCTCCTTGTGCTACCTGCTCTCCTGAGCACGCCTGATGGAAAATTAAGTTCGGTTTTATTCTAAGATGCTGATTAACAAGGAACACCTAAGGCCCCCATGCCTCCTCTCCAGACAGTCCCTGTGACCCCACCCCTTCTCTTCAGGGCTTCCTAGAAACTCAGGACTGGATTACACCAGCAAGGCACAGTGCCTGCTAGATGACAAGACTCTGCCCTCTCAGCTGAGGGCCCAGTTTGTTCATGTTTCGGACTTATGGATAAGATCTGCTGCTTTCTGCTTATCTATGATTTGATAATTTTCTGTTACCAAACATGTAAAAAAAAAAAAAAGAATTAAGATTGACTACAATATAACACCACTATTATGTTAGAGAAACGCTCCAACTTAGCTCTGATTGTCTGTCTTATGATTACAGTGACAGTCTGAGGCACCTAGGCAGTGTTTGCAGCCTTGACAGGGAGGGTCAGGAGAGTTAAGACTTTGAAGACCACACAGCTCAGGAAGTGTCAGGGTACAGACTTGGGCTGCTGCTTGTTCACTAACAGAAATATCATAAGTCTTCAACGACTATATGCTGAATACATGAAGGAAAGACTACACCCACAGTAGCTTCTCAAAGGTATTTTTGTTAAGTCTTTCAATACAATGACCTTTGATCATGGTCACTCTTGCTGTTCTTTCAATTTCTCCCAGATCTATTCCTACCTCTTGATACCCTCTTCATGTCCTCTCTTCTGTTTTAAAAGACAATTTTTGATTTTTATTTTATTATGTGAACATTTTCTCTGGACATATGTATATGTACCACACACATGTCTGGTGCCCACAGAGGCTAGGAGAGGGCCCTGAGTCCCCTGGGACTGTGGTCACAGACGGTTGCAAGCCTCCAGGTGGGTGCTGGGAACCAGACCTTGTCCTCCACCAAAGCAGAGAGTGTTCTTTTTTAAAAAATATTTTTATCATATTTCTTTTTTATATACACATTTATATTACTACACATAAATACAATAAACTACTTACAGCAAGAAGAACCATGAAACAATCAGGAATTATATAAATGTTACACTCATAGTGTTTTGGCTATTTGTATTTGGCAGCCTTGAAGAAAACATTTTTCTTATCTTGGTGAGCATAAAATTCTGAATGTAAATCAATATTTATCGTATCTCATCTCTATCAATTTAAAGCATCTATCTAGACCTAAAACATCTTAGCCCCTAAACAACTAAGATTAATTGTAAGACTAAACTATCTGGTCTTCAACCCCATCAGAGACTTGAGAAGGAATAAAACTTAATTACCTGAGTAAACAGGAAGTGCAGGCTAGCAGCTTCCAAAATAAAAGAAATATGACAATTTGCTGCCTGAACACTCACCCAAAACTCTCTATAATGTTGGAGCATCATCTTCAGCCTTCTGTTCCGGTATATCTGACAGACATATTTGTGCAGCAGGAACTGTTGAGTATCTGCTTACCCGTTGACTCTTCCTGCATCCAAGCTGAGCATTTTTAGGCAGAATTCTGTCTCTGTCAGAAATAAGGACATTTTGCCCAGTGGTTAGTTTGCCACATTTGAAGCCATCTCCATAAAGAGGTTTATTGATGCTCATCATCTTCTTTGAGGCAGGGTGGGCACTGCCAGGAGTTAACCCGTCTTGTCAAAGAATCTTTAACATAATAAAAACATCTTTAAATGCCGTATTCTGTAGATCTCTGACACTTTTGAAGACCTTGTCTATTTTACTTTATCTATCTATAGAATTATATCTATCTGTTACACTGAGGATGTATATATTCTTGTGATAAAAATAGACTAGTAATTGGCATGACCATGATTTGATCAACTAACAATTAGCTTGTATTATTTAATGATCCTAAACAGCCTGCAGTAGCACTTTCAAAGTATTAGAAATAAACCTTGTATTATAATTGAGTTGTATGGGTGCAATACCTCATATTAAAGTACACACACACATATATAATTTGCATGAAGAATAATATTAAATTTGAATTCTATACCAATATATCAGAATTAAACTTATTTTGCATCAATATACAAAATTCTATAGCAATGAATTAAAGATAACCTTGTGAGTGACACTTAAGGCCTTAAGTTGGGGAGTAGATTCACTAATCCACTTTTTGTCCCGTCATCCCTATATATCTCTGTATTCCCCTTCTTTCTTTTCAACCCTTATCTCCAAACTAAGAAAGAAAGATAAAGGAGAAAAGAGAGACATCCCTGAGTCCGACCTCGTTTTCTCTCTGAATAAGACCAATAATAACTTACAAACAAAGCCCAATGAAAAGAAACATCTGTAGCCCAAGAGAGCATCCAAAACCTACCCAACCCCCCTTAGGGGAAATGGGGCATCATTTTCTTAAGGCTTCTTCCAGTTGGTTTGGGGCGAATAATACCTTTGTAGGGAACCAAACAAAATTGGGGAAAATGGTTAAATAAGCCAAGAATAGCATTTGTGGTCCAGTTTCTAAATGTTGAGAAATTTCAGGCTTAATAGGAGTGCTGTGTGGGACAGTCTGGAATGCTGGACCACAGCAAGCACTCTCAGCTACTGAGTCATCTCCCCACCCCTCCCCACCAAATCTGTCACTGTTAAAATGAACCATCTAGTATAATTTTTACTGCTTGAATTCTCCTGGCTGTGGGACCATCAGCTGGAGTGTGGCCAACTTCAGGGGCCACATCCTTAAGGAAAACTGACTCCTGTACCCCAGAAGCCATCAACTGTCCACAGCTCCTCAGTTAGAGGTAGAGGCTCATGAACTCTGTCCCCTTCTAGGCTGGAATGTTGAGTGGCTTTGTGTTGTGCAGCCACAGCTGTTGTGAGGCTGTGAGTACAGTGATCTGTTACACACTGAAGACACTGCTTTTCTCCCATCCTCTCTGACCTCTACCTCTTAGAATCTTTCTGCTCCCTCTTCTGTGATAGTCCTTGAGCCATGGGGAGGTGGGATGATACAGAGGTCCCATTTGTGACATTCCTCTGATACTGTCTTCTTAATGGTAGCTTTTATCAGTCATAGAATCACAAAGTTGGAATGGCTCCATATGTTTTGTGTATGTACATACACATACATACATACACACACATGCACACACGCACGCACGCACACACACACACACACACACACACACACACACAGAGAGAGAGAGAGAGAGAGAGAGAGAGAGAGAGAGAGAGAGAGAGAGAGAGAGGACTTTATGTAGAATATACAGCATCTCTAGGGAAAGGGCAGGTGCTGCCCCATCTCAGAGCCATTGTTAGATAAACTTATCAGAAAATTCGTCTTTGTACAATGCTTCCCTAAAAGATGTTCTTCTTGAGACTAATTCTGTTCCTGTAGCTGTTCCATCTTTATACATGACACACAACCTGTTATCCCTCTCCCTCCCCTATCTATCTATCTATCTATCTATCTATCTATCTATCTATCTATCTCTATCTCTCTCAAGCTAAGTAGTGATAATTTCTTCAACGGCATCTCAAATCCCTAACACACAGTGGCAACTTATTTCATTGTTAGGTGAAAGAAAGCAAGAAAAAAAAAAATAAACACCATGCAGGCCCCTCACTCTCCCATGTAGCTATCTCACCAGGGTAACGTATCTGCATGGTGCTCTGGGCACATGCCAGAGCCACATGCCTAAAGGAACCTGCAAGGATGTCCCTTGTTGTGCAGTGGTTACTTATGAGGACATTGTGGTTTGTTTTCTGGCATGGAATTTGCCACTCTGGTCTTGAACATCTCATATTTGCACAGGGTCATAGCAAACTGGGGTTGAATAGCAAACCTGGTGCTTTTCTTCCCAGCTATAGGTGAGACGCAGGCACTAGAGGCTCAGCTCCAGGTTAAGCTGGCAAAGTTTGTTCTCCCATGCACAAAGCTTGGGCTTACCTCAGCTAAAATACAAGAAATAGCTTCTCAAAGCTAGTTTCCTTCACGCCCCACTGGCAAGGTAGTAATTGCACAAAGACCTTTTTATTATAAGTTGATTTTCCTGAGAAATGAATTCAGAAAAATACTGTAAAGTGTTTATTTTTTGCTTGCCCTTTATTAACCCACATCTTAGGGCATTCCCCAGAGAAAGACTGTTGGCAAATGAAACCCCTCAGACCCACATGAAGCGTTTGCACGATGCCCCTGACTATGAAGGGTCGGGGCAGGAGAAGGCAGGCTGGACATTTAGGCAGGGCAGCCACTCTTACGTGGAATTTTGCTTAAAGAAGAGATTCAGGAATTTAGACAGGAAGCATTTGGGGATTTGTAGAATTGCAGCAAACATATTTTAATAGTGTATAATGTAGTCATTTTGTGCTACTAAAAAGTCATAGACCTGTCTGAACCGAAAGACCGTGCCTTTTGACACACCTTTGCCCTGATCTTTAAATGAGGAAAGTCCCATAGCTCAGCCTGTGGAATCAAGCCCGAAAAGCCTGGACAAAGCCTTCCTGCCTGGCTATGCTGGAACCAGGGCGGCATGCTAGAGTGAAGAAAAGAGCTAGGGAATTAAAAAGTGATTTTCAGGAGCATGATTCTGTCATAGCTCTGATTTCCTTTATATGAAGTACAAATACTGATGTAGAGTGAATATTTTTCTCCTTTGCATTTTTGTGGTCTTTGATACTTTTATTGAGGTCAAATGAAATCTGATATACTAGGATTTATTATGAGGTGCTCGGTGGATACAACTCCATAATTACTGAGCTACATGGCAGTGCATAAAGCTGACAAGCAATTTATATGTTACATGGAGGTGTGTATGGCAAAGGATATTAGTTTAATTGGGCGCCAAGATATAGTAGCCTTAAATCTGAAGCGCTATGCGTTTACTATAATGCAGCGAGGCTTTGGAAGAAGCTCCTCAAGCAGGGAGACATAGCTTCTGGAATATATAACAATTATACGTTACTTTCTGGCCAAGGATACGAAATCCTTTCACAATGAAGCGTAGAATGCAATGCGGGGGAGAAGGCAGAACCTTTCACCCACAGGGTGAGAGAAAAGAAGAACACTTAGCTTTCCTGTTCTTTCTTTCGAGAAAGAAGGTGAGAAAGACAAGAGAGAAGAAGGCCCCTAACCGCCTCGTGGTGGAGGCAGGGGTGTGGTCAGTCTATGGTGAAGCCATGCACTGGTGTGCTGATGGCATCTAAGGAGAGGCCTTAGGTGGAGTTTGCCTGAATTTTCTCAGCTCCAGATCTGGAAAGACGTTAGCGGTGGGTGGCTGTGTGGGCACCAGAGCACCCTCCAGAATGGAAAACAAAGGCTTCTTGGCAACATCTGCTCCCTGTCTGATCACAGGCTCTCTTCTGTTTAGCAGGTTCAGGGACACATGCCTCCGCTCATGATCCCAATTTTCCCACATGACCAGCGGACCCTGGCAGCAGCTGCTGCCGCCCAGCAGGGCTTCCTCTTCCCCCCTGGAATAACGTACAAGCCAGGTAAGTGGAGAGCCGCCGCGGCACATGCTCAGAAACGCGAGGGCCCACATGGCTTTGCTTAGTAGCCACAACAAACACAGGGGTAGACAAGGAAGCTATGGCTAAAAACACCGTAACAACACATTTTAAAGTCAAACCATAGCTGGGAAGGCATTGTAACAACTAACTAATCTGTCTTAGAGCTTCTCCTTTCTCTTCTCTCATTTGAGTTTGTTTTGAACTGACATAGGAAATCCTGTGAGGTTCTTGTCCCTCACTCAGGCCTTCACTGATAACCACGTGTTCGGTTGTCCACAATTACCCTCCCCCCACCCTCCACCCCCGCCTCGAGCTTTCGCACACCAGGAAACTGGTCACATAAAGCAGAAAATGCTACTGTTATTTTATATTTTGTAATATTTCTTTTGGGAAAAAGTTTAAACTGCTGATTTAATTAACTCACCACTAATGGGTAAAGTATTTTTTTATTTTGGTCTAAATAATGAAGCGTTCAGTGATATTCTTCATTCATCCTTGAACTTCAAAAAAAAAAAAAAAAAAAAAAAAAGCAGGTCACATAACCTTGTAGAGAAATATGCTTTGAGATGATTTAGCAAATGTTATGATTTTTCTCTTTTCCTCTGAGTTTACTGGACTCCTGGGGAATTCAATTAGGGGCATAATGGTTTGAAGCTCTTTCAGAGCCTCCTTGTAAACATGGCTTTAAATGTTTAAAGATAGGTTGCCAAAGGAATCCAATATAAGAAAATAGCCAAGTACACAGAAGCCAACCTCAATTTCATTTGTGCCTTTTTTGTAAGTGACCCCAGCTCAGAGGCAGTGACCTTGTTCTGCTCATTAATAATTTCTGTGTCAAGTTCTTTTTAACATATTAGCCTGACTATATGAACCACCTAGGCAGGGTATAGCCAATCTGAGGGCAGCAGTTTCTTTGCCTATGTGGCTCAAGCATGAACAAAGGCATTTTAATATTCCTAGGCCTCAGATATAAACCACTGCCCTGACATTCTAGGGCAGCTGGTGAAAAAATAGCCCCGAAGCAAACCTAGAGTTGTAACTGCTTCTGACCACGCGTGCTTCTCTGTGTTCGGGAGGGAAGTCCCTTCCCTGTGAGAAAAGGAATCTGAGGGCGGCTCAGAAGGTCCTAGGCATACCAGTTCTAAGGGACTGATCCATCGAAAGGCTGATTAAAATGCCTTCAGGCACAAATGAGTCAAGGGGGAAGCATCTTGCATTTCAAAAATGAAAGTACTCTGAAATCAGAAACAGTGTGTGTCACAGTGATGTTGAAAAGTTATGGCTTTTAAAGCATTTTGTATCAATTTTCTTCATCAGTAAGTCTATGCAAATATTCTAAAATCTGATATGCTGCTCTTTTCCACATTTAGACTAGGGGTCCTGGGCCTGTATCCGGTGGGGTTTCTGGGAGTTACCCACTGCATAAAGTTGGCCTTTGCACTCAGTATAAGAGAGCATATGTTCATCAGTGCTCCCACTCTGCGTTAGTCCTTTATGGCGACTTCATTTTGAACATGAAAACTAAGTTAATTGTTCCACCTTGACTCTGAGCTGGCACCCCTGGCCCAGTGTTGGGACCTCGTTCAGTAAACTATACACACGCATTGTCTGTTTAACAGCCTTCCCATTAGTATTCTCCCCAGCTCAAAGCCATGCTTGGGCCTTGTGTTCTGACCACAGTTATTTTACCGCAGCGATGGCATCATTTCTCGTGGTGTAGATGCTGCTATGTGTCCAGTGAGCTAAGGTTGTTTCTCCCCAAAGGCATGGGTGAGGCTGTGCCATAGAAGCGAGACGGTGTGGACAGGCGCAGGATTTAGTGACTTTCCGTGAACTTGAAGTTGTGTCTTTGGGTGGCAAAGCTATGTCTGGTTAGGCTGGCTAACCCTGCTAAGGCAGCACACTGGGGCTGGATCTGTAGGAACATTCTCAGTCACAGGCAAGCTGCTTTCCCAACGTATTTTCTATTAACCCCAAGTTTATACCAAATAATTTAATCTGAATTTTAAATCCTTTGGTACTTTTGATAATCTAATCTTTATTATAGGTAAAAATTATGTGTGAAGTGGATTAAAAGTATACACACTTAAGCTATGAGTAGCGAAGTCACAGATTTGTGAAACTAAGTAGCGCAGCCTTTGGTCATCACAGAAGTTGGGGAAAACCATTGGATTGGAGTTCGGACAAGCAAACATTTTGCTTCAAACTGAGTCATGGACACTTCACTTGAAATGAATGTGAGCAACTCCTAGATTTGAGAGGGATACACAGCCTGAAGAAAGCCACTTGCATTCAAACTGAGTCCCCCAGTGAGAAGAGGGACAAGTTGCATCCTTGGTCCTTACAAAATAGAATATAAAACCCTCTCTTTTTACTTCCTCCACTCTTCTATGATCAGCCATATTTTCTTGGTGTTTGTCATCTGAGTAAACTGATTTAGCTGGTCGAACAACTTTTCTGATTGTCAGAAGCAAGGACCATAGTTGAGTGACACTCGCTGCTTGTTGAAGTTGGCCATTTTGGATCCTCTGTTAGAACAGTGTCACAGTACATTTAGGGCTCTGAGTCTTTATCCCCCTGCGGGTGACCTGACCTGTATCTCTGGAAAATGTGGTGGCACATATCACATAGACCTCCCACCTCCAAATGGGCGAGGAGGTGTTCTGCCACGATGCAGGGCATGGCTTCAGGGGGCATCCCTCAGCCTGGCTTCTCGAAAAGTAGCTTTACTAACTTCTGACCTCTCGATTTTATTCTTAAATTGCTCCAATCATTAGACATTTTTCTAGATAGGGACCCATTGGGGCCACAAACCTAAGCCCCAGACATCAGTTACTCTGTTTGTTCACATTGTGAGACAGAGACGCAATGACCAGGGAGCCAGTGAACACACTTCCACATGGATGCTAGAAATCAAAAGAGAAACCCCTTTCACAGCTGCTAGTGTGTACCTCAGAACAGGGCTGGCGTGCCTGAAAAGCAAAATCATGTCTAGCCTGCTTTGCGTTCCAGGAATGAGGCAGCTGACCACTGTCACATGTAGTTGGGAGTTTAAAACTGTCATGCCCGACCATCACCCATGCCTTTCCCTCAGAAATTCTAAGAGCAGGATGCGTGCTTGCTCCTGGACCCTACATGTGCCCCGTCTTCCATGCTAGCACCTAACGCTGACTATACGGCGGCCATGAAAGAGAAAGCTGTACACAAAACGTACACATAGATATCCACGTCTTTTGCAGGTGGGCATCCAGTGGCTCTCACACCATTTGTTAAGAAGACCACCCTCTTTTGATGGTGTGACAACTTCTCAAAAGTAGATTAAGTGTGTGTGTGTGTGTGTGGGGGGGGGGGGTTAATCTCTGAGCTGCCTGCTCTGCTGTGCTGGCTAACCCGTCTCTGTGCCAGTGAAGTGCTGTGTTTCCAACTGTAGCTCTGTAGTAAATGATGAGGTGCTAGTCTTCTGCTGTTACTCATCTTTTGAAAGATCATTGCAGTCTTGTGGGATCCTTGTAGTTTGAGCCTAAGGACTGCTTCTTCCATTTTGTAAAAAGGGTTGTTGATAGGGATTCCCCTGAGTATGTGGATTTCTTTGAATAATATTAACATCTAATAATGTTATCTTCTTGTCAATATAGATACTTTTGGGGGTTTGTTTGTTTGTTTTGTTTTCTTGGGATTTTTTTTTTGGGGGGGGGTTTGGTTTTTTTGAGACAGGGTTTGTTTCTCTGTGTATCCATGACTGTCCTGGACTCGCTTTGTAGACCAGGCTGGCCTTGATCTCACAGAGATCCACCTGCCTCTGCCTCCCAAGAGCTGGGATTAAAGACATGCGCCAACACATCTGGCTTCAACTACTTCTTTCTGTGTATTTCTGTCTTTACTTTTTTGTGGTGGTGCCATTTTATTTTATTTATTTTATTATTTTTTAATTTTTATAATTTATTCACATTACATCCTGATTGTTAGCCCCCTCATTCGTATCTTCTTGTTCCCACCCTCCCTTCCTCTTCTGTCCTATTCCCCTCCCCTAGTCGGTTGACAGGGGGGCCCTCCTCCCCCACCATCTGACCATGGCCTATCAGGCCTCATCAGGATAGCCTGAATCCCCTTCCTCTGTGTGCCCTCAAGGCTGCCTTTACTTCTTCTTCTTTTTTTTTTTTGAATTGAAGTAAACTATATCCAAGACAAGTGAAGATTGTACGTATGTATGGTGTCCCCTATGGTGTATGTTTTGATATGTAAAAATAGATCATACAATGTTCAATCAAGGTAAGCCTGCCAGTCTTCTCAAGCATTTGGAATTTTTTAAAATGCTAAGACACTTAAAATTCTTTCTGAAATATGTATCACCTCATTATCATGACCTGCTGTCATTGGGCAGTGCAGCCAGGTCACACTGTCCTGACTGGGTCTTAGTTAAGTATCTACTGATCAGCCTATCCTCAGGCCTCTCTCCCCTTCAAGCTTGCCCGAACCTCTGACAACTGCTGTTCTACCTTCAATCTCTATGAGATCAGCTGAGTGCTACATATGCGCAGGTGCATGTGCGACATGCCCTTCTGTGCCCTGGTTTATTTCGCTTAACACAAGGACCGCCAGCTTCATGCATATTGCCATGAGTGACACTCTTTCATCCTCTTATGGTGTATTAGTGTTCTATTGTGTGTGCGTGTGTCACATTTTCCCCATTTTTGAGTTGGTGGACACTTAGGCAATTTATTTCAACAGTGCTTTATAGTTTTCAGAGTGTAACTCTTTCCACCTCTTTGGTTACATTTATACCCAAGTGTTAAATTCTTTGAGGCAGGAATATAAATGGGATTTTTCCCTTAGTTTTCTTTTGGTTTATTTCATATTTATTCCTGGCACAAATAACTAAATTGAGCTTTTGTGTGTTAATCCATGTGTGTGTGTGTGTGTGTGTGTGTGTGTGTGTGTGTGTGTGTGTGTGTGTTTTCTAAAATAGATTATTTTTTTCCTTCCAGTGTGACTATTTTTCCTTGTGTAGTAGTACTAGATGGAGCTTTCAAGACGGTGATGAGTGACAGCAGTGAAGTGGGTATTGTTGTCCTGCTCCTGATGTTTGAGGTTTTGCCATTGAGTGTGGTGTTAGCTCGTAATCTTTAGCTCCTGGTCATTTTGAGTTTTTCTTTTACTCACAGTTCTGAGAGTTATCACGGAATCGTTGAATATGTTCTCTGTATAATTTTGAGATGATCATACAGAACTCCCCACCCATACTTTTGTTCTATTATTGTAATATTTTCATTGATTTGTTCATATTAAACCAACTTATAATTTCTTGGATAAATCCTACTTGTTATGACAAATGCTGCTTTCAATTTTCTGTTAGATTGAATTTGCTTGTTTTCTTAAGGATATTGTGCTTACATAAAGGATATTGATTTTAAATTTTCTTTTCCTGTGACATACTTATCTGTCATCAAGGTATTTGGGGCCTCATAGAATAGAGAAGATCTGCTTTCTTTTATTTTTTGGAAGAGTTTATGAAGGATCGGTGTAAAGCCTTCAGCATTTGACAGAATTCTGGGGAACCTTTCTAGTTCAGGCATCTCTTTGTTCTGAGCTTTGATTACTAATTCAATCTCTCTATTTGTTATAGGTCTGTTGAGAATTTTCTATTTGTGCTTGAGCAGTTAGGTAGTTTTTGTGTTTTCTGTTTTTTTTTTTTTTCTGAGTTGTTGAATTGGCTGACATACAATGCTTGCAGTTGTGAGCTGATGCTTCTTTTATTGCATACCATTTGATTGCCAAGATAACCCATGTGTGTGAGTAATCACATGAATTTTTATAACAACCCTAAGACATAAGTAGGGATACATGGTATTCTGTTTTATTAAATGAAAAGAATAAACTGAATTCTAAGTGTTAGTTAAGTTTTCTAAGGCTTCACATCTCAAAAATGCTGGCATCAGCATTCAGACTGAAGTTCTCTGAATGGATATTTCATGCTCTTGGGACATAGTCTAAATGGATATGATCTTAAGGAACTCTAATTTTTATTTTTTGTTTAAAAAATAATTTTACATGTGAGCTTATATGAACATCTTATAAAGCCAGTTGCCACTGTCCTCCAGGATGTCCCATAGTAGAGGTATATCACCAATTCTGGAACATTGATTACTTGGGCCCATGTATCTAGAATGGAAGCATGCCTGCAGCACTCCCCCAGTGCCTCTGTGCTCAGTGTGAGTGCTGGGGGCCAGCTAGAAGAGATCCTCATCTGGGTAAAGCAACCGGTGTCATGAACATCAACATTTCTTTCCTGTGTTTTCTCATGTGTGGAGAGCTTGGCACAGATGAGCTGTAGTTAGGCATAAGCTTTGAGTTGTGAGTTGAGTTCATTTGTTATGGATATGGGATGTGTCTGTTCGTTCATATTCACTTACTTAATTGCCATCCTGAAAATGTCATGATTTTCAGATAATTGTCCAAGGGTCTAAGATTCAGCCACAAAATAAATGAAGGGATAAATATGGCCCATGGTTCTTAGCTTTTTAAAAGGCATGCAGGACAATATATGTGATAGTTAAATAGGTAAATAGAACTAAGCTCAAAATATTTTCACTTGTAATAGTATTTGATGAATATAAGAGAAATTTAGCAGGAGAAATGAGAATAAGCTGATCTCAGCAATGTATATCTTAATGTTTCCTATCTTTTGTGACCTAAACAAATTGAAAGTACTATGTTAGAGTTTTAAAGATACTACATGCTACCTTCAGACCTTTGCTACCGTGCAGCATCACCCAGGGATAAGGCTGGGCATACCTTATCTTCTCAGAGGTCCGAGAAATGACGTGCAAAGGTGACACATTCAAGTCTGAGTTAGAAACTTTTGTATAGTGACAAGAACAGTGATAGCTCATGAAAATATGGCCCATAGGTCTGTCTACATTTTATGATGCCACCATAATAATTTTTGAAGTTGAGAATGTGTAACATATTGGTCTTCTATGTTGGAGGATGGAAAATGAAACAGGAGTCTTTCTTCTCAGCTTGATATAGTTCCTGAAGAATCTGAGGCCTTACTCCTAGTTCTGATCATTTTTTCTTTCTCCCTTCTACTCCTCCCAAGTCAAAATGGTTTTTACAGTATAGTAATATCTATCATTAAAAAAAAAAAAACAAAAAACAAAAAAAAACAAAAAAAAACCTCAGTATCTACAGTTCTCCCAATCTCTTGCCTCTCCAAAGAGTGAAAATAGTTGGACAGAACTTTACTCATTAGATTTTGACTGTATTTTTCTGATTTTTAAATGACTTTCTAGAAAGTAGGATTTGTATATGTAATGTGCCCACTGGGAATATTCTAGGAGGTGTCTAGTGTGTTCTAGGTTTGTAATATGTTCTCCTCCTCCAGTGATTAATTATGTGCATGAAGATTTGGTTTCATCTCAGTATCTCTGGAAATTTAAGAATTTACTGTCTTCCCCCACCTCATTTGGGACTCTTGGTATAGAGCAGATGCCAGAGGAATGTTGCCTGTTTGATGAATGAAGCCAGTGTCAGCCACATTTACATGGGCCTCAGTTCTGTTTTGTGTCTGCTCTGCAGTGATAGCTAGATGGTCAGAAGGTGGGTTTAGAGACTGACCCTTGCTTCTCCGAATGGTGTTTGGGGACTGTCTGCTGAGACCTGAGGGAACAGGGGCCAGGTTAAAGTCATGCCTAAAGCAAACCTGTTTCAACAGGCTGCCTCTGCCTTTGTACAAATGTGAAAGGAATGGTCCCCTCATGCAAACATTTCACATCCAGAGACAAATCTGAAAAAAATTGCTGCAACATGTTGGCTGACTCCCTGCCAAGTCAGCTACTGCGAGCTTTTCTTGATCAACTGTTACAAAGAAAATTAGAGTGGGTAGAAGGAAGCCTGTAACTTTGTTAACACAAGCTAAACTCATGTTGCCCTAAGATCCCTCTCCCTCTTACATTTTTCCTTGTACACTACCCCTCACCCCCTCTGCCGCCTTCCCCTCCCTCTTCCATCCTTGGTGACATACTCCATTGCTCTAATGTATTCATTTTGACTTTTGTGCTCATACAATGATGGGTTCTGAAGAAATAGCTTTCTGAAGATCTATTCAGATATGCAGATTCAAACCTGCAGAAAGGTTAAAAATATTTTGAAAATATGCTTGTCAACAGTGGAAAGAAAGCTGTTTGTAGCCAGCAGGTGAGCTGGAGAGTACTACAGGGTGTGGTGCAGACAGTCATAAATTAGCTGGGAAGCCAGGAACCATGTAAAAAGCCGACTATTTCACGGCACAGTGGCATGACAGCTATGGAGAAGGAGTGCCCTGGGGAATTCTTTCAGAGTTTGATTTTTTAAAATATGTTTGACATGAAAAATGTTTTAGTACAAATAAAGCCACTGGTATTAAACTTCCAGGAGGGGGTTGTGGTGTAGAGTTGTATGAATAATGCATGACATTTAAAGAAAGAACTGCTTTAAAATGTTTGGGGAGGAGGTCCCTGTTGATGGGTGGAAATTTTTCCCTCTATTTTTGAAACATCATTAATTCAGTATCATTTGTGGGTTTTTTTTTTAAAGCTGATAAGATATCCACCAAAAAAAAAAAAAATTACCATTTGGCTTAGATCAAGATATTTTTTTCTTCAGATAATTTAGTTTAAATATCAAGAAGATCAGTAGACTTATTTAAGCACAAAGTGATAGTCATTTACTATAAAAATAATTTTGCCTAGTTATCTTTTTCAAAAAGCTCATAGAGTAGAGCAGACGAAAATCAACCTCATGGAAGGGAAAAAACAAGATCAGATATTTTGAACATTACTCCATAGGAGACCGGCACAATATGGCGTTAGCGAGTGCATTGTAGCAGCACTCCGTTTGCAATCAGAAGCCAATTGTCACTGGACTGTGTGCAGGCGCACACTGTGCTCAATGGGCTGATGAGGTATTATGGACATGGCGCAAAGAGACCGTGCAGACCAGAAACTAACAATTTGTTAAAAGTGAAAGCGACTTAACATTTACATTGGGCCAGCTGAGTAGCACTTTACATGGCAAGCAGGATGAGTTCCAAGGAAGCAGGGTACCAGGCAAGCTGCGGGTATTAGCATCCATGCAGGATGAGTTCCATGGAAGGAGGGTACCAGGCAAGCTGCGGGTATTAGCATCCATGCAGGATGAGTTCCATGGAAGGAGGGTACCAGGCAAGCTGCGGGTATTAGCATCCATGCAGGATGAGTTCCATGGAAGGAGGGTACCAGGCAAGCTGCGGGTATTAGCATCCATGCAGGATGAGTTCCATGGAAGGAGGGTACCAGGCAAGCTGTGGGTATTAGCATCCATGCAGGATGAGTTCCATGGAAGGAGGGTACCAGGCAAGCTGCGGGTATTAGCATCCATGCAGGATGAGTTCCAAGGAAGGAGGGTACCAGGCAAGCTGCGGGTATTAGCATCCATGCAGGATGAGTTCCAAGGAAGGAGGGTACCAGGCAAGCTGCGGGTATTAGCATCCATGCAGGATGAGTTCCATGGAAGGAGGGTACCAGGCAAGCTGCGGGTATTAGCATCCATGCAGGATGAGTTCCATGGAAGGAGGGTACCAGGCAAGCTGCAGGTATTAGCATCCATGCAGGATGAGTTCCATGGAAGGAGGGTACCAGGCAAGCTGCAGGTATTAGCATCCATGCAGGATGAGTTCCATGGAAGGAGGGTACCAGGCAAGCTGTGGGTATTAGCATCCATGCAGGACGAGTTCCAAGGAAGGAGGGTACCAGGCAAGCTGTGGGTATTAGCATCCATGCAGACAGAAAACAAGAGGTTCTCTTGCTTCCTATTTGACAACCTCAGTGCCTGGAATTCTTCCTGCAATGTCTCTTCATTATTACATTCAGCGTGCAGTGTGGAAAAGTTCATGCAAAACAGGATGATTATTATAAATGTCAAAAATGTGTGGGGGAGCGGCCTATTAAAATATAGCCTAGAGATAGCACATAACACTGACTTTAAATAAGTAGCTGAAGCCAGAGTGCTACTACATTAAATCACTGATACCGTGTGATTTGTCCACAAATATTAATTTTTAGTTCACTCACCACCATTGCAATATGTCCCCTTGGCTCTTTGAGTCTCTCACCAGGGCCTGCGTTCTCAGGCCACAGAAGGTGTTTCTATCTCCTTGCTTGGGCTTGAAGCCCCTGACTGTGTAGCATAAACAGCGCCCACCCCTAGCTTCTTAGCAGACAGTCCATGAAAAATGTACTTACTTATCATCACAAAAATGGTTCAACCAGTGCCGGCACCAGGCTCTACTGCGCTATCACTAAAGGTTAAACTAAAAGACACAGATTTCTACTGTTAGTGAGGTGCTAGGATTTCAGAGTGCCAACAGGTAGATTAGCCAATTGAAGGGGATTTTAAAAAACTTTTTTTTTTTTTTTTACTTTTTATAAAACAAAATTTAGCATTATGGCTAGTCATTAAAAAAATCTCTTTCTTTCTTTCTTTCTTTCTTTCTTTCTTTCTTTCTTTTTTGGAGTCTAACAGCGTTCCACTTTACCTACCAAGCCCAAACTTTTCTGTTTCTCTAAGAGAAAAGCCTCTTTTCACAGTGTGCTGAGTGTCAGCCTGGCTTTAAGAATTTTTTTTTCTACTCTTAAAAAAATGATGTATTACAAGATTTGTAGTGGAGTGAACATGCTTGAATTGCACATTTAATTTTTTTCAACATCACATTCATGTTTTGCCAGTTTGCCTACCAGCTATCTGTTAACAAAAAGTTCCGAGGCAGCAGCGCAAGCCCGTGCCCAACTAAGCCTTTTGTTTCTGCAGATGTTTGGGCTTAGGGCAACGCTGTAAAGCTCGGGCGATCCAAGGACCATGTTTATACTTGTCTGCTGCGATTCCCTGTGCATTGTCTAAACCTGCGTGCATTGTTCTCTCCGACAGGTGATAACTACCCCGTACAGTTCATTCCGTCAACAATGGCAGCTGCTGCTGCTTCCGGACTCAGCCCTTTACAGCTCCAGGTAAGTGCCAGGAGGAAAAGAGCGTGTGGGAGAGGGGCCTGTGCATTAGTGCAAGGAGCCTGCAACCCAGCTGTATTCTAAACAGTGGCCTGAGTGTTAAATAATGTTTAAGCACAGCCCAGAGAATTAACACCTTATGTACTTAGCATACTGAAAATGGAAGAGAAAAGTGCCAGTTCCAGCCATTTCTAAAGGAAACCTGATGTCACGATTTGGTGCTGTGTGCTCCCTTTTGGCAAGTTAACAGTTTTACATTCTTTAAGGCTAGTGGTTGCTGTTGCATGTGTTAGCCTTTTCCCTATCAGTGTTTCATCTGTGTTTCCATTACGAACAGATATACAGATTAGCTTCTCCATATCAGCTTTAGGTGAGAGGCAGTGCTGGGCGCTTTCCTCCTTGCAGCTCATGGAATAAGGGGCCATTATTCCTACTTACTTTGATTATTTAGCAAAATATAAACACACTGCTCCCAAGTCTGTAGTGTGACCTTGTTCTTGCCAAGGTTAAAAGTGTAGGCATGGTGCCCAAATCAGTTCTGGGTCAGTGTCTCTTGTTTACCAAGACAGTCATGTTTGGAGGCTGACCAAAAAGTTTTTTGCACCTTATGTTCCTCACAGTGAAATGAGGTATTTAGAACAGGTCTGGGTGGCCTTTGCATATTTCTAACATCTTTTCTAGAGCTATGAATTGATTTAAATATAGATTTCAGTGGTACAGGGAAAAAAGAGCAAAATTTTAGCAATAGAATACTTAGAAATACATGATAAGTTAAATTTCCACACAGTTCGAAGTTCCTTAAAGACACTTTCTATCTAAGCTTCCCTTTTGAATGTAAGGAAGAGCTTATGGACAGACAGTATTTTGGGGTAGCTATCACATGTGAGACTTGAACATAAGAAGTGTGCCACTATTGTACAAAAAAATAAAAAACAATGACAAATAAACACTTTAAACATTTTCAGTTGAGTCAATAAGAAAAGAATTTTTGCAACACTGGGGAAGGTTTGTCACAAGCTTCCCCTGGGCATCATGAAGCTGTCCCCACTAGAGACAGCTGGGACAGTAGGATGGCAAGCTACTTCTCCTCCACAGACGTTTGCCTTGCACGCTCCCAGCACTGGGCTCTCAGCAGCAGAGGACTATCTAAAATAAACCCCTCATGGTGACCACACTCTAGTTCTCCCCGCCCACCCAGCTGTGTAGCTGTGCTGTGGTACTTTCTAGATTTCCAGGCAGGAGTAAATGGTCACTGGCTGTTCCTCTGACCAGTTTCCATACAGCAGAGAGGCCAGATCTAGGGCTGCGGTCCATTCTTTGAAGGGGTCTATACCCTGCATTGAATTCCATGTTGTTTTATGAGTTCTGACAATATGTTTTGTCTTTTTTTTTTCTGAATATGCCATTAAACAGAAGGGTCATGTCTCCCACCCACAAATTAACCCAAGGCTAAAGGGCATAAGTGACCGTTTGGGCAGGAATTTGGACACCTTTGAACATGGTGGTGGCCACTCTTACAACCACAGACAGATTGAGGTATGGATGCTTCTGTTGGTGCTTCTTTGGGTGGGGACTGGATGGCTCCCGCGTATTTAGGCCTTTTGAAAAGTGGCAAACAGCCTGAATGCTAAAAGCTGGTCTCCTTTCTCCTAACCCGAAGCCCTTGCGCGAGGGCATATTCTGCCTTGCCTCGCTAGGAGCTTCAAAGCTGTCTTTCCACACTCTTACCCAGTCTCATGTATAATGTTGCATTATGTTTAACAAATACGTAAACTTTAAACACCATTTCCATTTGCCCTTGTACTCCCTTGTAACCTTGATCATCTCTAACCCTGACTGTAGAGTTCTATGACTGAGGGGCAGAGAGGCCCTCATAGCCTGCAGCAGCTGTTAAATACTCCAAGTCTGAGGCGGCTGCTCACCGCTCCTCAGCTGGGTGTCCTAACTTAGTTTTCACAGGCTGGAGCTGGGTTCCATGGATCTGGCTGGGCCCACAAGTTTCCCAGTTGTCCTTTAAGTGTTTAACCACCCAGAAAACCTCTTTTCAGTGGCGTGGGAAATCCTGCTCCTTCCGAATGTGTCTGTCCTTTGGGGAGATGCAGTCGTTCTCGGCAGCAGGACCCTGGCTCTCCTCTCTGTGCTGTCAGACTGAATCCCTCTCCTGTATCCATCCTTAGTGTCCTTCTCTGGGGCTATCAGATATTGGAGGGTTGTCAGGTAGCTATTGAATTTTTTTTATATTAATTTTCTGGGTGAGGCCAAATACCAAACTTTATAATATAGTCCAGGTGGGAACTTTTACCCACTGCCCTCCTCCAAGGCACCTCTAATTATGCCTATGTTCAGCCCTTTGGTCCTATGGGTGCAGATTAGTCAGTTCTCTGTGACTGCTGACATAGTCCCCGCTGCCACTTTTCAATCAACCTATTTGGAAATTATGGTAAACAGTGGGGTGAGCACACCTAAGGAGGGGGAGGACAGATTTAAGGCCACCTTGAAACAGCCTAAGGAAGAGCTGCAGCGCTCTCTGTCACTTCCCTGCCTTCATGAGTACACACAGACTGGCACAATGCCCGCTGTCTTCTACACAGCCAGGAGAAATTTCTTTTAAAGGCCTTTCTGTGGGCTGTAGAAATGCCATTATGTTCCTGGGCAGTGTGAAAACCCAGAAGGGGTTAAAGAGAGGTGTGTGGAGATGGGGAGCAGCCTTTCTGTATGGCAAAGTGACCCATTCAGGAAACCCAGCCCAAGGGGCTATGAAGCCTAGGAGACTGGAAAAGCAGGTGACCTTGGCTCATGCTGAGTTGCCTTTGTCTTTGTAGGGATGATCATGCCAGGCCCTTCCTCCTTCCTTTAGCTAAGTTTCCACCAAATCCCTTATTTTACCTCATGCTTGGCCCCTGATCTCTCTCACAAGCACAAATGCCTGCTGTATCAGATCTGGCATCTGGAGCCCATAGTGTAATGGCAGTGTCACACAGGTGCTGGCATAGAAGCTGGGCAGACGCCACATGTCTTGCCACTTTAATGGGGCCAAATAGCAAATCTTCCTACGCAAGAGCTTTTATGGCTTTGTAGTTTAAGTGTATCTGATCTGATCTGAGTGTATCCTGGGTTTTTTATTTATACTCTGTTCTTTTGTATTTATTTAATTAAATTATTTTATTATAATGAAACATATTGATTGTAATGAGCTCACAAATAAAAAACGTCACTCAGCTGGCTTAAGGAAGTCATCCCCAAACTTCCCGCTTCTCGGAGAACTTCTGTACAGTTATATTAAACTTTCACTGTCAACTACATTTTTATGCACATGTCCAACACACACATGCACAAAAAAAAAAAAAAAAAGAAGAAGAAGAAGAAAAGGAAAAAAGGAAAACAAAAGAGCTGAAGCTTTCTATCCTCTTTCATAATTCACTTGTCTTTTTGCCTGCAGTCTGTTTTTCTTTGCTACCTAATATTGCTCCTGTTTCCTTTTCAAATGCTTTCCTATATCCACATTTACAATTCTCTACATGAAGAGGCGTGTGCATCTTAGGCTAGATCTGCATCTGAGGGAAGACATGGTTTTCCCTTTTCATTAAAACAAATGTCAACAAACCTTAGCTGTTTATTTCTGTGCTACACTAGTTTCACTTGTATGAAAGGCAGGTGTCCTAGATTTTGTGACCTGAACATGGCCTATTTATTGGGATATTTTTTAAAAAATACAGTAGACATCTATATCTGAACTGCTGGGCAGTAATATTTAAAACAGTATTAGAATAGTTAGAGAAAAAACTTAATAACAACTTGCTTTACTACTGTTAAATCATCACCACTTTAAGCTGGGGCTTCCTTCCTCCCTTTGGCAAGGTAAAATGTCATGGTTCTGCCAGTAACCAGGGCCATGACAATCTGCGACCGTGCCTGGCTTTCTTTACAAGGAGATCTGCCTAGAAGGAGAGCTCCACAACACACTGACCCTTAACCATCACGCTGCTCAGGACTTGCTTTCTCTACCTGCTTATTTTTCTTCAGAAGTTGTCACAGGTCTGCAACCTTAGCAACACTAGTTATACCCTAAAGTCTGAAAATTGAGTGGCCTTTCTGACATTAGCATATTCCAGTTTTGTCTGTAAGTTGAGGAGGACACTGAAAGCTGTTCTGATCTAAGGCCTGCTTGTCTCTGCCCAGGGGCACAATATCAGGAGAGAGGAGGCCAAAGGTGCTATTTTTAGTTAAACAGTTCAGCAGATGGAGGGACGAATATCCATATATCTGAAGGCTGAGAGGCTGGAACCATTAATTTTGATAATGTATTTAACCCTGGGAACAATCGGAAACTGTAACTCTAAGGTTACAATGCTTTTGACCTTTCCAGAATAGAGGGCACTTTCCACAGTAAACAATATATTATATTGCTACTTACTCCGGGGCTCTCGCCGTGTACACTCCTGGACCACTTGCCATTTGCTTTCCGTAGCTATGTTAGCACTGGTCCTTAAGTAAGTCAAAAAGAACGTTCAGGAAAGGGGACCAGAATAATGAGGCAGTCATGTAAATATGGCCTTTAAATAGATACGATGTTAGATTCTGTCTGAAGAAATACTGTCTCAGAATCTGAGTTCTGGATTATTTTTTATTTGAAAGTATTTTAGGTGTATTGATTCATTTTATATAATCACTGCCAATGATAGATTCTGAGGTAATTTTGGCTTTGTTTTCTTTTTAATTGGGAGCAATGTTGCCCCGTAGTCGTAGCTTATATTAAACACAATCTGGTACCATATGCAAAGTGATACACCTGCCTCATTCCTTCTTATTAAATGATGCATGCTTCTCTTCAACAAATCCAGCAGTTAAATACCACACAGCTTAAGAATTTCTAATTAAAATATCTCCACATGTCAGCATATTGGTAATGTATTATTTTAATCCATTTATTTTGTTTATGAAACAGTGACATATGTTTAGATTGTGAAATATATGATCCTTAAAAATCATTTTATTGAAGAAAATTAATTCCTACAGTACTGTGTGGGTAATGTGTTCACTCACCCAGTCACTGGCAATGCTGCCAGTCTTAATGTTGAGTCGGCTTCGCGGCTTCATCCATGCACAGTCTTGAAGGAAGCCTCACTGTCCTTTTTCTTATCATTTCTTCTTCTTTTTTCTCATTTATGAATTTAAACCTTCCCTCCACATACACTGCTGAACAATTCTGCTACCCCTTTACAAATACATAAATGGTGGAAGTAGATATTTATATAAAAGATGCTGAAAGAGAAATCAAAATTAAAACCAGCTAGCTACCTTTTCAAAGTTAGACAGTAATTTGTTTGTCAGTGGGGAGATGTTCGGGTCAGCCCTGAGATAAAGTGACTGTCAGCAGTTATTCCTCCAAGACAAGTAATTTCCCTCAATGTATTGCTGACAGATTGCTCACTTCTCCAAATCACCAGAGGAAACAAACTTAATATTGTCGCGGGCAGAGTTTCTGTCTTCATTAGCCCCTGAGAAGGATTTTCAAGCATTCAAAGCCCACCGTGCTTTAGTTGGAACATACTTTAACAGAGTGGTTCTTACAGCGATAGCATGGGCAGTAGCCTAAATGAAGGAACTGGGTGTAGAGATTCAAAAAAACACCAACAGAAGCAGGTTTCATATTTGTTGGTTACTCTTGTTTGGCTTAGAGAAAAAGTCTTGCCAAGTTTAGAAAGATGGAGGAGCACATTAAAGGCTTGGCTAAAGTGAAAAGGAACACATCTTTTATTTGAACAATATTGTCAAAGTCAGTGCTTCATGTGGAAAGAGAAGCCATTGTTAGTTTAACTCCAGCTTCACCCGCTGTTGGGTTTTGGGGCTCCCTAGCTGCTGGCACCCAGTCTCCTTTGTGGCAGTTGTAAACATGCCTCAGGCTGGGGATGTGGGTGGGAGGATAAGTTAGCTTTGCTGGGTGGGCTTGTGAGGTGAGAGGTGGTCAGAGACACAGAGCACTGCCCACTCGGTAAAGAAAAGGGAAGCTGTGGATTCTAAGCTCGTCTTGAGGATACCAATCAGGGTCTGCACTTTGAGGAGAAATACTTGCCTTCTATTAGTCAGCCTGCACTCACCCCCTCAGCTTCTTTTCTTGACTTTCAGGAGGTACTAAAATTTGAGAGGACCACAGCAGCTGGGTCCAACATTCCTTGAGCTAGCAGGATCAGACCCTGAGCTCTAGTTGCCACCATGGCTTACTTGCTGCTTACCCAGCCTTTTCCCAGTGAGAAAAGCATAATATATATTATCAGGGTTGCCACGGACTGTGTATGGGATCATAAAGCAGCTGCTGTATTTCCCCAAATGCTGGCAACTAAATAAAATCTTTCCAACATCACTAAGTGCCTCAGTCATCTAACGGACAGGGCTGTCAGTCACCAAACTCGTATTTGAGCTTTCTTTTCTTTCTTTCCTCCTCCTCCTCCTCCTCCTCCTCCTCCTTCCAATGTAAAATCCCCAAACATTCCTTGGTATTGTATTTAATGAAATGAATGAGAATGAATAAATTTTGTCACTCCACAGTCAAGAAACTCCCACTGTGCAAAAAACGGTCAGCCCTTACTTATTTGTGGGTTCCACAATCCATGAATCCAACCATCTATGGTGAGGAAAATAACTTGAAAACTGTGCATCTCTAATGAATGTGCAGAGGTTATTTTTGTCGTGACTCCCTAAATAACATGGTATAGCAAGTATTTGCATAGCATTCACGTTGCATCAGACACTATACAAGACCTAGAGATGAGCTAAAGGGCAGAGATATGCCAAGGTTATGTGCTTTCTATAAGGGTCTTGAGCGTTCGGAGATTTAGGTATGAAGGAGGAGTGAGAACAGATTTCCCACTGACACTGAGAGACAACTGTCCTTCCATGTAAGTAAACAGTGACAACTCCTTGCATAAGAACACTACTTTCTCTACTATTTCACCAAATAAGCTTTGTAGTATTTTGGATTGGTATTGCCTGCATATATCTATGCTGAAATTAGAGGCCTGGCCTGACTGAGAATGTGTTAGAAAGTTTGTGAGCAAAACATTCTGTGCCCTCAGAGGCTTTCCTTCAGTTTTCAGTGCTTTGATGAGTAAATATAGTCAACAGTTAAGAAACTTATATTGGGAAAAGATATCACAAGCTAATTTGACCTGTTGGTAACACATAAGATTGACCAAGACTACAACGTTCTTATTGACATTTAAATAAAAAAGAGACTGAAAAGCTGGAGGGCGTCAGAGGTTTTCCCTAACAGACAGAATCCAAGTGCCCTGCAAAACCTCTCGCCACGAGGACTGGCATGTGTTGGTTAGCCCGCACAGGTTTGCCGTCTGCTTTAGTCATAGGAGAGCTCGTACGCTGTGGGTATGTGGCTTTGTAAGAGCCTACCTAATGTCAGCTCAGGGAAGGTTTGTAGCAGTCCACCCTTCATGCCATTGTTTGAACCCACCTCAATTTATTTTGGCTATTCTAGATTACAAGAATTATGATAATAAATTATAATTTGTATATATTATATAGAGAGATATAGCTATAAATTAAGGGTTACTAATAAGGGATTCATTTCTCAGTTCATTGTAAGCATCTACTCTGTACTGAATGGAACATGTATAAAATAACCACTGTATGTTCCATGTATAAAATAACCACTCTATGTTCCAGGCTTCATAACTGGGGACAGTAGCAGATATTGTACATCAAAATTTTGAGAGTAATAAACACTCCCTCCCCCCAGTTTTATAAATAGACACAATTTCATCATATCAATAAGCAGTTAATATAGAGTTTGCACTCTAAGAATTTGTACTCTTGTTTAATAAACTAACAAGGATAGATAGATAGATAGATAGATAGATAGATAGATGGATAGATAGATAGATAGATAGATAGATGGATGGATAGATAGATAGATAGATAGATGGATGGATAGATAGATAGATAGATGGATGGATAGATAGATAGATAGATGGATAGATAGATAGATAGATAGATAGATAGATGGATAGATAGATAGTCCATATAGTATAGTATATGTATATCTTAAAGATAATTTATAAGTGATTTGTGCTTAGCAAGTTTGAACAATGAAATGTATCTATGAAAACAGTGGTTACCAAGGTTTGGGTAAAGAGGGGCAAAACCAGGCAGGAGATGGGATTTCAGCAACTGTGAAAGTGTTTGGAGACTATAAATTTAAGCTTTGTGGAACTGTAGAGAATGTGGGACGCTGACCCTCCAAAGCTGAGCACACACATTGATAATGGTGCATCCTATGGCTCCCAGATAGGCCCATCCTCAGTACCTGCTCCTCTCTGCTGGGTGTTGATAATAGGGAGACCTTATGCATATAAGGGCTCTGTGCCTTCTTAATTTTTCAGTCAGACGCAAATCTTCTCTTAAGTTTATATCTTTTTTTTTTGTAAGCAAATCCAAGCATAAGAAATTTAGTGATTCGTTCAACACTGTTTATGTAGTGCCTATTGTGTGCCACTTCCTGTTTTAGATAGCAGTCTCGAAGAAGTGAGGGCAGTTTTCTCTTAAAGGCTTGATTGCCAGTGTCTGGAGAAACGTTGATTGGAAGAGGGCAGTGAGATTAGTGTGGCATCAGGTAGGAAGGGCTGACCAGGCAGGCAGTCCTGAAGGAAGGCACCACAATACAGTAGGCAGTCACAGATACTGCCTGAATCATCCACAGTGCTGAGCTTGAGGAAGGCATCTAGATAGCAGGAGGTAGCAGTGGATGCCACTGAGCTTGCATCCTGGTGGGAGAAAGAGAAAACAGAGGAAAGAATAGGATGTACCAACCACTCACTGGAGCAGAAATATCCTTGTCCACCTATCTATCTGTCCAGAAATGAACAGGTTGTTACAAATCAAGACCTGTTTGATTGTTCTGTCCTCTCTGACCCTCAAAACGGAAAGTTTGCCCTGGCAGCCAGCTCTGCTGGTAGCAGCCACAACCATCATTGGGGGTAAGCACAGTGTGGGCTTAGTTTTCAGTAGCAAGTGTTAACTTTCACATCAACCGAATAAAAACCTACAAGAGTGATGGGAATATGAAATTTGGTGAGGATATGGGAGCTGGCCATTAGCTTATAAAGGGGGATGCTTTTCCTTAGTGCCAGCAGTATGAGTGAGACCATCCTTGGCAGAAGACCTGTATCTGACGTGTTAA
The DNA here is from genome assembly GCF_903995435.1 of Acomys russatus. Lineage (NCBI taxonomy): Eukaryota > Metazoa > Chordata > Mammalia > Rodentia > Muridae > Acomys > Acomys russatus. Next base: position 65,026,332 of record NC_067143.1, on the reverse strand, counting down.
GTAAATAACACAAAGGAAACCTGGATTTCCCTCTGATACAAAGCAAAAGAAAAGCCAGATATGAACATCATTAAGTAATAACCAGGTGCGACGATGTTTGTGCACAAAGAAGACAAAATGAAACCCCTCCCTTAGCTGATTGTGCACCGACAGACGATTGTGATACTGTGTGTGTGAACACGTGCAGACATACCTATGCTTAGCTAGCACCCATTTTCCAGTTTAAAAAGCAATTTATATTCAGCCTTGCCAGAAGTCTTTTTAATGTTGTCACCATATGTTTGAAGAAGAAAGAAAAGCTTAGGTGAATTAAATGACTTGGACCAGGTTCCTTCCTAGTGACAAGCAGGATTCTAGTGGGTGCCTGAGTATATTTTAGAATTATTTCTCAGTGAGGCTCCTTAGCTGGTGGTGGCACAGTAGGAAGCACAACCCTGGCAGGATGCACAGCCATTTAGGACCTCCTCACACAACGTATTCCTCTCTCATGGCAACATGTAAGGCGATTTAATTAAATCATAAAGGGGAAAATTTTCAAAGTCAATGTGGTCTTCTCTATACCCCAAGGAGTTTATATTTTTCAAATTTCCAGCTGTCTAGAAGAAACTTCAAGCCAAAAGTTAAAAAAAAAAAAAAAAAAACTAACAAGACCGAGAAGTACTGTGAGGAAAGCCATCTTCCTCCTCAGCTTTCTTTGCTCTGAGGAGGATCTTAGCATGCTTCTGCTGCGTGCGGCTCTGTCCTCTGGAGAGTGGCTGGGACTGTCTTACAGTTTCCAGAGTTTTGATGAGTCTCCTCCAGGAGCTGGGGACCATGTCCTTGGCCACCCCCGCCCCTTCCACAGCCCTCAGATTGCGTTCAGCAGGTTGCTCGCCTGCAGAGGAAGCAGATGTTTGACCAAACTGGAGCGAGCGCCTGCTGCACGAGGAGCTGAGTCTGCCTCCTGACATCTGGCTGTGGCTGGGTCGCCATGCCTGCCTGGGGCCAGGAGGCTGCGGGAGCCAGGGGCAGTGAGCACCGAGCCTCTGCAGCTCCTTAAGCGATTAGTGCACTGGAGCAGTGATAATGTTGAATTATCGCTTGGCTGCCTCTTTCCCGGGAACCTCGGGACAATAGGAGAGTCAGGAAGGAGCATTCACAGTAAAGTCATGTTCCAAGAGACACGACTGATTATGGAGTATTAAAGAGCTTTATTTTAAACGATTTAATTTACAAATAGATCCAGACAGTGCATGAAACTTCCAGAACCATTAGTGGAGCAGCTGAAGAGTTTTCTAATTTAAAGTGGCCCGGACAGAAGCGCCGGTTCAGCAAGCTCCATTTTTAGAGTTTGGGCAACTTGTCCAGTTGACGCTGTAGACGACACGGCGTCTGACACAAGGAGAAGAAAATATGCTGATACTTGTAGTGCTGGGGAAATTTCTATAACTTGAGGGGAAAGTAGATTTTGTAGGTAAGAAGCCAGCTGGCTTACATGGAGGCTTTTACTGTTTTCTGCATCCATGTGAAAACAGGTCTGCATTGGTTTCCCAACAACAAAACCATCTGTTACACCAATTTCCTTTATGATATGTGTTATTTAAGCACAATGGATATGGAAATGGGCAGTTTAAAATTTGTTTTTCTATGAACAGTTGTCACATGATGCTGCTTTGCCTCTTACACGATTTCATCAGTGAGAGCTCTGGGCTCGAGAGCCTTCTTATAACAGATCACCACATCTGAGCTCACAGGAATGTGCTAGAGACGACCTCTGTGTTGCTCTCCGTTAGCTGCTCCCATCCTGAGTGATGTGTATTTAATTAACACTGGTGAAAGGCTGGGGAAAGTGAAGGAGCTCCATTTTCCAAGTCCTCTTCTGGTAAACTGGGAGGAAATTTTGTTGTTGTTGTTTGTTTGTTTTTTTAAAAGAATATCTTCTTTTCTGAAATTCCCTCTAACTAAGCTGTATTGCAGTGGGCCATTCAATGCTCAAATGGCCAAAGGAATTGCTTCAGTCATTGAATTGTATCTACGTCCTTCTCAGAGGTCCCATTTTAAAACTCAGTAGGAAACGTGCTTTAGCGTGGCATCCCCAGTAGATTATCACTGGTATGCTTGAAGAGAAAGGCAAATAAATAAAAGATAAAACTTTAAAATAAAGTAGAAATGCTGCCTAGAGCATTCTCAGTGCTTCCACACTCAGCAGCTCAAGTCTACACCACAGAACAAGAAGACACTCCTCCTACTGGGGTTCTGGCCCCCTTCCTTACATACAGACTATATTGGCTTCACACCCCAGGGAGCCACGTCATGTACAGACATGGGATAGGCTCACACATAGGATTAGTGTGTGTGTGTTGTGGAGGCCTGTGTATGACTCCTTTGATGTGGGTGCCTCGGTTTCCCATCTATTCACCAGTGTCCTTCAGAGAGAGACACTTAGGAGCTGCAGAACAAAACAGCCCTCCAGAATTATGCTCTAGTTCCGTACCTTCCGCCTGCAGGGGTTTCCTGACCACACTATGAGACCTGAAGTCATTATATATCAAGTCATGGCCAGAGACTGAAACTGCATGTCACCCTCTGTGTAGCAGCTGGCTTGCTCTCTCAGAGAGAGAGAGAGAGAGAGAGAGAGAGAGAGAGAGAGAGAGAGAGAGAGAGAGGAGAGAGAGAGAGAGAGAGGAGAGAGAGGAGAGAAGAGGGAGAAAGGAGAGGAGAGAGAGAGGAGAGAGAGAGAGGAGAGAGAGGAGAGAGAGAGAGAGAGAGAGGAGAGAGGAGAGAGAGAGAGAGAGAGAGGAGAGAGAGACTTGTTTATGGTACAAGAAAGTTCACAAAGCAGGAACAGCACATCCATTCCATCTCCTGAGTGTGGGGTTCACAGGGAGGTTTGGGGAGTTAGTTCTTTCCTTTTCCCCCTTTGCCGTGGTTCCTGAGGGTCAATCTGACCCAGATTGTAAGGCTTGTACAACCATGGACTTTACTACTCACTGGGCTATCTTGCCTGCCCTAGCTTGCTGTCTGTCTTTCTAATCTGTAACTTAGTGAGTGGCTTGGAGGTTTCATGCAAGCAGTGCCTCTTAGTTCCACAAGATCCCTGTAGTTAAAAGAACCAGGTGACATGGACTGATTTCTTCCGCATCCTGGTCTTCTCACCTGTGAAGTGGGAATCCCATCTCCCACAGGGCAGTCGTGAGGGTAAAGGACAACACAGGGGCACACGGTCAGCTGCGTGGTCAGCTGCTCAGTAGCCCTTGTCTCTGTGTCCTTGTGTTTACATCTCTGATCCGTTTACTCATTTAACAAACACGTTAAAGTCATGTCTGATGTCCTTCAGTTAAGCAAGCAAAGCAGTCCATTTTCTGCCCTCCTCTACTTCAGGGAGGGAACTAAGTAATGAATAGTGGTTCGAAGAGAAATGGACAGATAACACAGGCATTGTCATCGTTGTGGATGACAGTTCCTTACAAAACTGTTTGTAGCTAAACACTGAGAAATGTTTTGACCTCATATCTGTATCTGATGCTCCTAATCACAACTAAACCCATGAAGTCTCACACAATTCTCTCGGAGGAATCACAACAGTTAGCATTTGGAGTGCTTTATTTTTGATTTCCTACTGACAACAACAACAAAAACCCAAAATACAGAAAGGAAAAATTTCACAGGCCAACAGTAAGGTTCTGAAAGTCATAGTTTTCAATAGCTGGAAAGATATAAAAGCCTTTGAGCAGTCACACCTGGCAAGTCCTATCTCCAGCCTGTTATTGAACTTGGACAAATTAACTTTTCCAATACTCAGATGCTTCTGCTAAGTGGTTTAGGAATGATGTCCATGGGGATAAGAAAATTCCTGTAAAAAGTGCTTTGCACACGGCCAAGTGCTATGTGAATCTTTTGATCTTATAGTTAAAGAAATTGTGGCCCGAAGAGAGAGATGAGCTTGCCTAAGGCTGCAGTGCCGATCAGTGGTCTCAGTGAAGGGACAGAGAAGTACAGGCACAACACAGAGCGCAAACCCCATGGCTTACTAAACAAATTTTGGCTGAACTGAAACAGATACTCAAGAAAACAGTATATCTTACATTGTTACCTATTTTGGTGATAGATACCAGATGTGTGTATGTGTGGGGGCAGGTTGGGGGTTGCATTTACTTGCACTAACTTAATTAAGATTATCCACTAAAATACTAAAATAAGACCCGGTTATAGTGATGGTAGGTATGATAAAAGATGATTTGGTTCGCTTATACATTAATTTCCCAACCGTGTATTAAATGTCTTCTATGTAGCAAGCTCCCTTTTCTGTTTTGGACATAGTACGATCAATAAAGCTCAACCCTTGCCCTCTGAGGGCCCGTGATCCAGCAAGCAATGCAATAGTTGTTAAAATAGACATGCTCCCAGTGTGAACACACTGTGGGAAGAGGAAGTGCTCAGCTCTGCCTGGGGGTGGGGGTGGGGGTTCTGGCAACTTCCTGGGTGATGTGTTGGAATCTTGACTCCCCAGACAAACTGAGCGGCAGGGGCAACAGCAACTGACAGTGGAGCACCCCTGGAAGTACTGGGGCCAGGTGGAGTGTGCAGGGCCAATCAGAGGCGAGACTGGGGAGGTCAGCAAGGGGTCAGAGAGCAGCACGGCTGTGAATCAACACAAGGGCATCTGCAGTACCACAGTAAGATGACTTTACTCATGTTAGAAACAGTCAAGCAATATGAGGCCTAGTGAGCAACTTCAGTGTGTGGTGTTCCTCTGTTAACTTCATCTCTAGTTTATATTTCCCATTGTACTGGATTTACTATTTGGGGGACTGGCTTTGGTAAGATTGGTACTCTCTTCAGTACAATGGTGCCTTGTGGCAAGTGGCGGTATACAAATAATGTAACGATACACGCTGAAAAAGCAACACTGTGGAAGATTGACACAAAGCTAAGGTCCAACCATTTCCTGGGGACTTGGGGAAATCTGTAAACTGAAGCTTGTGTTTCTCCCCGAGTAAGCCTGGATACTCTTATTCTGCCCAAAACATGTGAGGAGAAGTTAAATTGGAAAAGAAAGGCTCCCGTTCTTCTCATTGTTAGCATGTTGCAATTATGCCCCTTTCTGGAATAATAAAATGCTCCCTGGCAGAGGTCAGGATCTCTGTCACTGACTTATTTAACAGATCCCCTAACATCTGTCCTGCAGACTGCGCACTTTATTAGCAGACAAGAGACCCAGCAGCCGTGGCCTGCTGTGTACCTTTTTCCCATCCACACAGCTGTGGATTAACTCAGACTCGCCAGGAGAAGACCAACCAGAAGGGACAGTAATGCTATTTGCCGATTCTAAAAAGACAGGAAGAAAGAGCAGAAACAAATGTTGCCTGAGCACAATTCAGTGTTTTTAGGGTGACAATTACCAGTCTGTTTGAAAAGGAATAAAAGCAGCTATTTCACACACAAAAAGGAAAGTCTATTCATATCTGTGTGGGAACCTAATCAGGCTCTTGTTTCCAAAGACGATGACTCCACAGTCACACCAGGTCTGCGACAAGAATGTGCCTTTTGTGTGCCGATAATGTGGAAACGATAAAATTTCCTTTAAGAGACATATGTGTTTATATCACGAGGTGTGTTACTTGACAAAACGCTTTGTTCTTCTCATATTTTCCACACAGCATCTCATGCTGAGACGAGGCTGGAAATCTTTGATTAACTGGAATTAGTTGCTGAAGTCAAATAGTCACTTTGTTTTATGATTCATCTTACTGTGCTGTAAATTATCACACAGCATATAAGGAATGACAGAAAGAAATGCTGATTTGAACCTCTGACCCAGGACAGGCACAAAAACATAAGATTATTCCTTCAAAGAGCTGCACAGAGACATAAATATTCCATGGTTCGCTGGAAAGATGCTTTCTTAACAAACCAAAGCTGTGATTTGACGTCAGAAATAAAGAGTTTTCTGGACATGTTACAGTAGGCTTAGAAGAGATAGTGAGAGCCAGAATGCCCTCCAAAACACCAGGGCTTTGGCTGTTCAAAGTTTTTTATTTTTTTAACCTCTTTCCAAGAATAGACAATAACAGCAATGACCAAAATTCCTGTCCCCAGAGAATACCAAGGTACTTTTCCTGCTGTCAGAGGGGAGGGAACTTTTATAAATCTTGTCACACTGACCCTTAGCATGAACATCTTTCTGTAGTATGCAGCCTCCCAGGACTGGTACAAAGGAATGGGCTAGACGGAGACATTACTAAACACAGCCCAAGCCATGATACGGGGATTGCATGCATCGCGTTCTGTTCATGGTGGTTTTTACCCTTTCAAGTAGCAAAGGGCATATCTCTGGGGCTTCTGGAGCAAATCTCAGCAACCATTCCCAACCATGGTGTTTCTGTCATTTTGTTAGACAAGTCTTTATTGTCTTGGCCTGTTGTTTTCCTGTTTTTATTTCATTACATCCCCAAGCAAGAATGCCCTCTCTCCCCCTCTCCCACCCCACCCCTGGCTTCCTGTGTGTGATGCTAGTGCTCTTCCCGAACAGCTCCTCAGCCTTCTTTAAGGATGAGGTGCTGAAAGAAGGAGGAGTACCAATGCTGAGTTCAGCTTACGACCTCAGTAACTTACGAAGGAGGTTTTGCCGTGCCTCCCATTTCCCATCTGTGAGAGATAAAATGGCTTCCTGACAATCATACAGTTAGTGGCAAGAGGTGATGGCTGTTAGTGAAGTGATTCTGATTCTCAGAGCAACTTATAAAATCCTATCTCCTAAAGTTCCTACTTGGCCCTTTATGTAGTTATCACCTTGCTAATCTGCTGTAAGAAGCATTCAAGGTAAGCTGTTGAGCTATGTATCAGTGTGTTCTGACAATAAAGCCTGGAATGTGCCGTTACCCACTATTTGAATGGGTTTCACTATGGCCACCACATGCACGGTATTCCTTTCCTGCTAATTAGAGAGTAAGCCAGAGGTGCCACTGCAAGGTGCAGGTGGCATATTTACACACCACAAAATATGACAAAGTTCTACAGCTAGCAATAGTAATAATTTGCTGTTTAAACAGTGACAGTGGAATTCACCCTGAAATAGAGCAAAACATTCACTTAAATTTAAAGAAAGCATAGAAGAAAATATGAGGAAATTAAGAGAATATTTTACATTATTCCTTATCATTTACCTGATGCCTTACAGGTGAGTTCAGAATACATCTCTTTCTCCTTTAATGGTTCTAAAAATGCAAATTTTACTGTAGTATTAATATAAAATGGATTTTTAATAAATCTGTGGATTTTATTAGAGGTGTGAATTGCATTTACTACATGATTCTGCTCAGTCTTCCAAAGTCTACTGAGAAATAAAAACCAAATTCATCATGAAAAAAGCACAATGTTTTACACACTGAAAACTCCTTTCCAATTAGCAACATGTTTCTGTGTAATACTAAAGCAGAAAGGTAGCATTTAGAAAATACTGTTTTATGCGCTCTTGTTTTCCCATATATATTTTAATAATGTAAATATTTTATTTAATTACATAGTTGCCTATGTATGTTTCATTCTATATTGGCTTGGAGGCTTCTTTATAGATGGAATTTGAAGAACATGGAAGCTGGGCAGTTGTATTATATGTTTCAAGCAATAACTGCTGGTTCCTTGGCAATCCTTGTGGGCCGTGGCAAGGCTTCTGGCCTGTCTCCAGATTCCCATGTTGGTACTGCTGAGAATCTCGAGGGCAGCCATGTTGTTTTAATATGGTATTTCCCAGGAACCCAGAATCCCAGTGTGGAATCCAAAGTCCATTTCATAATATTTAAGGCGTATAAGATGAGACCCTTTGCCTGACACATCACCCTTTTCCTGGTACCTGATGCAACTTATTCCTGCCATACTGGATTCCTTAATTTTCAAAGTCATCTCTGTCATAGAGATGCCATCCACATATTTTCTGGGCCTGAGTGCTGTGCCCCAGCATCCCTCACTCTTGAGAGGTTTTGTATCTTTCTACTCAACACTATAACCACCGAGCATGCTGACACACCCAGTTATCTTATATTTCACAGTAAACATGAGCAACAGAGTTATGCAAATCAGTGCTTATTTGTCTGTCTACTCCCTACCTCTCCCCAACCAAAGCATTCCTCACTTGTGCTTTTCTGAAGCCTACTAGTACCCAGAATGGCCACACAACATTTTTTTTTTTTTTGAATGAATGGATCATGGGATGAATGAGTTTAGTGCACGTTTGCAAAAAGCTGCACTCTCAAATACGGGTAAACTAACATATACACAAAGCAATATATGCACTGAGAAATACGCATCAATTAATGCTTAAGTTTCAAACCCAAACTCTGGGCTCCTGGATGAATTTTCTGTCATCTTCATAGAGTCAAGAAGCACTTGTCTGAGGCTTTGTTCATGCCTCTGGCTCTGTGACACTCAGAGAGGCAGACCTCTCAGCAGTGCCTGCTCAGCTCCTGGAGCTGCTTGCTTCCATAATGCCGGTTTCTACCTGTCCTCGTGCCACCTTGTTGAATATCTTGCTTCATGAACTGAATTGCCAATTGTTTCAGTGACTTGCTTTTATTTTTGTAATAAGGTACTATATGTTTACATATCTTCTTTAGCACCATGAAAGAAAAGATACTCAGAAAACACACACAGAGACACACACAGAATAGACACGCACACACAGACTCACACAGAGAGAGACACACACACAGAGACACACAGACACACACACACACACACACACACACACAACTAGTGGGAAGGGGGCTCTGTTTACTCTGAGTAAATTGTACCATGCAGCACGGCCATAGGAGAAGCTATACCTTTAAGGTAGCCCGTGAAATTGCTGCGGTTGGAGGATGAGTCTCTAAAGACTACTTTTTCAGCAGAGGATTGGAAGGAAGCTTTTGCCCTCTGCCAGAGTCTGGCTTTTAAAGGAGGGTTTTGAGGTTCTCTTGTATCTTCTTTGTATAGTCTCTCCTCCCCTCCATACTCAACAAGTTGCCTGCCCTGTGTGCTGTGAGTCCTGCGGAGGACCGAGTGACTGAGTGCTCCAGACCTGGGCAGGAGGGCCTCCAGCAGGAACACTCTCCTTTGCATTTCTGTCTTGAGTGGCTGCAGGAAGCAGTGAACCAAATGTGACAGGTCCTGGTCCTTGGTGGCTCACAGTGGCTTACTTGTTCTATTTTGCCACTACAGAAAGAGCAAGCAAACTACCTCTCAGGTCTACTCTTATCTAAGACACATTTTTACCCTTTTACCTATAATTGCATAAGCTTTACTTTTAAAAATCAGAAAACACCTTAACATGATTATAATTACTTTAACCTAATTACTGTGGTGGCACTTTTAAATATGTACATTTAAAAACAAATATTAAAAAAAGTTCTTCCAAACAAATCATTCCTGGGTACCCACAGATTAGCTGTCAAGTATTTTTAGGGTAACTTTATCTTTGATAAAGTGTACAGACTCTATCTGCCGCCCATTCCCGTCAGGAAGGAAGAGCACAGAAGCAGGAGGCACAGGGAGGCCGCTGGAGAAGGCCGCAGCTTGAACTCTAGGCTGTGCTCCTGGCCCTGCTTGCCAGCTCTGTCTGACTTGAGAGCTCCTCCTCTGTAGCGTGGAGGGACTGCAGGAGGGTATTCACAGTGGCCCTGCTAATATCGCACTGCCCAGTGTGTCTGTGTGAAAAAGCCGCTGTATCCCACAGTGAACCTGCATGTCCAGAGCTTCAGAAAGACAGCAGCAAGGACAACCTCTTTCTTTGAGATGCTTTTGGGGGAGGAAAAGGCTGTCTGGCAGAAATGACAGCAAGTTCAAGGAGATGGCCCAGAATGGAAATGAAACGGGTTTCATGCTCAGTGTGAACAGCGCTGCTACTAAACGCCAGGCATCATTTTATACACCCTAAGGTAGACTGAAGACGACCCAGTCTTTCTCTTCTGAACAAGCTCAGTTGTTTTGAAAGAGAAAGACGTGGAGAAAATGAAAGCGAAGTTCATAAAGCACATCAAGCTAGAGGGTGGGACGCGGAAGGAGAGGCGGGAGGAAAGGGCTCGCAGAGAAAGCCATTTTGCTTTGAGTTTCAAAGATGGGTAGAATTGTGGCGTGCCAACACAGATGGAGGACATCTCATGGCCCCCACACCTAGATGAAGAGCTCCAGGCACTTAATGGCTACCGAGGGCAGGAAAATTAGCCACCTCCCCAGCCCAGGAATGAGCCCCTTACATGGTTATCCAGTACCAAGTTATCAGCCCCCCAAAACACTCACATACAAGAAACACTAAGAAGACTCAGCAGGCTGCATGCATGCGTTCATTCTCACACGCTTACACACACGTACACCAATAACAAAGAAGAGGAGCCCGAGAATTTGAGAGGGGGCCAGGGGGAGGTCATGCCAAGGGCTGAGCACAGTAAAGGAGGAAATGACATAAGTATAGCTTAATAAAAAATTGGAAAAAAGAAAAGGAAAGAGTGCAGGATAAAAATATACAGGAAGGCGAGGCGGTCTTGGCAATGACCTCTATATAGAATGAAAGTGCCTGCCTCCCCCTCTGTTTCTTCTCTCGCCCTCTGTCCCCCACAGACAGGCTTCTTTGGCCTCAAATTTCAATGGGCTAGCCGCACAAGTACCTTCTGTGTTGAAACCAGGGGCTTCAGTTCTGCCCTTCCAGAAAACCACAGCTGTATTTCCTGGATCGTTCTGTTGACGTTGAAGGTTTATGAGAAGTAAAAGTGTTTGTAAACCTTTCAAGTAATTATTTTTAAACTCTCTCCTCGCCTCTCCTTCAGCCCTGGAATGCCTGGTTCTGACATATTTTCCTCTCTGCTAAGAAAGCACTAAATCAGGCCTCTTAATTACCTGCCTCTATTTCCACCTCTTCACAGCTGAGCTTGTCCACTTTTACAGCGTGGCTTCCTGGGTAGGCAGAGGAACCCGGGAGATGGCTGGAGAGCTGAGCTAGGCGTGGGGCATCAGCCAGGTAAAGAGTGTCACTTCCCTTTCCTACCCAACTTGTTACTTCCTACTTCTGTTGTGCTCTTGAGCAGTGTTTGACAGACCAGGGTGGGGCCTGTTAACCCGGGGTGCACTAGGCATGGGGCTCTTGGATGTTAGAACGGGTAAATATCAAAGTAGGAGCTGAATCTGTTGGTGGTAATGGTGGTATCTGGGTTTGTTTAACAGTTCACTGCCTTCCCGTCCTTTCACCATTAGCTACCAATAGGCAACTTATGCGTGAAAAGAATTTTCCTTTTCTTTAGAGACAGACATGGGCAGGCCACTCTGTGTCCTCACCAGATAAGCCGACACGTAATGATGTCTTACTCCAAAAAGAATTCAGAATGTGGAAAGTCATGGTGTGATTTTTGTGTTGATTTTCCATTTGGGAGAGTAAACTAGGGCCGTTTGCCTCTGCCTCTCTGAGCCTCCCTGTTTCTACCCATCTTTTTGCATGGCTCTGCCCTCCACTCTGTCAGTCTGTTGAACTACGAGGGTTCTAGTCTTTTACTGAGGCTAAGTTGGCTGGAGAGGGAGTTGTCTACATTAAATATATGACGGCTGGTGGTACTGTTACCTTTTCTTTCACTATTTGTGAAGCTATGATGATGATAAAGTTATGGTTCTGAAAGGCCATTTTGAGTTAGTATCAGTCATCTGGAGGAATTCTTTGCTGTTCGAGAACGCAGAACAGCAGCCGTATCGGAGTCTCTCTTTCTCGTGGACAATGATCCTTAGCAGTTGGCTAGATGCCAGATGTGCGTTTCACCATGAGTCACTGTTTAGTCATTTAAAACAATTTATTTCAAAAGAAGAAATGGGCAAGATGTTGCTAACATAGATAAACTTCCTTTTTTATATAACCACAATAAAGATTAATAAAATGATAAATCCAAATAGTTAGCAGAGTGCCTCCATTGGGTATTCAGTACGTAGCTGCTGAATTACACTGTGAGTGAGTGGGCGTGATCACCAGGGGACGGGAAGAAGAGTATGTGAACACGATATGACAATGAGTTAAAGAGGCCGTGTACCCTTCCTCTGTGCCGTTCTCTCTGGAGAGGCTACGTGATCGAGCACAAGTAAAGAATGTGCTTTTCACAACGCGATAAATGTAGTTTCATCATGTTCCCAATCATAACTTAGTGCCACTTTGGTTGCCTGGGTACAGGCATGGTTATCTTCCCAAACACAGGGGTGGTCTGCCATGTGTGGCCCTACAGAGTATTAGCCAGTGTGTGTCTCACGACTCTCAAGCATTTTGCCTCAAAACTGAGTTAGATTGGTAGAACCCACTGCCTCGTGATGCATCTGTGCTGAAAGTGTTACTAGGACACAAAAGTGAGGAAGCCCTTCCTCAGGGTTAGAGGTGTGTAACTGGTAGGTTTGTGCAGCCTTCAGGGGGATTTTTCTCGACCCATTTATTTTAGAGGTTGTTGACTGGTTATAGTAGCATGGAAGCGTTGCAGTGCTCTTTAGGTTCAGTTAGCTTTTCTTTCTAAGCACCTGTCTTTGGGGATAGATTCTAGGGTTATGAATGTGGCCCGGCATTGGGTTGGATGTTTATGTTCCCATGAAAAGTCATATGCTGAAAGCCTTAATTTCCACGTGATGATGTCCGAAAATAACCTTTCAGGAGGGAATTGGCCCATAAGTATGCACCCTCATAAAAGGGGCCCCAAAGAGAACACTTGCTTGTTCTATCACAGAAGGCCAGAGTGAGAAGTCAGTCTTGTGGGCCCCTGACACAGACTATCCTGCTGCTGTGGCCTTGGAGATCCCTCCTTCAGAGCCGTGAGGAACACATGGCTTTGGTTTCCTCATTACCCACTCGTGTTTCGTCATGGTTACACACAGACTAAGACAGGCCCACACCACCCACGCTGAAGCCCCCTCTTCTGCCACTCTCCTTGTACTCGGCAGTCCTGATACGTCGTCTAGAAGTTCCCCAAAAGCTTGCCTTGTTTTTGCCTCAGAGCAAGAGTACTCAAGGTTTTTCATTCTAGAAGGCTTTCTGTCAGTCTTCCCCCACTGCCCCCCGGAAACCTTTTTCACTTACATAACAGATATCTTCCTTGGAGATGCCTTGCTGATCCTTCAAACAGTTACCAAGTGCCTCTCTTAGTGAGTTTCTTGAAATTCTCTGCTTGTGTTTTCAGCAGTTTCTTAACCACAAGCACTGACTAGGCTCTTGTGGGGCGTCAGATTCTCATTAAATTGGGTGTTGTTTTGGAGGATCTTGTTGATGCACCCCAGTGTTTAGTACAAGACTTAATAAGTGTAGGGTAAAGCTTAGTCAATAAACAACCAATCAGTGCCGGTATGTGTTTGGAAGGTGCACAGGCTGATCATATAACCAGTCTTTCCTACCAGTGATGCTATGGTGCTGAGGTGAGAGCTAGGAGATCCCTCCAGCTCCGGCACTAAACACAGTATGTGCTTGGGAAACAGTTTCAGTCATCGGAGCCTGAGGTTGCCAGCAGAGGGAAGCTGTCAGGCTAGCTTTAACAACATGTTGGGGCCCCATTGGGTCTCTGCGTGTCCCTGGTCTGCTTTCCCACATTCCAGTGCTCAGTACATCGCTCAAACCTCTGCTAGGAAGGGTGGGTGGAACATTGTTAGCAATAAAGTTAAAAAACATTTCTTAGTGCACTGCAAAATTTCGTATATTTAAAAAGCAGTTAAATATCCCAAACAATCACTAAGCATTTTACAAAACTGAAATGGAAAAAAAAATCTGCATTTACCAAAGTCTTCACCAGATTGAAATATTTATGGACCTTTTACTAATCCTGTTGTCTATTTTTGTATATTGCTGATTTCTCAGTCCTCGTGTGCGGCTAGGAATCACTGTTCATGATTGTCACTAGACTGTGAGCTCTGGTCTGAGAATCCTGCATGGAATGAAGCTTTTATAAGCCTTATGAGCTAGATAATCAGTTTGACCTTTTTTCTTCCCAATCCTCTAGTCTGCAAAGAGATTTTCTAACTAAAGCTGTGTCATTAAAATAACTAGTATTTTTATATTCTTCAAAAAAAGATGCAGTAGCAGAAAAATATTAGAGATCTTTGTAAATACACTGAAAACACGAGCCAGGTGCCCTCCTCAGTTCCGCTCACACCGCTCGCTCTCCGTGTGAGAGACGTCAGCACACATCAGTGAAGCTAGTGGCTGTCCAATACCTGGCAAATGTGTTATCAAATCACTTTAAAAGAGTCATTTTTGTGAAACAAAGTAATTTTTAAAATTTATGCTTTCGTTAATTTTCAGGTTGGTCTATAAAGTAACGAGTTTCAGTGGGACACCTTCATACCTATGTGACTTAGACGTTCTTTTTCTCGTTTCCCTCCCCCTCTCCCCCAACCTATGTGAAACAATGTAATTTAGCAAAGATTGGGTGTATATTCCTTTGATTTCGCTTTATTTTTTAGAAAGCAACATAATGAAATTTCTCATGACAACTCTGTCTCACTTGCAGAGACTCTTGTACTGTGCAGAGATGTGTGTAGTATGTCAGCTCAGAAGGACTCCTTCAGTACTTATTACTCCCAAGCTGCTGTCATCAGTGCCAGGCAGGCAACAAGTTAGATCACTCATGTCTTCAGGAAATGTACAGCCTATCAAGATAGTCACCAGCACATTCCTGACCAAACAGAAGGTTCAAAAGTGGAGGGCGGTGCAGAGTGGGAGCCGCCATTTCACCCCTCCGGCGTGAGTGCAGGTCTGAGACTGTGGACCCTCCATTGCTAGTACAGAGCTTTACACAGAGAATGCATTAAATTGACATAGGTCAGAAAGCGAACCATGAAATTGTTTTGTAAATGTATGCCTAGCTGATGAGTGGTATTCTTACTATCTGAATCAAATATAGAATCTTTAATGTGAAGATGATAATTGCAGCTCAATGACTAGGTTTTGTTAGGTGGAATGTGAGATGTTAAATTTCTTTCTTTCAGTTGTATTCTGTTTTCTGACTTTTATCTGAAGACTTGTTGCACTGAGTTTTACATTGCGTCCTGCGCCCACCTCACTCAGTGGCTTTCCTCTCTGCCTCCAATGCCCCGGGGATCACAACTCACAAGACCCAGTTCTGAGCAGGACGAGTCTCTGGGGTCTTGTCACTTTTATGTAGGCCTTATTGGGTATGAGTACGAAATGATTATCATAACTTTAGAGAAAACAACTAATGCTGCCTTATTTATAAAAATTAATTGTGTTTTCCAGTTAATCTGAAGGATCATTGAATTGAGTCAGATATTTAACACATGGACTTATTTCTAAAAACTTTTTTTTTTCACGTTCTTCCTTAGTTGCAGCTCCTGAAAAGATTAAGGATCGAGCACAACAAAATGAACTTCCTTCTGATGAGGAATAGATTATTCCTAAGGACTTGTGTATCTAAGACCTAATGGCTCTTTTAATATTCAGTTATTGGCTAAAACTCCCAAAGCAAGCCAATGCATCTTCTATTTGTAGCTACCTCTAGCCATGTCACTCACTACCAAGCTTCAGTGGCTTAGTCCACACAAATGTTCCATAGCAGATGTTTTGTTTGTTCTTCCAACTTGTTTTGTTTTATTTATTATTTTATTTTATTTTGAGCCACAATCTCAAATAGTCCAGGCTGACTTCAAGCTTGCTATGTCTGGAAGGATGACCTTGAACTCCTGATCCTTCTGCCTCCACTTCCCACGTCCTGGGATCACAGACATTGTGCTATCATACCTGGTTCATGCAGTATTGGGAAGGGCCTTGGGCTTTGTGCTTGCTAGGTGAGCACTCTACCAAATGAGCTACATACTCAGCCTTGCTGCATTCCAGAAGGAAAAGATCCATCAAAGTAAAATAGAAACGAAACCACAGCCTTGCTTTTGCCTAAATTATAGCAGGTTGACTTTTACTTGTAAATTTTTCTTGCCACTGAGTCATTGCATACAGAATTAAGAAACTTTAATTTCTTTAGAGGCTTGTTATATTAGAGAAATTGTTCCAAAGAAAGCAACAATCATGACATAGGCACATCTGGCTCTTGCAAATTATTCTTTATTAAGCTTTCATTTAATTATATGTGCTGAAAGGTCTGTTTTTGATTACTGTAATTTTTTTGTCCATCTGAATGATAGTAATGCTGGGAATTACATATAAACCACCTGATTTTTCTCTACTTATATGGTCAAGCTTGAGCTATTTTCTCTGTAGTTGATGAACTAGGAAGCTTTCTATTATCCTAAAACTATGAGGAACAAGGTAATGGCTTGGTCTTGATTATAAGAAAAAAAAAAAGAAAATATTTAATGATGTTTTTAAGAATCAACATGCTAAGATTGAGGTATCTGACTGTGGGTTAACCACAACGAATTAACACATACACATTCATTCATTACCAGTTTCACATAATTCCTAATACAGAACAGCTAAGGATTAGGCACAGCAACCTTCAACCACCTGTAGAAAGAGAGGCCAGTAAAAGCTTGGTGGGGGGGATAAGAAATGGACAGTAGAGTCACAATGATCATCACACACACACAAAGGCGATGCACCATGGAAGGCAGGCGTAGAAGGAGAATGTCTGACAAGATGGCTGGGTGAAGTCAGGAAAATATGGTCCCTCAGCCTCGCGCATGATGATGGCTGCTTCCCACCCATACCTAGTATCACACAACCTAGCAAGAGGTTTGATGTTTTGAGAAGCTGTAGTCATAGGTTTTAATCTTAGGACATCAGAGACAACAATGTCATTCAGGCCACTCTTCCAGCCAAGACAGAATTCAGGGATATCCCTCTAGGAATATAGCCCAGTGTAAGAGAAATAATAAATGAGTGTGCATGTTGACACTTTGGATTCCCCAAGGAAAAAAATCTACTTTCCGCATCATTATTTTGTACTGAGGTCTGTCATTCAACAAGTCTACCCTACACTTAGACCTCCCACTCAGCTTCTGGTGACATCACTTATGCGTCAGTCAACCATCACCAGAGACTTTAGAAGAAGGTCCAATGATAAAGAGTTCAAAAGATTAAAAGAAAAGAGGAAGATCAGTGCAGAGAACAGAAAAAGAAAACAAATTCAAAACCATCATTAATGTTACACAAGAGAACAGTGATTAAAATACTTTATAGCAGCCAGGGAACCAAAGGGTCCTCAAAATTGGGACAGTGCACACCCAGGAACATTCATAGAGGCCTTAACAGTTGCTAAAAAGACAACCCATCATAGGGCAGAATGCAATGCTGAAGAGCAGGAGGTGGGAGGGAGAACTACCCCCGGGGGTCCGTGCGGGTGCCCAGCATGTATTAGTGTGAAATGATGGCAAAACCCCAGAGCATTTCCTAGAGTCAAGAGGCAGGTGGACCTCAGGACAGAATCTCTACCCCTGGTATAGAGGGAAGACTCCATGCTGTCTCAAGTGGAAACTGATTTCATGTAAAGAACCTGAAATCAGAATGACATCAGACTTGCACAGCGAAAAGAGTGAAAGGACAACAAGTTGTTGTTTTTGGAATTCTGGGACTCATTTTTAACTTAGAATTCTCTATTAAGGGAATATAATAATAATAATGGCAGCTTCCTTAATCGTTAGATCCTAAAAAACTAACCTCACAGGCATTTTCTCAAGTATTTCCTGGAGGGTATGTACTCCCTAAAATAAGACAATTAACTAAGAGACAGGAAGCTGTGACAGACAAAAGACAGAATCCAATAGGAGACACCAAAGGGACTTCTATGGCACACAGGCCTAATGAATAAACTACTTCAGAGTGGAGCAAGAGCGTGGAGAATCCTAAGAGGCTGTCTCTAAGGGGGAAATGGATACAGAGATTAGCCATATATTCAACTGTGTCATGTTGAGTTTTCTTTGTCTTTTGGGGAGTTTGTGGATTTCCCAGTGCCAGTTACAGAAGCCAAAAGGAGAAAAATGAAAGATATAATGATAAAACAGACAAATATTAACTCTAACAGAATAAAAAGTTAAAGGGAAAAGTTACTGCTGTATCTAATCCATGTACTTCCAGCTATGTGGGAGGTTAAGACAAGCGGATAACGAGTCCAAAGTCTGTCTGGCTGTCTGGCTGTCTGGCTGTCTGGCTTTCAGAGAGTTCAAGTCCAGCCTGGACAGCTTAGTGATACTCGGCCTCAAAATAAAAGACAGAAAGAAGTCTGGGGATGTAGCTCAGTGATATTTACCTAGGAAGCCCAAAGAACTAGATTGACTCCTAGAACGTGTGTGTGTGTGTGTGAGTGTGAGTGTGTGTATGTGTGTGTGTGAGTGTGTGTATGTGAGTGTGTGTGTGAGTGTGTGTGAGTGTGTGTGTGTGAGTGTGTGTGTGTGTGTGTGTGTGTGAGAAAGAGAGAGAGAGAGAGAGAGAGAGAGAGAGAGAGAGAGAGAGAGAGAGAGAGAGGAGAGAAATATAGCTCAGCCAAAGTAGATTGGAATAGTAAGACTAAGTTAAAATGTGTGATGTTACCATTAAGCAATTGGAGTGAATCCACATGAATGCACATATGGCTGGTGTTGTAATAAGGCTAAGCTTTCATCTGCCTGTGTGAAGTCACTGATTAAGGACATAACAGCATATAAAGATATGCAAGTAAGAACAGTCAACCAAGTTGAAAAGAGATGGTCTCCACAAAGTAGGAGTGAAGTAGGGAGAACAGTGAACAGTGTGGGGAGGCAAAGGCCATTATGTATGGCTGTATGCCTTGACCTTATTCAAGGTGGCTATGCTGTTGTGATTTTCTTTTTATTTAAAAGCTTTAAAGTAATGTTGAATTTATGAAACCATGTATAATGTTACTTTGATAAAAAGTTAAATTATGTAAAAGTGAGATTGGCCTATATTCCGATCTTGAGTCTACTCAATGTAGTTAATGTTGATCACGTTAAAATGTGTGTTATCAGGTAGTCTTTTTACCTCGTCACAGTGAGAGGAGCATTTGTAAGGGAGCAGAGGATGAGTAACAGTGTATGCCTACCACCAACGAGCCCCATAGCAAATGCTTAGAAGAGGCCAAGGGACAGCAATGGAAACATAGAGAGATGAGCTGGAGTCCCAAGCCAAAGGAAAACTCCGGGAGACACCAGCACAATTGTTCTGGCCATAAAAAGGCCACTCACTCAGTCATTCAGCCCTGGGGCCAGCAAGAGAAGCTTGACTTTTTGTTTCTGTGGCTACCCAGCTGGCTATACCCTGTCAAAGATCACTGTATGATGCCCAGAGACCAGACCCTGAGAGGGAAGGGACTGTTAGCAGACTCAGGGCACTTAGGGGCAGCACTGATCTTCAAGAAGAGACTGAGTCCACAGAGAAGTATGGCAAGACCGAAGATTCCTTGCGGAAGTTTGAGTTAGTTTCTTCATCAATGAGTGGACACTCTGAACATTAAAGACCTTTGTAAAGTGACTGCAGGCTCTAGAAGGGATGCTGGAGATTGCTTCGCTGAACTCCTTTTAGTACAATTGGAGGAACTGAGTTGTAGGAAGACCAGTCTTGTCCCAGTGTCACTGCTGGAATAGCCAGAGCACCGCGCTTCTATTCTTGCCCTCTTCCTCCTGAATTTTCTTGCCCTTTCTTATTTTCCACTTTAATAAAGGAGTGAGGGAGAAATTGCAGGGCTGTGAGAGATGTTATCTGACAATACGGTAAGTTTTTTTTTTTTTAAACCTGTTTCAGCAGCATTTAATGAGACCGACGACGTTTGCCTTCTCTGTTTTGCAGCAGCTCTATGCCGCTCAGCTGGCCAGCATGCAGGTGTCACCTGGAGCAAAGATGCCATCAACTCCACAGCCTCCAAACACAGCAGGGGCGGTCTCACCTACTGGGATAAAAAATGAAAAGAGAGGGACCAGCCCTGTAACTCAAGTTAAGGTACTTGCTTTGCCGGATTGTGGAAACGGTTTGGAAAATTGCTTTGTAAGAAGGGTAGTGAGCCGGGCTATGCTGGGAACACGCAGCTGGAACACAGCAACATAAAAGAACCCAAACAGGCCTCATTATGGGGACTGTCATGATTGAGCGTTGAGAAACAGGTGTTTCCCTTCTGATAACAATGGTGCTATGCTGTGAGAGCCTTACCTAACTCTGAAAGCTCACTCCTCAAAAAATCTCTCCCTTCAGAGTCTGGATTTCATTTTTTAATGTTCACTGGCAGGAATTGCTGTGCGTTTATTGTCAGTCTTTGTCATAGACTTGCAAAACTTCTCGCCATGTTCCTTAAGCAGGTGGGAGCCCACTCACAGTATCAGAGTAAGTTCTTTGGTGTTAAAAGAGGACATGAACTCTGGTACCCCCCATTTGATCACTTCCCCTCGGTGGGGAGGCCTGGTGGTTCTCAGAGGAAGGGGAAGCAGGCTACCAGGATGAGAGCTGATAGGCTGTGATCATATGGTGGGGGAGGAGGTCTCAGACCTAGGGGAGGGAATAGGGTGAAAGAGGGAGGGGGAACGGGAAGATACAAGTGAGGGGATAACAATCGGAATGTAATCTGAATAAATTATTTAAAGATAAGAAAGAGAATCAAGGGGAATCTAATGCTGGACTTGGCACTGTTTGGTGGAGGCCTGTCTTTCAGAACTGGCCATAAAGAGGAGTTGAGGAATAGGGTGCCATTGGCTGATGGAGCTTTCTGTGTTAGGTCATTCTGACGGGATAAATGGGCTTTCTCAGTCCTAGGTGAAGTGTTGTTGCATGCTTACTTTAACTGGTTTGTCAATGTCCTCACGCTGGTTACCTGAGGGCATCCTGGTGACAAGGGAAATGACCAGTCACTTCAAATATGTGCTGCATCTGGTCCCTATAAGTTGGCTGGAGGGACTGTGTCTGCTTCCTATATTGAGTTAAGAAATTCACAGAGTTTGGAGAAACAATTGTATGTAATTGGCTATAGCTTTGGAGAGGTGTGCTAAGTGCAGATGCATGGCTGTCACACGTCTACACGGCACGTGGGAAGCCTGTGCAGTTGTGGAATCTGCAGGTAAGAAGCAGTTGAAAGCAGTCAGCATCACCGCTGGGCACTTCATAGTCACTGAGGCAGCTTCACTCTGGTAGATTTTTAGATAGCAAGGTTGAGATTTCAGAGAACCCGCAACAATAATCAACTCCAAGTATCAAAGACCAAAAACATGAGTATCCTCAAGACATCCTGTCTGTGCTCTACCCCCAAATATTACATTAATGCCACCCATTCTTTTAGATTCTCTAGAGAAAAAAGATGAAATTACACTTAGTTGTTAAAAATCTTGAGCTATAACAATTAACACAGGAATTATAAGTAGAAACATTATTTTATGTCCCAAGAGCTTATTTGTGAATAAAACTCAGCACAACAGCTCAACCCAAGGACTAAGTCTCTTCGTAGTTGTTAGAGAAAGTGTATGTGAAACGCCAGCAACCCAGGCTATTTGGGTATTAAATATTTTAACATGAAAAAGTCATTTTGTAATTTAAGTTGGCCAACTGGAACTGCCCCAAACCAAGCCTTTACTGGATGAGTAAGTGTTCCCTGGCTAAATCCAAGTTTCTATCTGCTTTTACCATTCCAGCTTTGTGGGCCAACAGATTTTATATTACTCACTTGACCACATGCAAATTCTTAGGCATAAGGATTCTGTATGGTTTGACTTGACTATTTTATGTTAGCAACAAAGGACCCATTTCTTATACTTCTTAGATCATATACTATACATGTGAGCAGAGATATATAAGGCAAAACATGAAGTGAGCATTGACATGGAATGTTCCCATTACTGAAGAACCTCTGAGAGCAAACTCAGTCCCCTAACTGTGGAGACTTGATCGTCCAGATCCACTATGTGTCTCACTACACTCGCTTTCCCTGTCTAGAGTGCGATTATGCATCCTATACAGCACGAGCAAGGTTTGCAGGAGGCAGCAGAAATAAAGGGCTTTCGTCTCCTCAAAGTATGCCATTGTAATCTGGGAGTTATAGCATTATGGGCCTTACACAAGGCCATGTCTTCTCTAACATGTAATGAGCACTCTGTAAGCGGTGTAGTGAGGGTGCTCACGGCGGTCATGAAGGAAGTGAAGGTAGTGTCAGTGTTGGAACGGAAGTATCTGGCTGCATACTTCCATACTGAGAAAGACCCAAAGTCACTGAGCTGGGCTGTGGGTAGCACATATTATCTCTACGTACAGCAAGAAATGTCTCAGTCTGGCAAGCCACTCTGAGTCCCTACGGGCTGTCTCCTGACAAATACCTTGTGCTATCTTAGATTGGGTGGAGGGGGAATACAATTAGCCCTACCAAAATGTCACAAAATTTCACTATTCTTACACAGAAAGAACAAATGTTTTCTCAGATTAAATATTCTCAGTTGGTAACATGGTGGTTTGCCTGCATCCTAGCCTCCTATAAGTTTTTGATTTTCTATCTTGTATCTGCTAGTGCTACCATCTGTGCCATTATGATGTTTGTGTGAAATATGTTATATTTTTCTCTTCTCTTATTCATATTGTCATGTTCTGTCTAAACTCATAGTACCGAGTAGACACTACACATTTTAAATTTCATAGTGTTGGCTATTAAAATGTTTGTGTCTCTTTAAATATCTAGCCTATTCTGAGACACAGAACCATTGGAGCCTCTCTGGATGTACTTTTCATACTTGTTAGCCAGTTTCAAAACAGCCAGGAATCTCAGGGTAGTTTAGCCCCATAATGAGGCAGCATCTTCCTAGGGACTTTACTTAATGTCCTGCATGCATATCAAGAGACCTCTTCACTGTGCTAATGTGAGAGTGGGCCATCCACAGTCCTTTAAGAACAGGCAGCCATTTTGCTTCCTCCCTTCTTCACTCTCATCCTCACGTCGCCTTCTCACGTGCATCTGCTGTTCCGAGCTCAGCTACCTAACCCTGCGGGCCAGTCTTCCGCAACTCCTTAGCCTTCTCTCTCCCTCTCTGCACGTCTGTCCTCCTTGGTACTCCTCAAAAGTTCTGTCTTCATTAGCATTCATAAATTCTGAATTCTCTGTTCAGGGAGGCTGCCAAGCTCCCTGTACCGCTTTCCAAAAAGTCCTTCTAGGTAGTCAAGTGGGACCAGTTTAGAATTCTCTTATCTGGGGAATTGCTGTGCCAGGCCCCTAGCACATATGCCTGAAGAGCACTGTCTAATCATCATGTCCCGTGTCCTCAGGGTGAGGTCTTAACCTGGACAATAAATCCGATGCTGTCCCT
Source organism: Acomys russatus (assembly GCF_903995435.1). Taxonomy (NCBI): domain Eukaryota; kingdom Metazoa; phylum Chordata; class Mammalia; order Rodentia; family Muridae; genus Acomys; species Acomys russatus. Next base: position 65,003,151 of record NC_067143.1, on the reverse strand, counting down.
CTATCATGATTTACAACTGAGAGTATCTTGACAATAATTGTGAATTATAAATAATAAATTAGAGCATATTTAGAACTGAAAAAGATGTTATAAATTCCATGCTTTCAAGAAAATTGGAGAAAAATGAATACAGTAAGACAAGGCACTTACAAGTAATAAGTGCAGTTCTTTAGGTGAACAGTAACTGGATGGCATTAGTGGCAGTTTAGACACCTGCAGAAGAAAAAAAAAAAAAAACAGAGGAACTGAAGGCACAGAACATAACTATATAAAGTGAAACACAGAGGAAAGATTGCCAGTCCTGGGGGCAACATCATATGGTTTGTCTAACACACACAACTGGAGGAAAGGCTCAGGCTTATGTTTGAAGAGATAATGGAGGAACATTTCTCTAAGTGGACAAAAACTCTGAACTCAGACATTTTAAAAGCTTAGCAAACCCCAGATAAAAGAAACATGGGGAACGTGAATGAAATGCTTAGCATATAAATTGCTATGATTCTAGTGTGAGTGAAGGAAGTGACTAGTCTAAATACCCTTTGAATTAAGGGCAAAAAGAAGCAAGTTAATTTAGTACATCAGATAATTTTGATATTCATAGTGGATGTAATCTTGTTTCCCCAGAACATGCCCTATACTAAATATAGATTAAAGTGCATTGCAACACAGATGTGACAGAACACTTGTTTCCTGTAAATACGAAACAAACCAAACAAACAAACAACATCAACAACAACCCAAACATAGACTATCACTACTTTAATATACGAATGATCTCTTTTCCCTGGTCATTTGGTAGAAAGAAAGGTTGAAATATGGAGTCCAGTAAGATTAAATTCAAATTCTTTCCTCCCTGGATGGCTTTAAGAAAGTGGTTTTTATTGTTTTGATTTTCATGTCTTCATATGTTAATCTTTAGTAGTACAGACCATCCTCCTGGTGGCATCCGTGGCTGCGTGGCCTAATGCACTGCAGGTACCCAGTGCAGCATGTGGTGCATGGCCACTGCTGCTCATGCTCCTGTCCCTCCTCTCACCCCTCCTCCTCCAGTGCTGTCCCTAGTATATGGCCATCTTTTTATAGATGGAGAGATAAGCCTTCAGCTAGGTCACATGTTTACATGAAAGAGAAGGTTCTGTCACCAGATCCTGTTGTATATTTTCAGTCATGTCATTGAAAGCGAGTTCTCTGTGTCCTCCCAGATCTGACATTTGCTGATGATTTTGCTTCAGATTTCAGTAATGCAGATCTTAACACTGAACCTTTGGGTCACATACTCATATCTAATATGTCTAAAATGATGGAAATATTGTCTGTAGTTCTCTGATGGTAGAGTAAATGAGACACAATGAAAACACGTTGCTTAACTTTCAAGTCACTGGCTAACCTAGAGTTCCAAGCCAAAGATGAAAATACTGGGCTCAGTGTAGAGGGATACGGGCCTTAAAATAGACATTCCATAAATATATGTAGCAAAGATTGTAACAAGACATCACTTTAAGCACAAAAAATAAATTGCACATAGCATAGCATGTAAAACATAATTATAATGTATGTTTACTCTTCACAAAAATTAATTTTAAACATGAATAGAGACCAGAATATAAACCACAAGAACACCCACACCCAGAAAGCCACAGAGAAGCCTGTGGTGTGGCATGGTACTCCGAGGGCAGAGGCTCTGGAGAGCAGGAGATGGCTTCCCATGGTTCCACTCTAAAGCACTTGGAATTGTTTGATTTAAAATATATATTAAAAAATTAGCTGCAGGGACTATTTATAGTCACAGGAACTTTTCAGAGACACTAACACAAAAGCACTACAGAGCTACTGAAATTTTAAATAATTCTTTGTAAATGCCCTAGGTTAATTTAGATCCCTGAAAACACATTAGAAAATTAAGCTGTAATGTGAGCTAATTCAGATTTTAATTTGGCAAAAAGAATGATCCAACTACACAGTTAATGTAAATAGAAGCATAACACAGGGAAATTAATGAGGTTCCTTCCGATGAATCTTCAAGGAGGTAGATAATTAGCTTCTTTTGTTATTATTGTAGGAGAACATGGCATTGTCTCGGAGGTGTAAAATAACTGTGGCTTACTAAGTGATAATGTGCTTCATTTGTCTTTTTTAAAATAATTATTTATGTTAAACTCTTGTAGGATGAAACAACAGCCCAGCCTTTGAATCTCTCATCCCGGCCTAAGACAGCGGAGCCCGTGAAGTCCCCGACATCTCCTACCCAGAGCCTCTTCCCAGCCAGCAAAACCAGCCCTGTCAACCTGCCCAACAAGGGAGGCATCCCCAGCCCCATCGGAGGAACCCTGGGGAGAGGATCCTCTCTAGGTAAATGGCAGAGACCTGTGAGCTAGGAAAGAAACCAGGCTGGCCAGTGGGCCACTGTGGGTAGCCTGAGGTCCCGTGTGTTCCCTGGGAAGGGTTGTGGGGTTCTTTCCACTGAAGCGGAGCCCACCCTAGTACCTGGGCAACTAGGACTTTTGGGAAATGCCTCAAATCCTGCTAGGATCCATTTTTTAGATGATGTCTGAGTTTTGTCAGTTTTGCCCAAAAAGTAATTCTGTAAGGGCATCAAGAGCTGGTTTCACAGAGGAAGCCATTGTCACAATGTGCCTTTTCTTTCTTGCCCTCTGGTGTGCATTTTCAAGGATCTCTGGGGATCTTCACACCCCTGTTTGAAAAGTGTTCTGACTCTGGAGTTACTTCGTTTTTCCTAAACTCTGAACAGGCAATAGCGTTGTCTGTGTCGCTCCCGGGCCACGCTGTAAGGCCAGAAGAGAACAGTCCACCTGCCAGGGTCTATGACAGGTGGATCCCAGTGTGTTCACATGCTTGGGCTGAATGAAGCGAAGGCAGGAAAGCTCCATGAGCAGGAACAGAGCAGAAACATCGAGGGTGGGGTCACCGGACTCTTCGTGTCTCTTAGTTTCCAAATAAAGGCAGAGAGATTCAAAGGAGTTGGACGTTAGACCTGCCATTTCTCTACCACGTCCCCTTCCTTGTGTTGTTGAAGCACGGTGCCTATTGCTTATTATAATTAGATATGGTAATATGTGGGTAGACTCATTACAATTTCACACCAGTCTTGCTTGTTTAAGTCTACTTGGCTTTTATAAGTTCGGCAGCGTAGTTCTTACAGGTGGACTGACCGGGCCCCAGTCCTGCGGTGTGAGCTAGCAGAACCAGTACTTACCCCCCCAGAACTCCCAACTCTCAGGACGCTCACAGTTGGAGGTGAGCTCAGCTAGGCTGGGAGTGAGTGGGGTTTCTGGCAGTGAGGTGTGGGATCCTCACTGACTCCTGGGACATCAGCACACAGATGGCAGCTGGGTCTGACTCCCGGTAAGGTTCCTCTCACAGGAACCACAGCTTCTCCCTCCCTGTCAGGGGCACTCAGGGAGGAGTGCTGCTCATCCACCACATCACTGTGAGCATTGGCTGCTGTCTGGGGAGTTGGGACATGAGAGAAAACAGAGCCAACATAACGAAAACGTGGGCCATGTGCAGTGTCCACTTTCACGTCTTGCTTGCTCCTTGGGATGTGCATGCAAAGGGACAGAGACAGAGCTGGACGTCACAGACCCGCTCCTGTCAGCAGTGGAGCATGCTTGTTAGCTCAGAAGCCAGATGGGTGGGAGCAAAAGCATCCGGTATGGGTCAGCAAGCTTGTGCAAATAATAGTGCACAAAAATGTCTTTTTAGCTGAAAAACTTCAAAACAAAAGAAAATGTTTTTTCAATATTCCATAATAAAGTTACTGACTTTGAAAAATGTTTTCATGGACAGTTTTTGTAACTTTTTTCAACTCACACATATGTATATATGTATATATGCATACATGTCGTATGTACAAGGCATGTGGTGTGAACTTCTTTGTATTCTGTTTTCCTCTGTCTCTGTGAGGTGTATGCATACATGCCTGTCACACACATGTTTGATGAAATACATAGGGCCTCACACAACAGCAGCTGAAATCTATCAGTAATCAAATAATTGCTGTCCTTTGTCTAAAAATGGAAAAAATTATCCCAAGTATTCATTTAAGCTGAGTAAAATGCAAGGCGTAGAGGAAAATTAGTTTCCATTTCATTTTTCCCCCCTGGGTTACATGGAATATAATAGAAGAAAATGTTTATTCTTACTTGATTTGAGGATTTGTGCTCATGTGAAAACCATTGCCACACATACTGCTTCCCTGTCGGGAGCGGGGCCTGGGGGAGAGGGCTGGGAGCAGTGGGTGTCTGAGCTGGGGGTGGGGCAGGGTTGTCATCTCCTGGTAAATAACCGAGGCAGCGTGAGAAGGAGAAGGCTTCATTAACCAGCCAGCTCTTGGAGCATGGAGAGCGTGGTGTGTTCTGTCCCACCCCCTCACTCCTGCAGCGGACACATAAACACACACACACAGATGTCACCAGAGTGCACATGTTCCCGCTCAGGTCTCATTCCGTTGGGCCTCAATCTACTGTCCTGCATATAATACACTAAATAAACAGAGGATGTGGACAGAACTCCCAGCTGCCTTTCTGCCTAACCCCCTCCCGTCCCTCCCCCACAGATCAGGAAAGATTGCACACAAATTGTAGACACAAACAAAGCAGTTACCGCCTCCCAGTAGATCTAGGACTGGAATGTAGGAGCCATAGGCACAAGCAGGACAAATGCACGTCCTGTACATGGAAGATTAGAACCTAGGACCAGTCATCTGTGGGAGAGTAGAAAACAACCCACAGAACCTGGAGTGCTGGAGTGTGCCCCTTCCTTGTTCAGAGAACACAGCCAGCACTTGGGAGACCCCGTCCCCACACACCTCTAATAACTCACCCTGTGTACACAGATATCCTGTCCAGTCTCAACTCCCCAGCCCTGTTTGGGGACCAGGACACGGTGATGAAAGCCATTCAGGAGGCTCGGAAGATGCGAGAACAGATCCAGAGGGAGCAGCAACAGCAGCCGCATGGAGTCGATGGGAAACTGTCCTCTATGAACAACATGGGGATGAGCAACTGCAGGAGTGAGAAGGTAACCCTGCACCCCTCCCCCCTGCAGGGCAGACCACTGCTTCACCCCAGCCTCTGCCATTAGGGCTTCCAGGTCCTGGCCTGCTACCAAAGATCTGGACTTCCAGCTTGAGGCCCAGCTTGTCCTTTACTTAAGCCTTTCCAGTGTCACATGCTCATATTCCTGCTGGTTGGCACTTAGGTTGCCTTCTGCATACCCAGTTTCCCTGTGTGTCGGTGAATCTCTGTCCAGTTCTGAAGCACTTAGGAGATGCCTAATAAAGACTGCAAGTTATGTAATTACAGTAAGCATGGAGGATAAGAAGGTTTAAAGGGATGCATAGGAGTTCACAATAGTGGTTAAGTGAATGGCCGCCTCACCGTTAAATTTGATGCTATACTTCCCATCAGAAGTAAAAGACAAAATGAGCAAGTTTCAAACTGCATTTGATTCTTATCCTTTTGATTCAGCAAATCATTTATCCAGCACCTCTTCTGAGATAGACTCACACATACACACACACACACACACACACACACACACACACACACACACACACGTGAGTGCGGAGCAAATACCTGAGCTAAGCAGAGCACAGGCTGATAGGGGACAGGGACCACAAAGAGGTGGGCAAATAGTGTCAGTACATGCCCAGGAACTAGAGGAAATAAAGCAAGTTACAGGGAAGAAGCCAGCTTAGGGTGGTCATTTGAGAAGTGGCAGTAAGGACTGTCTGGGGCTGTGACTCAGGACAGAGACCGGGATGAAGCCGCGGTTGCCACAGGAGTCGGCTGGAAGGCACTCCAGACAGAGAGAGCTATGGCTGCACAGGCCAGTGTGGTCAGAGGGTTAGAGGAGCAGGCGTAGCAGAGGCCATGAGGTAAAAGTCCTAGCCTTGGAGAAGCTCGCTAGACCACATGGGCTCTGGGTGGGCTCTCCATTCCATCACACACTGGGTCTGTTCAGGCCGTGAAGGAGACATGACTGATGCAGAGAAAGACCATTTGGCCCCCTAGAGAAGAGTGGAAATGTGGTGACTGGGAGGGCTGCCCCTGATAGGATAACTCATTCCTTCTACACACACAAATACTTGCCCAGCACTGAATTGTGAGAAAAATATCTGTTTATTTATTTATTTACTTTTAAATGTAGGACTACTGTAGAGGGACAAGTGAATTCTGTGATAGACAACAGTAATCGTTGTTAAGTAAATATTTTAAAAACATTATATGTTTATTCAGTAAACTAAAACTGCAGTGTGCTGAGCTGAGGCCAGGAAACTCCCCTTTGCTTCAACCCTTGTTAGCTGTGGCGAGGATACAGTGGCAGAGTTTGCACACTAGGATAAAAGTGTGTGCTTTCCTCAGTTCTCTGCAGGCCTTTTCTATTTGCTCCCAAAGAAGTTGGGAGCGTGTGGTGCTGTTTGTGTTCCTGTGTGCTGGGGAGCACGGGAAGCACAGGTGTAACCCTTTCCTGTGTGACTACACGCTGTCTTGTGTAGAGAAGCAGGGACTTGACTTGTGTGGCTCTGGAGGCCAGTGCCCAGCAGAGCTTTGTGAGAGGTGCTCTCTGCAGCTCTCTGAGTCTCCGCTCCTTCCCTCCCCTCCCCACCCTCTACCCCCTCCCCTACTCCTCTCTGGCTTCCCACTGTTGCAGGAGCCTTGGTTTATGTCTGCTCCACCCCCATTTCCTCCTGTCTTTCCTCCTTGCCTTCTGTCTGTGTGTCTGCTTCCTAACCCACCTAACCCATTGTGACCTTACTCTAACTTGATGGCATCTATAAAGTATTTTAAAATAAGGTCACATTCACAGCTGCATAAAGGCTCAGACTTTCCTGTTAAGGAAACAGTGTGACACATGACAAGGGGCGCAAATGTATAGCTCGTCTTCTCGGCCTTACTGCTGTACCCTTGGACCACTCTAGGAGCCATCTGGGGTGCAGGGCAGGGTGGGGCTAGTAGGACTGGCAATATGATGGGACACGTCAAGCCTCACACGGACCAGGAAGATTATCTCCAGAGAGAGGTGAGCTTCCAAAGCCTGGGAAAGATGTGGTTTTCCCCTCAGTGTTTGCTGTACTGTGCCTGTCATTAGCGACCTACAGGATCTGGCACACCATACAGAAATGCAGGCCACACACATACCCATAGACCACTGAACAAAAATGAATAGCTTGCATGCTATGTCCTTATTTATTATGATCAGTTGGAGCTGAAGGTCAAATGTGGACACGATATACTTCAAATTCCAAAAATTAATTTTTATTCCCCATTGACTTTTCTTAATTCATTTGAGAGGAAGAAATCTGAAGCTAAACAGAAAAAAAAAATATGATAGAAAAATGAGAAATGTGGGTTGACTTTGAACACACTGAGAACACGCTGAGGGGAACTGGGTCCCAGAAGGTAAGCGTCAAAGAGGCTTCCACAGACCCAGGAAGCTGTGGTGTTCTAGTTGAAGAGACTCACTGCATCAGCAGAAAACTTTCATGGGGTTGAACTTGGGACACTGCAATGCTCTTTAGGGATGCTATGTATGTTGACGGGCGCTTATAGCATCCCAGGCCTCCTGAGCACGCCCGCTGGCTTGGGTGGTTTGTGTGACATGGCTTTGTTTGGCATCTAGAGGGAATTTCTGGGCTTGCTAGGCTAGTGGCCTTGCAGTTAGAGAATCTTCTGGAGCAGCACTCCAGAGCCCCTGGCAGCAGCTGCTCTTGGGATCCAGATCTCCACCCTAATTTCCTGACTTTACTTCCATATGGGGCACCACTGTTTCTTTTCACTTTTTCTTCTAAGTCAAAAAGTAAGACTAGCAGGTGGATTTGGACCAATCTACTTTACTATCTGGCTTCAAAATCGCCCGCCTTTAATTATTGGCCCAGTTTTCTTTAGGTATAAAGACCTTTAAATCAGACTTGAAAATGTGTGAGCTTTTTGTTTTGTTTGTTTGTTTGTTTGTTTGTTTGTACCAGGTGTGATTAAACAACTCTGTGTGCATAAGCAGTGTGGGCTAGCATTTATGGCCCAGGAACAGGAAAGGTGTGTTTTTTATAGCACACATAGGCTCACATGTGCATCCGTAGGAATACATATTTACTCATGATCTGTTTCACTTTATTGAGCAAATCTCTATTTTGCCACTTCAGTATGAGACATCACTGATTTGATCGGCCAGAACGGCACCAGTGGAGTTGCTCTGGGTGGCTGTTGCAGGGTTTTCAGGGTCGGCTAAATGCATAGATTGTGGGGACAATAGCCTGTAACGGCACCTCGGGAGCGCTTCTGCCCCATCATCCCCACAAGCATCTGCACACCAACTGTGAGTGTCCTGCCAGCACAGGCTGAGCCTCGGCCCTAAGTTAGCGTTTCCCACCAAGAGCACCAGCCGGCCACATCTGTGCTGGGGCACCAGTGAGATTACATCATCTCATGATGGATTCTTTACCACACTTTATTGTTCTGACAATTCTAAGTATTTTTGTCATGAAAATCCACCGCAGAATTTCAATCTCTCTGCTTATAAATGTCCTAGAGCTAACTACACAGGGCATCTGGCTAAGAGAGAGGTGAGGCAGGTGGCCTTCTTCATAAATGGGCTGTACAATGTTTGCCGTGTGATAACGGGTGGAACTCCTGTGCCTTGGGGCCACAGCATCTGCAAACAGAGAGAAGGCTCAGAAGACCCCAACAGGCAGCTGAGCACAAAGTCACCTGTGTGTTTGCCTTTTTTTTTCCCCAAAGGAACTTTAAAAGTTTTTAAATTGTAATTATTATTCTTACTGGATGTGTGTGCATGATGGTGTGGGCATGCATGCCGTGTGTGGTGGTCAGAGGACAGCTCTGTAGAATCAGATCTCTCCTACCTTAACACGGGTTCTCAAGACTGAGCCCAGGTCTCTAGGTTTTCTGCCAAGCATCTTTGCCTGCCAAGCCGTCAGGGACTTCCAGGGACCTTCCAACACCCTCAGGGAACTTCCATACACTAGTTACCTAGTAGAATCTGGATGTAGCCAACAAGATAATAATATTCAACTATGAATTGTTGTTGGCTAGTAAGTTTCTTTTCTTCTAATTTAGTGTATTTCTAACACACGCTTTCTTTTTAAAAATACTTAGCCTGCTGTTTGATATCAGGAATCATTACTTATGCCCAAATAGCATTTTCCCCTCAGTCAAATACAGTAAGACTCTGATAAGCTCCTCACTGAGTCACATTGTAAACTTGTTGCTGGTTACTTTAAAGCCACTGTTGCAGTTTTTCCAAGTGTGGATCCTTGCACCTAGTCTGACATTGCAAAGCTCAAATCATCAGCATCACAGTGTATAGCCCTTCCCCTCTAATTGGGAAAGGAAAACACCCAAGAAAGTCGGCTTTTCATGGTCAGTTGCCACAGCTTCTTCTTATCTCTACAGCTGGTTCAGATATTTACTATTGCATGACAGGGTGAGTGTAATCAGAAATCAATACAGCCACACAACAGGAAGTGAAAGGAGGCTGAGAGCAAATTATTTGGCCAACTGAGGGATGACTGAACTCCTTATACAGACCAGAAGGATCTTACTGTTTTCAAATCAAATGTCCACAGAACCAATTAATTGGGATTATTGTCTTTGTAGTTGACTGGCATGCTCAGTGGCAGTGTTTCCTCTGTCAATATGTTCCAAGAAAGTCTACTATGGAGGAATGTGGAGCACAGTGGAGATTTCACAGGAAGGGGCAGACTCTGTGATCATCGTTGTTTATAAAACAACAGTTAGTTCAGGAGGCAGAGAGGCAGATGGATCGATGTGAGTTCTAGGCCAGCCTGGTCTACAAAGTGAGTCTAGGACAGTCAAGGCTACACAGAGAAACCCTGTCTCAAAAATCCAAACCAAACAAACAAACCAAAAACCAACCAAACAAAAACCAAAAACACATCAGTTAGTTCAAAAGACGTAGAATGCTTTTCACAACCTGACAAACAATACTGAAAAAGCGCTTTATGCTCCAAAATACTACCTATGAAGGCCAGTGTCTCTCACTACCTATGAAGGACAGTGTCTCTCACTACCTATGAAGGACAGTGTCTCTCACTACCTATCAAGGACAGTGTCTCTCACTACCTATGAAGGACAGTGTCTCACAATCTGTTCAAGGAGATGGCCTTGCTGTTCCTGTTTTAGAGGTGAGGAAGCCAGGACCACTTAAGACCACTTTACCCTAGCATGCCTTCTCCTATCATCTATTTTCCACACCTCCAGAAGATGGAGAGAATAGTTTTACTTAGAATCCGAACCAAGATGTATATCAGAGTTCCAAACATCCATTTTAATGAGCATGCCACTATTGTGAGCTACATAAAGCCACATAAACAGAGGCATTCCTGCAAGCCTTTTGAGATGAGTATCTATAGTTATACTTGCATTGGTGTTTTCCTAAAATAATGTGCACAAATGGAAAGCTCTGTAAGATGAGAAGAGAGCAATGAGGAATTATAAGTGCTGCAGTTTGCATTTGAACCAGTAGCAGTGGGCAGCCCTGTGAGCTGGGTGTGGCCTCTGGTTGAGTGCAGCCATTACCTTCTTTCTTCCCTGTTGTCAGGGCTACTTCATTGGTTGCCTAGCTACTGGTTTAAGGCTTAATTCATTAAAAAAAAAAAAAAAAAAGCCAATAAAAACTTTCTTAGTTCTGGTTCTTATTTTCTCTGCACTCTCACTGGGAAGAATGGTGAGAACTTACACGGACTTACAAGACTCAAGATGCTTTTTAAGTCAAAGGCAGTCCCTACTCTCACCACTTAAAAAGCATCTTGAATCTTATAGGCCCACACAAATTCTCACAGTTCTGCCTCTGACATGAACTCTGGTGCCCCCTGTTTGACCACTTCCCCTTGGTGGGGAGGCCTGGTGGCACTCAGAGAAAGGATAAGCAGGATACCAAGATGAGACTCCATAGGCTGTGACCATATGGTGGGGGAGGAGGTCCCCTTCTGTCACAGACCTAGGGGAGGGGAATAGAGTGAAAGAGGGAGGGAGGAATAGGAAGATACAAATGAGGGGATAACGATAGGGTTGTAATCTGAATAAATTATTTAAAAAACAAAAATAAAAAAGTATGCTTATTAAGGACAGAGGTCAGGATTTGGAGCTTTTAAGTTTGTTTACAGGTATTTAGTTCAAAATGCAAAATCCCGTTACCACTTCTCCCACTGAACGTGTTAAGACTCAATACAGTCAAGTAATGGTTTTGTTCCCATCTTCTGGAAGAGATATTATCTGGGCAATGTATAGAACATACTTGATAATTACACCTCTCATTAGGGCAGGCACTTTCTAAGCTTTTATCCGCCTAGAGCTTTCTACTGCTGGGCTGTTCTCAACTTTTGAGATCTCCAAGGCCTTCTACACTCCTGGGAACTATTAAAGACCCCAAAGACTCTGATTTTGTATGAGTCATACTACATTAATGATAACAACTAACATCCATCATAGTAGATATTAAAATGAAATATTAGAATACTTATTTAAAATAATAACAAATCAAAATTTAAAAATCTAAAAAATTAGATATCAATGTAAGCAACATTTTGAGCATTAGCTATGCATTTTAAAGCAAAAACTGTAATGTGGAAAGCTTTGTTTTTGAGTTTTACAAAGTCCTTTGATGCCTGATTCATTTGGAAATAGCCAGGCTCTCTGTTATGCTTTGTTGTTAAGATTTTATTCTAGGCATGCTTGCACACTAAAGAAAGGAATAATAATGGACAAATAACATCTCAGTACTACAGTGGGAAGAGTTTCGGCTTATTGGATTCTCTCAAAGAGCCTACGAGGCTCAAGGGCTGTAGGCTGTTCTAGATTGTACCATACACCTGTCTGCATTCGTGCTTGAATTGCATTCATTTTAATTTTAAAGTATTTAGAAATAAGAGTTTTGAGGTTTAATTCTCTTGGAGTTAAGGAACAAAAGTTGTTAACAGAGCGGTGTGACTTGAGTTTACACCTTAATGCAGAAAATGTCATTATGAGTGATTTGCAGTGGTATATAACGTAAAACAAGCAAATAAGAACTACAGGGAAAGAAACAACTGGTAAGAAACTAAGGTCCATAGGTAAAGAGGAGATGAAGTCATATGTAACACTGAGGAAAAATAGGCACACAAAAATTTTTGATTGGCATTTCCCTGATGACTAAGGACATTGAGCATTTCTTTAAGTGTTTCTCAGCCATTTGATATTCTCCTGTTGAGAATAGATATTAGCCCTTTGTCATATGTAGGGTTGGTGAAGATCTTTTTCCGTCTGTAGACCCAGCACTTCTTTAAACCATCTCACTGTAAGGAGAACTAGCTCAGCAATGAAAAGCTTTTACAGACCAGTTAGTACAGTCTCTCATTTTACAGCTGAGCAAACTGAGGCAGAGATGACTGGAGCAATTGCCTGCTACAAAATACAAGGTATTAGAGAAGAGTACAAGACCCCAACTCCCTAACATTTGGACCAGTGCATCATCTATGTCCTAAGGTGATGATGGAGGTGACTCTGAAGTTTTCATAGTACTGACTTCAGCTAGTCCTTCTCTGTTACATGTTATAATTCTTCCATTATGGAGTCATGCACATATAACATGATATGCACGCATGTATAATATATGATATATATGCTGATTAATACCTTTAATAAGGTATTAAGGTCAAAGGAGACATTTGTTTTCCAGGCATGCTCAGCACTCAGTAAGTACTTGGTAGCATATGAAATGGTTTTAATTGATGCCAATAACAGAATTTTTGCACATCCATTTTATAGGACATTTTAGTTCTCAATAATCTGCACTTGTTGAAGGTCTCATAAGCCTCTGTGGAAGTAGAAAGGTGAGTAACAGTATCTCTCTTTCTTTACTTGAGGAGGCTCCTCTGGCAGTTGCAGTTTTGAGTATGTGAGGATGTCAGTGTTCTGTTTGCAAAGCATTTTCTCTTGTTTATCCACCACAGTTGGCTCTCATGACCCTTCTTACAGACAGCTTTCTATCACTTCCCTTTGCAGGGGAAGGTGAGGTTCCAAAAGCTCAAATGGTTGGCTGACATGCAAACAGGGAGCAATGGAAGTGCAGCTCTCCACACTCATGGATTCTTAGCCCACATCTTTTCCAATGCAGCAGACAGACTTCAGCTTTTCTCACAGTGTCAGTCTCTAACGTGTGTCCTAGTGAACCCTGAACAACGGTTCTCTCTCTCTCTCTCTCTCTCTCTCTCTCTCTCTCTCTCTCTCTTTCTGTGTGTATGTGTGTGTGTGTGTGTCTGCCTCCCCTCTCTCTGTCTCCCCTTCTCCTCCCCCTCTTTCTCGTGTGTGTGTGTATGTGTGTGTATGTATATGTGTGTATGTATGTGTGTATGTGTGTGTGTGTGTGTGTGTGTGTAAGTGTGTGTATTGATTTAGATATTCATATGAGGCTGCTTTACAATGTGTTCGTTTCTAATTGTGTTCAACTCTTTTGATGGTGGTGACTGTTGCTCTTTGGTTGTTTTCTTTTTCAGTTGGTGGGTCTCAGTTCTGTCCCTGTAGAGTGTATTCAAACTTTTACAATGGATGTGACCTTCCTCCCTTCCTGGACCCCCTGTCAGCATTGTCTTGAGTCTGGTTGTCCCAAATGCACCTTCAGGAGCACTCTGGCAGAGGTTCACTTTTAGCTATGATCCAGTTTGTAATCTTGACATTTGCAACTAAGATTAGAATTTCCCAAAGTACTGTCTTCCTGCTATGGAGAGAAATGCTTGCTTTTATTTTTGGTACAACCCTGATTTGCCCTTTCTATCTTTTTATAAATGAAGTCAACATCAGTGCACTGGCTTCTAAGAAACACAAAGCATGTCTTGTGACATGTATCGCCTACTGGCCCTAGTTCACATATCTTCTTGGCTGCCAGTCCCAGTAACTCCTACCAAAGATCATTTGACTTTGTTCTATTATGGGGAAATCTATGTAATTTTTATGAAAAGGGGAACCTTAAGCTTTGGATCCTGTTCTATATGTTGATTGTAAGCTATCAATGTTAAAACCAATCTCAGTTTTCCACCTCTAAAATAAGAAACAAATCTAAGAAACTAACTTCATGAACTCATAGTTTGCAAAGTTATGTTGGCCTATCGAGAGCTTGCTATGGTTGGGGATGAAGCTCAGTGATACAGACTTGCTGGCATGCAGGGACCCTGGGTTTGACCCCTGACCACAAAAGGGGGCAGGGCCTTTTTTTGCCCTTTTATGAGTATGATTCTCTAAGTTAGAAACGCCCTACAGAAGAGGTTGGAAGCAGATTTGGTCTTTTGTATTCTAGACCACTGATGTAGCTGCCATAACGTAATATCCTTGGATCTAGGCAAAAATCATCAGTGGAAGAAGGAACCAAACCTTTTAAGTAAGTCACAGTGCGGTCAGAGTCTCTGCTTCTGTCTAATGAATACTCCATTCTCTTAAGCCACATGGCCTTACAGCGGTGACACCTGTGGCCAGTTACTCTTGAGTGCCTTTGTTTACTCACTGGGAAGGCAGAAGTGATAAATATACAAGGCTGTGGGCAAGAGTGAAAAAACATTGGCCCTGTAGAGTAAGGCAGATGTGAGTTACGTCTTCTGACTTGGTCATGGTTCCAGCACTTGGACACTGCGCAGAGTTGGGCAGGAAATGCTTCTCATCTGATGGACAGGGTTCGTGCGCATGCTTGGCTAGTCCCGCTCTGCCCTGGTGGAAAATGCAGCCTCATTTAGGAGACAGGACAGATGAGATCCATGTGCCAGACACAGGAACCCAGAAGCAAGGGGCCTGGGCGCTTGAAGACAAAGGCAGCCCACTAACCATGTAGGAAGAGGGTCTGGGGAGGAGGAAGCACTTCCGGTGTGCCTAGACAGACTGCAGAGATACACCAGATGAGGCCTCAAGTGTAGACGTGGCAGGCATGCTAGCATTTGGCCTCTCATCTGGGCAGTAGTGAAGACCAGGCTCCAAGGGAGGGTGAAGGAGACACAGAGGGGGAGATGGAGGAGAGAGGAGAGAGATGAGGAGAGGAGAGGGAAGGAGGAGAAGCAAGGGAAAGAATGGCCTGTGTAAAGGAGCATTTCCCAGATAACCTTCCTGACAGTGACCTTGTTACCTGGTAACTAATAAGCAGGAAAAGCTAGGCATGTGTGGCTGGAAGCACAAATGAAAAGCTGAAGTGATTAGTACAGTTTGTGTGTGTTTCTGACTAATAAGTTCTCAGCACAGGAGTCTTACCCTCCTGTCAGGAAAACCCTGTCAAAGCTTTCTCAGGGGAGGCTCTGAGGACTTGAAGCCAGCAGGTGCCCCTGTGGTCTCTGCAGTCCTAACCCCGCCCCCTCCCCCAGCTTACTGCAATTGGTAACTCAAAGGAAAATTGTTGTCCTAATTGTCCCTATGCCCATCTCTGCCACTGAGTCTAAAATTATTGTTCACTAGCTGTGTGCTTATGACCAGAAACCGGACTCTGAGCGCATGAGCTCCTCTGCCTGACATGAAGCTGTGTTTTCCTTCCAGGCGCCTCCACATGTGTGTGGTGCCCTGGCCTTGCAGAAGGTTACCTCTTGCTGGGCTTCAGGAGGGCTTTGCGCTCAGAATCCCTGCTTGCTCTGTTTAACTGCTGGGTGTGTGCACTGCTCTGCCTCTGCCTCCCCGTGTGTGTGTGTGTGTGTGTGTGTGTGTGTGTGTGTGTGTGTGTGTGTGTGTGTGTGTGTTCATACCCCTGTGTCTGTGATCTGCTCCCTAAGCCCTCTGCTGCCCTTCTCCCCCTGATCCTGTCCCTCCCTCTCCCCCCTCCCTCCTTCCTTCACCCCCACCACAATCTTAAGCTTGCTGCAGTTATGGTGCAGTGTCTGACTACTGGTGATTTTTCTCTAAACTCTTACAGTGGTAAGGGGCAACTGCTGCGTCTAGATTGTTCTGGAGAAAGGCTACTATGTATAATAAGTGCAACTCCCTGTACAGTCTGGGTCCTTTGTAGTAGCACAGCTGTGGGAGCTCCAGCATGCACATCCTGTGAAGGCTCTCCCCAAACCACAAAGGAGGAGGAGGCAGCATAGTGTGGGATGGTGCGG
The DNA here is from genome assembly GCF_903995435.1 of Acomys russatus. NCBI lineage: Eukaryota > Metazoa > Chordata > Mammalia > Rodentia > Muridae > Acomys > Acomys russatus. Next base: position 64,987,052 of record NC_067143.1, on the reverse strand, counting down.
ACAGAACCTAAGGTTGCTTTTCTTTCGTTTTTCTCTTTTTCTTTCTTTCTTTCTTTCTTTCTTTCTTTCTTTCTTTCTTTCTTGTTTTGGCTTTTGGTTTATTGAGAGACAGGGTTTCTCTGTGTAGCCCTGCCTGTCCTGGACCTGCTTTGTAGACGGGGCTGGCCTCGAACTCACAGAGATCTGCCTGCCTCTGCCTCCTGAGTGCTGGGATTACAGGCGTGCGCTATAGCGCCCGGCTTGGTTTCCTTTATTAAGGTGCTAAGGGCATGAAGTCTTGGCCTTGAGAAGCTCCAGGAATCTGAATGTGTAAAGTGAATGCCAAGGAGCTTCGGAAGCTAGCGTGCACGGCTGCCTTTCTGATGGCTCAATCTATGCCTACAACCAAGTGAAGTCCTGGAAATTAACCAGTGCAAAATCGCAAAAGGTATTGAGGCTGGATGCTAAGACATGAGGCCTCTTTTTTCTAGGGGACCGAAGCAAGTATCCAATCCTGAGCCCCCCCCCCCCCCCAAAGAGTTCTGAAACATCAGCAGATTGTGGCTTCCAATAAGATTGTAGGCTCTGGGCTGGCAGCATGTTTGATGTCACCATTGGGTCTGTGAAGGGAGTCTGGAAGTAAGGCAGCGGCTTCCACTTAGAAGGGAAGTGCGGCCATGCTCTGGGCTGCCTGCCTGCAGCCTCCTTGGAATGGAGTGAGCTTGGCAGCCGCAGGCTGATACATAAATAAGTAGGGTGTCCTCTCTGGTTTTCCATAAATAAAGCAATTTTTTAGTTTGTCATCCTTGTGGGTGGTAGTGGCAAGGAGAGGCTGTGGAGAGGAAATGCAGTCCATTTCAAGTAAGTCAGGTCTGTTGTGCCCAAGATCGCTGGTGTTTAGACAACCTGTTTTTTAAATTTCCTCAGAGCAGTAAGCAAGACCTAAAAGCTAGTTAAAGGCTGACCAGCCTGCTGTCTATCCCCACAGCAAGGCCACAGTCCTGAAGGTCTGCATTTCATGCTGTTCACAGAGGCAGTGTTCTGTGGTCCTCTTCCCCACTTTTATAATGTTAAAAGGTGGCTCAATGAGGTTAGGGCATACCAAAAGGCACATTTAAGGACTAGAAGACACCGATTTTCATCTGTATAGAAGCCACACTAAAGGTGCCTTGCACTTAAGTTGGTTTGTGTAGAGGGTAAAACTGCTTATGGATGTTTAGAACACCACACAACGCATTTTAAAACTGGCAAGCCCACAGACATCTCCACTAGTCTTCCAGGGAAGGCTAGTATTTTAAACCAGGCAGCTCCTAAATACATGTGTTTGTTCTCAGGCCTGTTTCTTTGGGTCTGAGCGTTCTAATAGTCTGTCTTCATATTTTAGCGCTCACAGGAGAACAAGACCACAAGTCAGACCATTGTTTGAATGGCAGTTGTTAGCCGGCTTAGCCAAACTTATTTAAATCAATCAACCAATCAAATTGCTATTCTTTGGCTATTACCTCATTTATGAAAACTGACTGTTCTAATCAATATAAATTTAATTATGACCTTATTTAACTGGTTAAAAACAGATTTAGTCCTTTTTTTAGGTTTTTGGTTTTTTTTGAATTACACATAACAGGAGAGTTTCATAATAATTACATTTTAGTAGTCACATTGCACAACTTTAATCCTAGCACATAAGAGGCAGAGACAGGAGAGTCACTGCAAGTTTGAGGCACGCCTGATCTATTCAGCAGGTATCAGGCCAGCAGGGCTACATAGGCAGGCTGATCTCAGGAACAGAATCAAACACAGAGAAGGAAATGTAGTCTTAAAACTTCAATAATTTGTATAATTGTTATTCTCATGGCCTTAAGTCCTTAATTGGCTGGCAATTACAGTTAAAAATTTTGCAAGCATTTAAAAGCTCTGTTAATTATAATACTCTCACACAAAGTTGTTTGTTCTATGAATAACTATTGAGTTTTATCGTTGTTGTTTGTTTTGTTTTGTTCTTTGGTACTATGTAGATCCATTTTAAGTAACTCTCCTTAGCCAGTCTTGAGACTGAGAACAATTCCTTTGCCTCTGCTGGTTTCCAGGTATCTTCTGAAGTAGGCAGAGAGTGGACAGGTCACATGTGTGCTTGTTTGTTGAGGGTCTGGTTCTCAAGCCCTTGGAACTGTTGTTCTTGTTTCATTTAGAAAACAGTTCATGTGGACGAAGTGCCATTTCTAACGCTGCAGAAATGACTGTCCCACTATATAGAAACACTTGTTTTTGTTTTTGTTTTTGTTTTTTTTTACAGGAACTAAAAATCCTGCATTTTAAAAACACATTACTTTAATCCCAACACTCAGGAGGCAGAGGCAGGCGGATCACTGTGAGTTCGAGGCCAGCCTGGCCTACAAAGTGAGTCTAGGATAGCCAAGGCTACACAGAGAAACCCTGTCTCCAAAAAACAAAATAAAAGATAACAATAAAAACACATTACTATTTAGTGCCTCTCCCTGAATGATCAGTCAGACCTCAAATTTATGAACTGAATTAAATTCCATTCCAATCCTGCCACCATCTCGGCCTTTAAATTGTTGAAACATGAATCTGAAGACTGACTTCTGATTTACTAAGAAACTAAGTTGGTGTAGTTCTAAATTTCACTGTCTAAGCTATAATACGAAGCATTTCAATCATCTCTGAATGTGGAGATGACAAACCCACCCCCCGTCCCCCTACCCCCCGCCCCAGTAATGTCAATAAGTAAAATACTTCACCAAGGCTATAGTTTAAACTGAAAATACTTCAGGTTTATGTCACTCAGAATCGGTTGTCAATATCAGGTGGTCTTTATTCTTATCTACTTCGTCATTTATTCACACAGGGGACGGGGGCAGTAATGTCTAGCACAGCTCTCTCTGCCTGTGGCGTCTCTGATGACAAGCTGCAGGTATATAGAGCTCCCAGCTCATTTACGTCAGAAGCATAACGTGCTCTGGCTGGGACCGTAGCTCCCCAGGTTTGGTGGAGTTGCCTGACACACACAGTGGTCAGCACATTTTTTGAGACTGCAATAATCAGAGGAATGCAGCAGCACTGTGGAAATGAGGAAGTGGGCTGGCATCGTCACACACCCATCACTGTCCCACGTCACCCCCACCAGGCTGGTTTCCCTTGGTGCTTAACAAATGGTCAGAGATCTAGTAGAGCAAATCATAGAAGCAGGGGTGAGAATCAATGTCTATTCCTAGGTTTCATATTCAGTGAAGAGAAGAGAAAGTTGACTTCAGGGAGAACAAACTGCCCTAAAGCTCTGTAGATTGTACATATGCTTATGTAATTTTCAAAGGAGCTGCACAGCCTTTTACAAATGTGCCTAGCCGCATTTAATCTCAAGTAGTCATTGGATACCACAAGGAGAAGAAAAAAGGAAGAAAAGTCAGGCATGGGAAATTAAAAGAAAAAAGTTCAAAAATATGCAAAACACAAGTTGCTAATAAAATATTGTCTGCTACACTAATTAACATGTTATTTACCAAGTTTATTCTTAGCATACTAACGAGAAGATGACAATCCCATAGCAGTTTCCACTCTGATTATTTAGGACTGTAGCAACAGTTCTATCCTGGAAGTCTGTTACAAAGCCATCAGCTTTCTACAGTCCTGCATAGTATTTCTGAAGAACGCTTACACAGGAATTCAGTCAGAAGCCCAGATGTTTGAAAAGGACACAGCAGACACACTGTAGCTGTGTTTTAAAGACAGCTACGTTGCCTTTGTCCTCTCATCAGCTTCACAGTTCCCTTCCAATTAAACCTAGCTGTGTGCTTAGCTTGTACGTGTTCCCCCACACACCCCGTCTCCTGTGTTGCTGTTGCTGACTTGAGACATCCCAACAAGGAACTTTACTCCTATGGGCTGAGCTGGAACATTCTTCCTGCCTTCCCTGCACCTTCTGATAAAGAATTGACGGGATTTAGTGCCACACACAGCAAATAACCTGCTAGTCCTGTAAGCCCCAGCCCTGCCCTGCCCCACCCCCACCACATCCCCCTCCCCCCACTCAGCCTTGCTCACGTCTGTGTGCCTCTGTGGCCCCATTAAGGCAGCCTCCTGTCCAGTGTTGATTAAATAACACTGAGGATCCTCTTGAATTTGGTTTCAAAAAAGGGTGGTTCAGTGTTCAAGAATTGGAAGAAGTGAGAAAACTGTAATTGTATTTGCAATGGATTTAGTTTATGCAATTTAAAGTCTTTGTTAATGTATGCATTTCCATCTTTATGCAATTTTTAATGTACTATCTAGAAACAGAGCACCCTCATTTAACTCTCTTGAATGTAACCCCTTTGAAGTAATTATGTGAAAAGGCTGTGTGTGACATTATCGGGGACAACTTGTTTAATTTAATTTTATATTTTAGGTTTATTTTTATTTTTTGGAAGAGTATTGTGACCCCATTTGGGAATTTTTAATTTGTATCTTATTTAGTCTGCAGTGTGACACCAGTTAATTGTGCGCTACTTTGTAGTAACTACATGTTAACTCTGTTGGAAGTAATGGTAATTATACTGTAATTGACACCAGTTCTCCCACAGCTTGGGAAAGCCATACAATTAACACATATCACCACAGTTGGACACTTTCTTTTGTCCTTTGTGACATGCCATCTTGGAGTACTATTTTCAACAAGGTTCCTAAATATTTTCTTCTTCTTTTAAATGCCTATTAAAAATTGTTAATTTTCAGGATTACTTCTAAACATTACCACTACTGAGAAGAGTTCCTAAGTTTTAATTTAACTCTAAGAAGCCTTATTCTCTAATCGGATGTAATCCACAGTTATGTGACTTTCGTTACAAATTCGTCTGTGCTGTCCTTTGCCCTGTGGCACTTCATTCCTCCTAGAAGGGTGCAGTGGAATGCACACAAGCTGGACTTCAGGGAGTCTCTTTCCTTGAAGGACAGCAGCAGCCATTCTGCTGAGCTCCACTTGCAGGTGGGAGAAGTCCAGTGCCCGGTGCCCACACAGTGGACACTAGCCTGGACACAGAGGCAGATCTAAAGCCAATTAGGTGAAATGACTTCCCTCTGATTTTCACTGCCTCCTTCCTTTGAGTTCACATGCCATCCCCCTTCCCCCTTCCTTTGCTTGTGGAGGGCAAAGGGTTTCTAAAGCAGCAAACAGACACTGTGGGACCAAATATGACCACAGCTCAGTACATTTGTTTGACATAGTGATTAATTTTGAGTCCATTCCTTGAGAAGATGAATGATTGCTAAGAACGTTTAGTGACACAGTGAAGTGATTTCAGTGTGTGCTGGAGCTCTAAGAGGGGTAGAGAGGCAGAAAGTTTCAGAGCCGGAAGAATCCCAGAGATAAGCTAGCTGTCAATGGAGTAAACTGAGGCCAGCACGGCTAGCACAGGATGGACGGAGCTGAGGCTGAGAGCCCAGAGGCCCTGGAGTGCACACTGGCTGTGCTGGTAGAGGCTGGAGGGCTTCCAGCAAGCCTCCTGGCCTTCCTGGCCTCAGTGCTCTCTGAGTGAAGAGGCCTTTATGTTTCTTTCTGCACTGACAGCTTCCCATGCCCCTATTTTTCTCTGAAAAATATATGCTATTTTTGCAACATACATATTTTCTTTAAATTACAGGAAAACCTCTTAGGGGATGCGATGTATTTATATAGCTCATAAATTAAAACAGATACAACGTTGTAATGCCTTACACTTTCCCAATTTTGTGCATGTTTATATTTCTGTGGGGGAAACATCTTCAAAAATTATCAGCTGACCTGTTGAAACAATGCATAATTTTGAAGAAAATATTCATTTTTGGTTTGTAATAGTCTAGTTTGAATAAATTGTGCCTGTGTTTCAATGAACAACGATGAAAAATTTACACTGCAAATTGTATAGCTGAAATCAAGTTTATACAATCCCCAAGACACCCTTTTGGACAAAGACATTTGCTGGCTGGCCATTAGTTTTGTTTTGCTGTCCTTTGCTCATATGGGGAAAGTTAGACTAACAGTGTATTATTGGTCATTTAAGTGAGATAGAATTTCCTGTTTTTGAATCATGTGTTAGTTTTCAAAGGAGCTTCTGTAATTTTACAATGGAACCTTTTGTGAACTTGTTACCGAATAATAGGAGAATATTCAGGAACAAATCTGCCACATGCCTCTGTGCAGAAATAAAAAGTTGAAACCACATATAAGCAGAGCTCTGACTGCCACACAACTGGATCTACTTAAATCTGGGTGCTTTATAAGTCTACTTGGGAGTTGCAAACTTATAAATAACCTTGCAATTGGTTAAAACCATATTAAAACCATATGAATGTAACAGAAAGCATTCGGCTACAGGATTTCAGTAAGCACTATCACCCGGAGAAGCATAATTGAATTCAGTGGCTCCCATGGCTAAAATGCTCTCCTGTCTTCAGGACTAATGCTGCCATGTCACTTGTCATGTGATGGCCAGTGACATGAGTCTAAGCATGTTGCAGGAGATGCATGGGTGTCGCCAGGATTGTAGAGAGAACTTTTCTGGCTTCGTGTACCCGTCACATCCTGGGGGAAGCTTGTCAAACATCATTTGAGAATGTCTTTGAAGCCCCATAAAACATACGCACAGGAAGCTCTGCTGACAGTGGCTCATTTCAGCGGCGCGTGCTGCATGGTGCTTCTCTGCTCGCAGTGCCCTGGGCTGTCTAGGGAGAGAGGTGCATGGTACACTTTTCCTTCTCAAGGGACCTATGGTCCAGTGGCTAAAAAACACCAACCTAGCACCCCCCAAAAATCTGAACAGCTAGGTCATTCTTATTATGATGCTTTTTTTCAAGTTTGAATCTTCTGGTTTCTGTCAACTTTTGATGAGTCATCATAAGCCTTTCCTTCTCTCTAAGGGGAAATGCTCTCCTTTGCAGAATTGGTCATAGATAGATGATAGATAGAGAGATAGGTAGATAGATAGTAGATGACCTTAATGATAGAGGATAGGTAGGCAGGTAGGTGGCTGTAAGTGGTATGTAGATGGTCGGTAGATACATGGCAGATCGCTAGAAGACAGAAAGGTAGATGGATGCTAACTGGGTGATAGATGATAGGCAGATGGAGAGGTCACAGAATCATCAACACAGAGCTGCTGCTGGATTCTGACTGCAAATGCTTTGGCAGAGTCATTGCTGAGGCTAATTATCTCTCTAAACTTAATTAACTATGGGATAGGTGACCAGTGACAAGACAACTTTTGTGAGTTAAGAAGCAAAAGCTGACATTGCAACCGACTATTATATGTCACTAAGTATCACAGATTGGGTGGCTCACACAACTGAAATGTATTTTCTCAGTCCTAGAAGCTGAAAGGCCTAGGTCAAGATGCTAGTGGGGCTGTTTTTGCTGAGTCCTCTGTCCTTCTTGCCCTCACATGGTCTCTCTTCAGTGCATACACATTTGTGTGCAAATTTCCTCTTAATATATCTTGTTCTAATGGCCTGGCACAGCCTGTAAGAGCCTCACTGGACTCAGTTACATCTATGGCCATCTGTAGAAAACAAAGGTGAGGTATAAGAAGATTTTTATATTTTTAACCATTAAGTAACAATTTAGGTAGGTATCTATGCTGAGGCAAATTTAAGATCATAACTCTAAAATGTGACTGCTGTGTGTCACTTCATAAGGAAATCCTGGTGCCATGGGACTGCAGTGATTAAATAAAAGGTGATATGTGTGAGTGCTTTCCAGAACGAGAGAGACAGACATGGGGGGCATAGATTAATAAAATAACATGCCAGTTAAATGATTAAGTGAGAGGTTATATGTGTAAATGCTTAGCAGAAAGAAAAAGAAGGGAAGAAGGGAAAAGAAATTAATAAAACTGTAACAGTTAAAGACATCATTGCTAAGTATTCCAGCGAAGCATTAACAGCGTCCACCAATGCTCCTCCATCTGTAGCTGACCTACACAACCACAGATGCTTTCCTTTTACCTTCCGGCATCTCGGAACTAAATTTAGGCCTTAATCCTGGTACTCATGTGGTCACCAGATCTTACGTCCATTTTTAAGCACTCAGAGGTTCCCTACCACCTGCAAGGTGAGGAGCAAACATCTGGGTGGCTCAACCTGACCTGTGCTGTGGCTCTCACTTCCTGATCGGCTTCTTGTACTGCTCAGTTTGGATTTTCTGTTTGGATGCTTTACAATATCTTTGAGTTTTCGGGATGTAGAATTCCAAAGCCCTTTGGACTCCCATATATTATACTTTTTTCCCGAACATCATAAATAGATCAACTAAAGCATTTCTTCTTGACAAAATCTTTTGTTCACTTCTTTCTGCTGGTCCCAAGTAGACTCTTCTGTCACCAAGACCATTGAGAATACATATTATGACTGGATTACGGGTCTGTTTATGTAGCTCCTCCACTTGCTCTAAAGATGTAATGTCTGCCTTATTGGCTTTACATCAGAGTAAGCACTCCAGGAGTTAAATCCTGCTTTTAAAAAACTCTCTTTCTTCTTCTATTTTAGTTTTACTTTTAAACAAAATAAAATTAATTTTCGGAGTTCTTACAAAAGCAATTGCACTATATTTTAATTATTTATATATAGATATATTTAACAATTAAGAGACAGAGAAATACAAATTAAGGTGTGTAAGTCAGTTGAACAGTGGAATGATCTTCCAGGCAGGACTGAGCTCCTGCAGGGAAATGGAAAATCCCTCTTACTTTAACCATATGTCAGGGCTTTGCTTTCCTTACAATCCCAACTCTGCCCAAACATTCCTCTTACACTGCTCAGCAATCTGCTATTAGCAATTTTCTTTTGCTAAGAAATGTCCATTTCTGATGAAAGATCAGAGGATAAACATGGAAAGTCATGTTAACTTCAGTTTAATTCCTCTTTAGAAATGAGAGGACAGAGGGCCACGTACTGAGTTGACGAAATTCTCACTGGAGAGACTTCTGTTCTATCAAGCCAGTTAACACGTGGCCCTCTTCCTCCTCCAATAGGTAGGTGTCTTTCTGCTCTGGGAAAAACATAGCCAGAAAACTAAGGGCTTAGCTCACCCATGAATACTAATTCAATATGACTGTCAAAGATGCATTAAGAGCTAGATAAATTAAGAATGTTAGCTAACAAAATAATACTGGACAATAGAGTCAGCCAGAGGCCTCATTGCCATCAATTCTGACTCTGGAAGCATCAAAATGGCCCTGTGAAATTGAGTCCCAGTCCTTGAAAGGCTTCTTCCTCTAGAAAAGTCACCTTCTTACGTGTCAAGCCTACACTCCCTTTATTTAGCTTTCATTTGTGTGTTGTATGTCTGTCTGTATGTATGTGTGCCTGTGTGAGTTGATGTGCACCACACGAGCAGTTTCCCACAGAGGCTGGAGGATGTCAATGCCCTGGAATTGGAGTTCCAGGCAATGGTTTTGAGCTGCCTGATATGGGTGCTGGGAGCCAAACTCAAATACTCTGCAAGAGCTGTGAGTGTTCTTACTAACCGAGCCATTTTCTCCAGCCCCAGACATATCCTGATTGTTAAATTATCAAATGTAAGCTATAGGATATAAAATAAAAGATGGGATAGATAGATAGATAGATAGATAGATAGATAGATAGATAGATAGATAGAAAGTCAATAATAAGACTGTGTGTGGGGTTGAGAATGCTTTGTGAGAATCGAGTCCCAGGAAGACATGTCCAGGCCAGAGAAGCGCTCTATGTTGCTTTTGTCTTTCTTACAAAACAAAACAAAGTACAGCTGTTTATTTTGACATGTGTTCTAATTTATAAGCCAAGTGTCTTTGCTAAGGAAGGTCTTCTGTTGCCAATATTTGACAAAGACTTTGAAAAGATGCCTTACCTGCAGAAATTCCAAGTTATGTTTATACTAAGCTACATAATCAGGTGCATTTTTCTGTTTTTCTCTAAAAGTTGTTTATCTTCCCCCTTTAGGAATATTTGAGGCTTTGTTTGTTTAGATTCTTTTGCTCAAGGAACTATCACCAGGACAGTGGGCATGTGTTGACTCTAAGCATCTCAATCACAAACTTGAAGTGTTCGAGAGCTGGTGGTTCTTGCTCCTTCTAGACACTCCCTTGTATGTGGCCTTATGAGACCACAGGTCCTTGTAGACACAAATAGGTACTGCTGTGTAAGGTCTATAGCAAGGCCTAAGATAGAATCCTGGACTTGTAGAATCCTTTGATCTTGATGATAGAACTTCAGCAATGTACATGAGCTAATCCTTGATTGTTCAACACAATACGATGAAAACCAGGGGCTAATTATGTAGTCAAAACTTAGAATGTGGGCATATTGGAAAGTGAGTCAACTAGACAGGATATAGAATTCAGAGAAAATGTGGGTTTTTCAACATGACTAGGACTTGGCAAGAAGACAGAAAAGAAAGCATGTCCCAGAGGCTCTGAGGAAGGCAGGATTATGGTGTTGTTGGAAGATGAGCCACTGTTCACCTTGCAGAGATGTCTAGTGGGAGAACTGTGCAGCCTTGGAGTTGACAAGGCACGTGGGCAGCAGGGAATGAAGTACCTTACAAGCCAGGTTTGACTAAAATGCACTGGAAAACAGGAGTCATAGAAGGTTCTGACCTAGACATTTGGAACCACACAACTTGAGGAGGTGGTGAGAGCAAATAGACCAACGAAGACAGTGACCAGGGCCAGCACCAGCTAAGAGGGCCAGTAGAGGCTGAAGGTGAGAAGGCTTACACCAGCTAAAGATCACATGAGGCCCTTGAGGGGAGGACACACAACCCAGGTGCTTAGGTAGACAAGGGTAAAGAAGGAAGTGGGACAAAAATTATTTAGCCACTTGGCGCTGGTGCAAATGCAGGCTAGGAGGAATGCTGGGTAAAGGGCAGTTGTGTAGTTATTTGGTTTAGGACAGCGTTCTCCAGTATTGAAGAGACAGTCCAATATGTAACTAAAACCAAATGCCCAGACAAGACGGAAGCTTAGAACAGGGATGAAGACAGAAAAACTTCACACAGGAAATGTTCAAAAATTAGACATAGCTGGAACTTAGAGGCAGCTAAAGAACTCCTGCCATCTTTAGCCTAGTGTAAGCCTTCTGGCCTGCAGCTTTCACTGGCTGCTACAGTATATCTGAATACTGCAATACCTGTGCTTTGTGAGGGCACAAAAACATTATTGATGAGCTCTGGTATTAACCTTTATTACAAATCTGAAAGGTTTTAAAACATTTTAAATATTTAAATGCTCATTTGGCTATGTAACAACAAAATTCTTATTTACATAAAAAAGAATCATGTCAGATTCCCCATGCGAGAGACTGGTGCTACTAACTCTACAATTATATGGGCACAGAATTTTCTATTTACTATCTCATCTATACATAAATAGAATATTTGGCAATTAGCTAAAAACACCCATTTAAGTTTATTTAAGAAAGTCGATGTCAAGAACATCCTAATTATAATGTATCTTACTTACAAAAATGGCCCAAAATAATTATTTTTCACCTTCTAAAACTACAATATAGGTAATAAGATCCCACCCCCACCCCCAAGGCTGTTTGCTTTGTGGCTACTATTACTGACACCACACTCGGACAATCTCTACAAATGGGCTTTTGAATAAAGGTAGGTAAAGTGCCTCTCTTTTAGATCACAGAGTAAAGTATATGGCATCATTATCCAGACAGGGTCTAGAATAGAATATATACATTTGTAAAGTAACAAACAAAGGCTCCTCTGAGCATATGCCGTTTTCCCTTCTGGCTGTGGTCGGGGACCACCTTAGAAGGGCCTGAGGCACAATTCAGGTTGGCCACCCTTGGTGACCCAGAGGGAAAGTGAGGCACAGAAGTACATTTCGTGTGTTGGTTTTCTGGGGACAGGTACAATCTGTCATCTTGCATATGGTTTGAAAGTGGCTTGTCTCTTTGGCAAGCAAACTGTTATTTAAGTACACCATCCACTCTACTACTGAAACGGTTTTGCCAAACTTATCCAAGTAGTCTCACATGCTTAAAGATGGTATAAATATCATTTATTGCCAGCAGTTTTCTTCAGACTCCATGGAATGTCTTCCTGCTGCCTGATCTAAGTGTCCCAGTTTACATTATGGCCTTTACAGCCTCTGTTTGATGGAGTGATCAGTGTAAAAATTTAATGACACTATAAAATAATAAAAATGTCATTAATTTACCACGGATCTTGGATGCAGTGGTTGTAAAGTTACATTAATAAACAGAATATTTTTTACAACAAAAAGCATTGTTACGTGGGAACGTATAAATAACACACATAAATTTAAGAGCAATTTTACTGTGAGCACACACATTATTATGGAATAGCCAATAAGTGTATAAAACACAGTATATAAAATTTTATTAAAATATACTGTGCACATCAAAAATTCAGCTTTTATCTAAGTGCAAAGAAAAGCCATTATTGTGAGCTTACTGCTCCATCACTGTTCCTTCCCCAGACCACAGTTTCTCATTTGTTGCCAGGAAGAAGTGGCTGACTTCCTCCCCTAACTGAGAACAAACCCCTGGTCTTTTATTTAACCCCAAATTCATTCTCTCTCCACTGGTGCCAAGATAAAGCTGATCAATCTTGCTACGGTAGGGAGGAAAAAGTTGCTAATTTAATGCAAAGTTAAAAATAATGCCAGAGGATCTGAGTGGTTTGTTCAGTGGCTCTGGAAATACGGGATAATAATCAGAGTCTGTCTGTCAGCAGTGAGGCCACCCCACCACTGACTCCGACTACACGTGGAGATGATGGATGCTACCATCTTGTGGCCTGTAACATTTAACATTCATCAGCTCTCACTAACGGCGGCTTTATCATTTAAATATCTTTATTTAATATGCAACATCTACCTCGTACATCATAATTTCAAAGCGCTTAGAGAGCCAACAGTCCCTGCCACACAGCAGAGCTGACTTTTAATTTTCCCCCAGTAACTCGCATGCTGCCTGTATGTTTGGGAGAGTCCACTCATGGGCAGCACGGAGACAGCACGTTCCCTCATCAACATGGGAACCAGGGAGATTCCAAGAGTGGGCCATGGGGTTAAGCTCACGCTGAGGAACGTTGCTCATATCTCAAATTATCCTACTTAGAAGCTTTGTACTTTGGGAAAGCTAGTTCAAGGGGTGGGGGCATACCCTCCACTGTCTGTCTGTTCCACACAGGAACAAACCCATTGGTGTTTCACAGCGAGGGACTCGGCTTCTTACACTAAAGTGTGTTCATACCCAGTCCGTGCCTATATCCACATCCTGTGTGCGAGGCTCACGTTCAGTACACTGGTAAATCTATGCTTAGTTCAGCTGCATAGACCTAACTGGTAGACGTCAGGCCCTCCCGTCTTAGGGTTCTGTGCTGGCAAATAAACATTCTGAGCTATTCTTTGAAGAAAAGAAGGAACTCTTCTGGGAGGCTAGGTGGAAATTTATATGAAAGGGCTTGACTTTTCAGGGTCTTGCTTTAATCTCAAACACTGTGCTTAATATTATCAAATTGAAAATGCAACCCACTGCCCCCAACACATTTTATCGTTGATTTGTCTTCTGCCTGTTTAACCAGTGTTTCATGGGATGCTCTTCCTTGTCTTCCACGCTGTCAAAATATTGATATTTTGAATAGAAAGTGTCTTTGCAGAAGAATTTTTTTCAATGAAGTCAGAAAAATTGTCTGACTTCAAAGACACCGTGAATGTGTTGTGGAGCATGCTAGATGTTTTTTGTTATGATTAGAAACAAGCTGATTCTTCTGCATTGTGAGTGTGCTTCACTTGTAGGAGAGAAACGGTAGTATCAGCATGTATGCTTTGTTGGCTTGGGTTTTTTTTTTCTTTTTTTTACAAAGCATGACATGTAGTCTTCTTTCTCTCCTTCTCTGTCAAATACTGATATCCTTTCAGGAACTTTTTTTTTTTTAACTGAGAATATTTTTCCGGGAAAATCAAAGAGAATGAATGACTAGAAAGATCCGTGGAATATGCATATTGATAGGTAGCCTAGTGTTCGTTTTTTTTTTTTAGAGAAAATTGTCCCGCCCCCACCTGCCATGAAAATGCAGTGAAAGGTTGTTCTTCTCAGAAGGTGGAGGGACTGTAACAGAGGCATTCACATGCAAACATGCCGGAGAATCGCTGCCAGAAACAAAGGTCGGATATGGCTGTCCAGTGTGCTTCACTCTGCCTCTTTCTCTTTACGTCACCACAACTACTCAGAAATAGAACGGGCTGATGGAAAGCAGCCTTCCTTCCCTGACCACGTGTGGAGCGCCCACACAGTTCATGGCTGTGGTGGCTTTGTGTTGTGTGCTGCATGTGGGTTAATTTGTTCCCATGTGGCCATGTTCTCGCATGAGAAGGTATTCGGGAGCCACGGTCACGTCAGTGCTGACTTTCTGTCTGCCTTCTATACGTGTGGCACTTCCAAGGTTTCCCCTCGTGCTGCTGTTGAAGCTGGCTCGTTAGTGTTCCGCAGTTGGTGAAATCATGGCTACATGATTGTGCTCTGTCCCGAAGCTTTCCTAGAAACAGGGCTAGAGTAAGCACGGCTTATGCTGTCTTCTCTTCCAAGGAAGATTCCAGCGTGGTCTCTGATGAAGGGGACTGGAAGATTCACTGCAGCAGTTTGACTGATGGGAATTAATTATAGAAATATAATGATATTCAAAAATAATCGTATTAGGAAGCACAAACGCAGCGAGGCAGTACAAATGAGGCGCGTCCTCTATCCAGTAATTGTATGTTTGCTCCTTCAGAATATTTCCAAGTTTCTAAACATCTTACAGATCAGAACTCGGCGTGTTTCCATCAGATGCCGAACATGCTCGGTGCAGAACTAGGTCATTGAACAATAGACTGAGCAGCAATCAGCACTCCACTGCTGCATAATGCATTAGTGTAACATGCAGAAGCCATTCTCAGAGCTGCTATTTCATGTCTGTACATTCAAGCCGACATGACATTTAATATCATTTCATAGTAATGAACAACAAGACTTCACTCATTCATGAGGCTAACACAAAGCCGAGGGTGAGTGTAGAGACTAGGCATCGACATGGAGGTGAGAATGGGGCACCTGCGCTGGGTTCCCAGGGATCGCACCACATCGTTCACGATGACCAATGAGCCCCTCCCACTGATCTGAGAGGTGCAGGGCTTCCTGCATTGTGCTGCCTCAGACTCCTGCTCCTGCAGGAACTGGTAAACAAACAACTACCTTTGGCATTCTCTCCCAAAGTGGCAGGGGTATTGAACCCTCTTGGTTTTTGTTTGTTTGTTTGCTTACTGCGTGGGAGTCACATACTCATCAGGAACTCACAGTTGAAAGCCTTGCTCCAAGCCAAGGAGCGATGCCGATATCCACTCGGCCAACTGTGACACATTGAAATCCTGGTACATAAAGTTCGGACTTGTAGTTCACCAGGATTGCGTCCCCAAATCACTACCTGTAGATGGGAAGGATGCTCTCCTGTTCAGCTCAGTGCAGGCTGCAGTAAGAACTGTTCTTAAGGTTTTGCACATCTGGCCTGTCTCTTAACTTTCTCACAGATTCCAGAAGCAAACCCAACAGAGAGGGTGGGGCAAGCAGGTTCCCCGTCATGGCCTCCCCTTCCTTCCAGGTTCAGCCTTCTAGCCTTCTAGCCTGTCCGTGCTGTTGGTGACATGCTCAGCCTGCAGCCGGCTCCAGAGCCCGAGTGGGTCAGACGAGGTGTTCATAAGGCGGTACCATGCCCAGTACGCAAGAGAAGAACAGGAAGGAAGCAAGTGGCTGCTGTGACACTGGAATAAGCCTCTGACTGCTCTTTCTCCTAGGAGAGAACACGCTTTGAGAACCTGGGGCCTCAGTTAACAGGGAAGTCCAGTGAAGACGGGAAGCTGGGCCCAGGTGTCATCGATCTCACGCGGCCAGAAGATGCAGAGGGTGAGTGGCTCTGCGCTAGTATATGGGTGTCTCTGCTGTTCTGTACGCTTCTGAGGGGGAGTCTGAGTTAGGCATGGGATCCTTCTGTCCGTTCTTAAGAGTCACTATCTGAATTTTCTAGGCAAAAATGAAATGTTGGTCTTCAGTGAGTATCATAGTTGAGGGCTTTGAGATACTGTTGGATTCTCTTTTACACAGCAATCTGCACATCACCTACTTCACCAGATGCTTCCCAAGGAAAAAGAAAGAAATATGTAAAGATGACTTCTTTTCTTAAAAAAATCTAGATCAAGTAATTCCTAGGTGCAGTCAAACCATTTGGGACTAACCAACAGATTCAGTAGAAACCAACTGGCTGCTTAGGAAAACCCGGCTCTGGGCGTGTGCACTACCACCCTGAAGCCTGCTCAATGTCTACTGCAAAGAGCTGCCTCACTCTCAGCATGTCCACCTGCAGCGCTGTCAGTACCCATCCTGATTGCTTCCTTTTTGTTTGTTTGTCTTAAATGCACCAAGCCGCCCGTCAGCAGAAATTGTTCCCCAGGGCCCGGGTACAATTTATAGGTTAGGTCAGCACTTTGCTAGCAGTGTGGCCTGGTTATTTACTGTGTCATCGCGGAGTGAGACTGGCTTTCCCGTTAGCCGTTCCTTTGGCAGAACCCATCCCACCAGTCAGGGAAGATTAATTTGCTCTCTTAGGAGTCACAGGATCCTTTACCCATCTCAGGTCCTAGTGAGAGTCCTTTTTTTAGCTTGAGGGGAGTCTTACTCATTCCCCTTCTAGTGGCAGGGTTTCTTCCAGGACCCTAATCCCTTAAAGCACACAAAGGCAGTTCTTAGCAACATCTGAACTGGACCTCCCCAGGCAGTTTGGAAATCCCAGGCAAGAACACCAAGAGATGGATGGTGTCAGAAGGGAGCAAGGCTTTGGAGTTTCCAGAAGGCAGGGTTTCCATGTCAGCTGGAGATGCTAATCCTTGAGGGTAGTCCTGGGTGCAAGGGACTGACATAACTTCTGAATGGTGTGTGCATACAAATACGTATGCTTGTGTGATAGAGAGAAAGCAACAGGGGGGAAAGAAAGGGGCAAGGAGAAGGGAGAGGAAGAGGAAAAGGAAGGTGAGCAGGAAGTGGGGGACTCAAACAGGGCTCCACCTGCTCTCCTTCATGAAGAGTGTGTGTCAAGGGCACACTGACTTTGTCATAGGCTCCCCCTGGCAAGGCTTCAGATTCTTCTGTCTAGCCAGCCATGGAATCCAAATGATTGACATGCTAACAGTTTGACTGCAGCGCAGACATGATAGCCGGCCTGGTGGTTGTGGGAGAAGTGTTCCAGTCAGGTACAGCTCAGCCTCCCTGGGAATTTGAATTGTGGAGTGCTGAAATCTTTGTCTGTAGAGAGTGAGCTAAGCAGGCTCCACCCTCTGGGGGATTCTGTCTGTTTATTTGGCTCTGGACCAGGCGATGCCGAGCTATGTCATCTGACCCTTGCTCTGCTAGCACTGTCATCTGATTTAACTATGTATTAGCTATAAATATAGTAAGAAGCCTTCTCAAAATGCTGCTAATCAGTTGATGAGATTGTGTGAAAGGACTTATCAGCCATTATAAAAAGATAAAAACCATAACAGCAAAGAAGAATCTACAGAAGGGTTGTGAAAATTCCACTCAGTACCCACATTGTCTAGACTCAAATACATTTCCCTAGTCACTTTTTAAAAAAGCAAACATTTATCCAGGACTCATATGACAGATCTGTTATTTGTGTAGCCTTTTCTCATATAATCTTTAGAAACTCTGTAAAGAAGTCATCATCATCACCACCATCATCATCATCTCTTGTTATGTAGCTCAGGCCAAACTTAAACACATGTTCTTACCTCAATCTCCCAAATGCTATCTATATTCCACAACACCTAGCTAGTATTATTTTTTTTCCCACTTTGCAGGTTAGAAGATTGAGGCTGAGGAAAATTAATAACTCTCTGTAGGCTACAATGTTAGTAATGATAGACTTGAAACTGGATGGAGAATCTGGGTTCTAGCTCTAATACTATACCTCTATATAGTTAGATAATTGTAATGCCTTCATTTTTCTGAACAAACTTCTTGTGACCTTCCTCAGTATGGCCCATTTCCTTTCCCCTAAATATAGCTGGTCATGCCACACATCAGTTCTCGGGTTACCCCATCACACGGAGCAGCACGCTGATGAGTGTAACAGTAGACAGGCTGTCGTGGCCCAGCAGCTTACGGAGCGTGTGAAAACCTCCCTTCAGAAGCTTGCCCAGAGTTGCCATTGAGACCTCATGTGCCTCTGGGGGCCTGTGAGTCCATGAATGGAGTCGAGTTACCTGCACTAATATGGACAGCAGTACAGCGCCTTTGTGAGGACTTCTGGGATGGGGAGCAGCCTTTTGCTGACTCCAGGCTAGTTCCTGGCATCTGTTCAAGCCGGGGCTGATTGCAAATCCTGCTGGAGTTACAGTTCATATTAAAGTCAGGATAGCTAGCAGTACACATAATATCCTTTCTACTCTGCTTGTTCATATTCCCCTCAGCATGAAGATTAGAAAAAGGCTGGAGTGTCAGAGTAACAACATTCAAGTGTATAGACTCGTCCACTAAGCTTACGGTCCAACAAAACAATCAGCCAATATTTCTTGAGTGTCTATGGTGTGCCAGCCCACTGAACTAGACCCAGGGTAAATCATGGGAAGTTAGCACAGTGAGGTCCTTCAGCAGCTAGCGAGGGAATACAGGACTCGAAGGGAAGTCTGTGCATATGACAGTGGTACCTTATCATCACTGAGAACAAAACTCTAAGAGTAATACTTTGTGGTCCTCTATCAAGCACCTAGAGGGCAAGCGCTTTAACGAGCCTGAGCCCAGAAGGGAGCTATGCCTCTAGCTTGGGAGATCTCCTCCCATGCACGATCCAGCGTCAAGTTCCCTCCAGGTGTGGAACAGGCATCTCAGAGAGCCCTGCACTCCTTGCACAACGCGCCCCTCCTGCGGGGCTTCTTATGTATAAAAGTAAGTTAGCCAGAAGACAGCTCCTCACAGCCCCGGGGCACAGAGGCAGCAGAGAAAAGGTCGCCCAGAAAGGCAGCTGTGCCCTTGTATTAACCACTCATCAGAACCAAGTGACAAAACGTAAGCAAGGGAAACAGAAATCAGAAATATAAAAGGCAAATGTCTTCAAAATTTTATTTTTAAAGTCCAGCTGTTATTTGGCTTGAATGTGACAAGACAGCATTTCTCGTTCACCATGATATTTATAAAGCTACTTCGCTGGCGCTGGGGACTGAGGAAACATGGCTAAGGTCCTGTTGTGTTTCGAAGCTGATGAAGACTTAACTCGTACTGAGTCCACACAACATTTTAACATCCCTCTGGGGCAAGTAAGACTGGGAAGATTTGATTTGATTAGCTAGGTTTGTGACCTTGTATTAAAAATGACAAACTGACAAACAGCTGTTGAACTGTTCCTAGACTTTCTGTGTGGTGTTCCCCCTTTCTCACCTCTTTGTACACAAGAGTTCATGCCTTACTCCAGCCCTGCTGATGTCAAAGTTCTATTGTGTAACAGAAAGAAAGCGCCCTGGCCTGGTGACTGAGAGGTTTCGGTTAAAGCTCCTTTGCTCAATGACTGGCAACAAGGGGCTGATGCCTGCAGCATAAGTATCCTTATTTTTAAAGGGGGGCATTTTGGATTTGATTGCCTCTAAGTTTCCTTCCAACCCCATGGTTGTTGTAAAGGTCTTCAGAAAACAGAGTCTGCTTCTAGTGAGGAAATGATGTATCCGCATGAAGCTCGGCCGGTTCCGTTTAAGGCTTTGTTTTCAGAGAGAAAGAGAACAGTGCCTTTGAGGACACATTCCCGCCACTTGTGAAGCTGTCACGTTCCTGTGCGCTACCATTTATTAGTGGAAACGGCACTTCTGCAGCATTTGTTACCTCAACAGATGAGGGCTCCTCTCCCTGCGCAGCCCTCTCTCCCTCCTTCCCTCCCCTCCTCTCTCCTTTCTCTCCTCCCTCCTTCCCCCTCTCTTTTTCTCCTCTCCTTCCCTTTCAGTTCCCCTTCTAAACCTGTGGTCTTACACTGCTTTGCAATATGTTTTGTATAAGAAAACATTACTTTTCTCAAATTTTCACCTTCAGTTACTGTGCCATAGCCTTAGAGGGATCTACTCTTCAATTTGCTGCCAGGAGCAGTGGGATCTGCACCTATACTTCAGGGACAAACTCTGAAGGCGATTGCCTTTGGCCGATTGTTGTAGTCTGTGTTGGCATTGTTCCAGTGTGTTGTCCTCTGTGTTAGACACTCGCATGGGCATGATGGGAACAGATATTTCTCTTCCAGGGAAACCCAGGGTAGGTCTGTGGCTCCCAGAAGCTTTCCACACCTTCACACTTGGTGAGCTGGATCACAACAAAGTTGCCCTTCTTGAAGCATCTCCCCCCCCCCATCATCTTCTCTTCCTCCCTCATCTCTTTCCTCACTCTTCCTCCTGGAACCTCTAGTTGCCTCACAGTCTTATGTCTTAGGTCAGTTTTGTCTATCACGTAGGTTCAGCTGAACGGTCACTTCTCAGGTCCCTGAGAACTGGAGGCTTCACTTTAGTCAGATGTTCTAGAATGGTGGGAAACAGCCTTGATCTTGGAAGGCTCACTGTAATTTTCTCAGTTCTCTGTTAATAATTTATAGGCTAATGCATGTCTGTTTCCATTTAACTTCTACCCAAAGGGTCTAATCTGACTTCTAGACTGGGACAGAATAAAACTTAGAATCAGGCTAGATGCCACTGTCCCATCCCCCATGACACGTCTGCTCCAGAACTGGAAGTCTTGTATTCCTGTTGTGTCCTTCTAAGAAGCCATCGCCTCTCCATAGTGTCCTAACCTTTGAGGAGGGAGGTTGATGCAGAGCGGGCTCTAAACTTTCCTCATTTCTCACTTTTACCTGAGAAAGTTTACAAAGCTTGGGTGTTTGTATACTCATGGAGGCGTATGAAAGAGCTATTGAAATAAACATTTATTCATAAGAAATCACAAAGAAATATGCTTTAAAGCTATTATTTGGCATAAACATAATTTTGTCATTTATTAAAGGCAAAAGCAGATTTGCAGCTAGTGAGGGAGCCATGCTTGCTTGATTTTACACTAGGAATTAGAACTCGGCTGTGCATTTGCTGTTGCAGGAGGCAGGCATCTTCAGCATTTTCCAGAATGGGTTGATATAATGCTGAGAAATCCCCTTTACTTAATGTGTTGTACAAAATGACAGAAGTGTGTTTGGGTCCATTTCAGGAATTGTTGGAAATTGTTCTAATCCCAAGCTAAAATTTAATTTAGTGATATTTATGAAACTCAAGTCAGCATCTCAAATGGCAGTTTTAAAAACCAAACATTCTAATGCAATGCAACTCATAGACACACTACTGCTAAAATGGTGACAGATGATGGCAGAAGATAATAAAAGTCTTTGTTTTCTATAATAAAGCCATGTGTTTCTATAAGAACGTAAAACTCTAAGTACAGCGGCAACACCCTGACTCCTGGCATGTGGTAATCTTGGACCTAAGCAGATCACGAAGGCTGCTCGCTCCACTGCTGGGGTTGTGATGCCCCTCACAGCGTCTGGCAGCAGCCTGTGTTCGGAGCTCAGGCTGCAGCGAGGCCACACAGTGCAGCACCGGTGGATGCTCCCAGAGACCCTTCAGACCCACCATTGCTTGACTTTGAACAAAAATTTGGTCACCATATGTTCAGGGACCTTTTACTGTTGCCGCCCTCATCTTGAAATCCATGTTTGGCTAGATGGCCCTGTGTGGGAGGTGACTCGGAGTTTTAAGAAGTGGTACTCTCATTTAGATGGCTTCTAGGGACAGGGATGTTGATTTGTTTAGCTCTCTAATCTTACTGCCTTGTAGTTGGATTCATTCACCCCTTAATGCATCTAGAACATAGCAAGTGTCGATTAGGGACCACGTGGTCTGCTCATATGTTGGTCTGTTTTTGCAGTAGTGAATATTGAACACTGAGCCTTGCTCATGCTAGGCAAGTGATCTACCAGTGAGCTACATCCTCAGCCCAGTATAATCTTTTAGATCAATGAAGTTTTTAGTAGAACTCAGCCAGAGCCAGTGTGTCTTGTTAGAAGAGTGTCCATCTGGTAGAACAGACACCAGGAATAAAGGGTGAAGAATTATACCTATAAGCAGAAACAACAAGAGTGAGTCAGAAAGAGTATCAGCCAGGACTGTGTCAGGCTTATGTATCTGGCCTTCTATGGCTGCCTAAAGCAACATGTCTAGGTGTCTCAGAAAGCCTTCTCAGAGACCCTTGACAGAAGAACCTCAGGGAACCCATAGGCAGGTGTCTGAGGCCAGGCTGGGACGTGAGGGAGGCCTGAGATGTGGCAGAGTTGAGTAAGAGCTGCGCAGGCTAGGGGATTATCAGAGTTCACAAAGCCGTCAGCTCTGGGCTAACTGTTCTATCACACAAATGTATTTTACTGTGGATATAAACCGTTTTAGAGGCTCCTGTGCAGCAGCTTATATCAGCTCTATATATAAAGTGCAGGGCTCTTAAACAAGCAAATAAACTTCTCTTACAGAAATATATTTGCTGTATCTTAAAAGCTCCCAAATAACTTTTAATGTTGAGAGAAAACAATTTCCATTGAACTCTTCAAGTGATAGATGGGCCTGTTGGGACAAGAGAGTGAAATGTCAAGGGTTTTGTGTAGCTGCATCACAGATACTGCATAAGGGAACTCATCCTGCTTGCTAGAGTTGCAGGGCTGAAAGTCCAGTTGAAGGCCCATCCATCTATGAGGAGCTGAACCCACACAGCGCCTGGTTTCTCTATAGACTGTACTGGACAGATCTACCAGTGACAGTGTGTATGATCAACACACACACACACACACACACACACACACTCACACACACACACACACACACACACACACAAATACTGTTCAGACAGAATGCCCTTGTCCTGAGGAAGATATGTCTGTCTCTGCTATTACTACATCATAGAGTGGTCCCCAGCTCTACAGCAGCCACATGACACGGATTAATACCTCCTACCTTGAAAATCAGACCCAGAACCAGGATGCTTCCCCAGCCACAGGCCTGTTGGCCCCAGGTAAACCAACCCACTAGAGTAAGCTCGCTCCCAGAGGCCTACCCAACACATGCAGGGACTGGGTAGCTCTAGGGGTGTGAGCGTTGTCGAGGTCCCTGTCACAGGATCTTCCTCTCCGGGCAGCCAGAGCCACTTGGCTTTCCATGCGCAGACTAACATTCAGGCCAAGCTTAGACTGATGGGATTCAAAAGGCGTGAGGTTAATTCTGGATGCTCTTGAAATTTTCTGTTTAAGGTCTGGATTGAACTCAAAACCAACCTTTTAGCCTAATTGGCTCTTTTCCTTCACTTAAAGTTTGGAACACTTTTCCATTGGTTTAAAGGGCCCATAAAGGCCTTACCACTTTCCCATCAGTGACTCCCTCATTTTTCTTCATCCTACATTTCACTGTCCTCTTCTAGATCCCTTATCTCCTCCTATTCTACGTTCTGTGGTCGCTGTACCCACCACCTGCCATGTGTCTTTCACTCTGTGGAGATGGTTCTCAGTAGACTGGATCGAAACCAGCTATTTCCAACCAGAATCTGTCCCTACTCATAGTGGTCAGATGGGTCATAATGTCTCAAATACATAGGGTACTCTAGTTATGCAAATGCTGAGTCCTTGCACGGCTCCAAGGACTTGATCTGGAGTAGGGGAGAAAATCTGAATATGAATGAATGAAGCTGGGAACAGGACTGGGCTCTCTGATGGAAAAGTCTTAGCAAAACATAAACTCAATGTATTTATCACATACAGTTGAGCAGAGATTAGGGTTATTGCATTGAGATGAACAGGAGATGGGATTAATACACACATACTTAAAAAAGGAGGTGGAGTTTTTGCATAGAGTTAATCAAGGAGGTGGGGTTTATAGCATACAGATTGATCAAGGAGACAGGGTTAGCTCGCCTCGGTGGGAGCAGTCTCTGTAGGGGAGCTGTCTTCAGAACATGAACACCCCGTGGGAGAAAGCTATGGTGGACACTTTCTGTCCACACTGTAAACATCCACACATGGGCCAGAGAAAGGTCTTGCTATCCCTCAGAGCCTCCCTCACCCCCGAAAGAAGGCTTTGCCATTTTCTCAAGGGTCTGAGGCTATGATCCTTGACGTGGCAATGCCATGTCAAATGTGACACATTCATTCATGATTCTACTAACTCAGGGTCTTCTCCACTCCCACACACGTAAGAAAGGATTAAAAAATATGCAGCACATTGTCTAAAGAGCTACTCATGTATCCAGTGTCTGTGGCTAGCACACACAGGAGACACAGCAGCCTGCCATATTCCACAGTCAAGTACGTCTTTGGGGAAGGAGAAGAAAGTGGCAGTTAGATGAAGAAAGCCCAGTGGTTGCTGTCAGCACAAAGTCTGGAAGGCCTGAGAGAAGTGTGGCTGGAAATAAGCCTCGGGTAGACACACAGAAAGCCAGGGGACACTCCGCTGACAGAATATCAAGGACAGACAGCGGAGCAGGTGGGGAGCTCCAGGAGGGTGGAGTCTCCACGCTGCCCCATCTCAAAGCCTCACCCATGCTTGTCCTCCATTCATCTTCACTGACCTGAATACCTTTCTGGAAGTACCTGTACTCCCTGCTGTGGAGGGCCTTGAGTGCCAGGGTGAGGACTTTGACTTTGCCATCCAATAGGCAGGCATTAACCTTTAATTGTTAGTGATGTAGATCCAGGAGGCTGAAAGTAAGGGAAAGCAACAAAGGGGCCTTAGAGCTCAACTAGCCCTCTGCTTCTCTTCCGTCTACCCTCTTTGCAGTGGGCATGCTCCGTTAAGTCACAAGAAAGCAAATAAATGTTGGGTGGGTTCTTAGGGAGATCTGAAGAAAACAACTACTGTTGAGCCCTCACTTAAGAGAATAAATTTTCCAGTTGCTTTTTTCCAATGGACACTTAAAGCATGCTGTACATATTGTCCGAATTAGGCTGTGGTGCCAGGAAGATTGCACATATCAGTGTGTGCCTATGTTGTCAGCAGGTACATTTAGGATTCATTCACAAAAGGTAACTCTGAGCTGCTTGCATTCATGGCAGAGAAATCACATTATCCACTCCACTCCTTGTTCTGTGGGAAAGTAGGTCCTGTTGAAGACAAAGTAAAACAGGGTAACAGTAGCTCTGCTCTGGAAGGTTACAACCACATAAAGTGGAAGGTAGAAAGGCAACTTTGTCTGTTATTTTTACAGCCAATAACCCCAATCCTTTGTCACTCCATTGGGTCCTTCATGAAAAGCCTGATGTCTAAGTTCATATGATAGCACTCTCTTCCAGGACATGGGGTGGGGCTCTGTTGTTTGAATGCCCACTGAGAATGCAGGAAGCCCCAGGGTCCAAGCCTTCAAACCTTATACCCTGTGAGCGGTGGCAGTATGTGCCTGTGAGCGGTGGTGGCACGTGCCTGTGGCACTAGGAGGGAAGAGGCAAAAGCAGGGGGATTGGCAGTTTAAGGTCATCTGCAGCTATTTAGTGACCTGAGAGGCTATGAAAAAATGTTTGGTTTTTTTTTTTTTTTTTTTTTTTTTCCTGGCCCTGTACTCACATATGGGAACCTGATTTGAGGGGGAGGCAGGGGTGGCTGAACTTGGTTGGACTTTATGGACATTCATGGTATTTTAGTTTGCATCACACAGACCCTTCGGAAACATGCATAGCTTTAGCTTTATTCTGTTAAGGAGTAAAGCCGTGCCCCCCTCACCCCGCCGCCTTGCCTCCAGCTAACATGTGAGTTTATTTTTAACCATCTAAAGAACAGAGCATGAAATGTTGAGAGCATCCATCAGATAGGAAAACAGCCCAGAAAGGAGACAGATGTCAGTTAAATCACCTACCTGCTCAGGCCTCGCAGAAGCAGAATGAGCCCTCTGCCTCTCCCAGGCCTCTGCTGCGGTTTGAAGGGCTCCACTCTCTGTAGTGGGAATTTATCTGCATTCTATTTGTTCCTCACCTAAAATGTTGCATAGTAGAAACTATTAACTCTCTTATATGGGGAGATTGAAGTTATAGACAAGAGAAACAACTCACTAAGAAAGATTAAATGTATAATTCAAACTCAGACCTATAGAAATGCACACATAGCATCTTAGCCATACTGTTTCCCAGTTTTCTCCAAAAAATCTGACTGAACCAATGGCCTTTCCTGTGGTTTTCATTAAAAGCCAAGGGGGGAAAACCCTTTTTGATGCTTTGAACCACATAGCTATCAGACCCCTTTAATTACTCTGTCAAGGCAGCAGTGGAGACACTTGGTGGCTCTAAGCCACTGAGCCGCCTCTTTCTCATGTCCGCTATGTACCCCAGCCTTGAGTCTGTCCTGGACCTGTAAACTGTGTTCTCCCAGTCTAATGTGTAAGTCTAAAGACTCCTCGGAAAAATGAGACAACATGAGACACAGAAGAGAGAAGGGCCATACGTTCATTGTAGCAGTTTGTGGAGCCCAGTCGAGGCGTGGCTGAGGCCATTTAGACCTTCATGTTGATGGCACGCATGTATCTTGGGGCCAGTGTGATTTTTGTCATTTACTAACTGAGACTCAGGAGCCAATTGACCTCCTCTCATTTCCCTCATGTGGAACAATAAGTGCATATTAAGTGGTCTTATTATCACTTTTAAGTACAAGTTCTCTGATTTTATGAGCATGTTTTGCTCTAATTTTATGCTATTCAAGGAAGGTCACGTTGTGTGGTTTTATGGGTTCATACATGCATCATTTTCCATATCTACACACCCTATGGCATTGGCAAGAGCCTTCAGAGTTAATACTCCTGAAAACCTCCAGCCCTCTCACCCTCCTTCCAAGGCTGTCCTGGAAGTGATGAGGTAGATGAGAACTGCTTGGTGTGGCCAGTCAATAGAGGTAGCCAAAGGAGAGACAACAGTGCGCGCATCTCAAACAGCTGTAGGCATATGGCTCTCCCTCTCCCACCTCTTCTTACAAGACATGTAACAGCATATAAGAAATCAAAGGGGGTCTTAGTTACAGTCCAACTGCAGAAACTCCCAGATGCCAGGGAAATACACAGGTATGTCTCTAAAAATCCCTACTGTGGAAGAGAGCTGCTGTTGTCCGCTGTCTTGGTATGTGCTTCCATGTGTACTTTATGGATGATCGCGCTAGTCCCTGGGATGAGCTATGGCTAGGACATCATGCACCCACCGCATTTGGAGACATTGGGCATGTATGTGCAACCGGTGATATGGATAAGTCAGGGTGAACACTAGGTTAGGGGTAGGCATAAGGTGTAGGGTGCCTCCTACTAGAAGCCAGAATGCTTAGTCCAACCTGGCAAGGGTGCCAGACTTCTACAGGATGATGAACCAGGTTTAAAAAATAGGCGCTTTGAGTAGAGCAGCAAGAGACAGATGGCACTGGAGCCATGTAGAGAAACTTGCCCGCTGCTCTGTAGGGTGAGATTCGTCTGTGGGCGTGGCGATGAGGTGGGACACCAGACAGGGTGAGATATAGGAATGGCCTCTCAATGTGTGACGTTTCACTCTGCCTAAAACCAGATAATTGTATTTCTGTGATAGTAAAGCATTCAAACCTGGAAAGTAAGACTACAAGTCAGAAGGTTAGATTTGAAACTATGTAATCTGGCAGAGACCTGGAGGGCTAGAGCAATCAGCAGGGGGAGAGTTGGGAAGGTGGGTCCAGTGATGTCGGGTTTATAAGCTTTTCATTGCTCTGGTTTGTGTTTCGTTTCAAATAGAGTCTGTGGTAGGAAGGAGGGGTGGGAGAAGCCAGGAGCTGTGTTGAGCTGTGTGAGTTGTTTAGTCGACCAGCGTTCAGCAGCCTCTGTGTCCTCCGTGGGCCCTGCTTTTATCAGAGGCTGGTTCCCCTGAAGTCCTCAGAAGCCACAACCTGTTATTGTCTTATTTCATTCCCACTTGCCTCTAGTTCAGTTTTGAATGTTGCTTTTCACCTGGGCTCTCCGGCGCATGAGCCCCCCTGAGCTACACAGGGCAGCAGACAAGTGGAATATTCCGTGTGTTCTGGGCCACTTGCAGGTCATTACAATACAGAAGCTCAGAAGTCATCCCTGCTGCCATGGGGTTCTGTAGCTGAAAGAAGTGAAAGGACTCTGTCCAGCTATCTGTATAAAGTAAATAGGACGAGAATTTAAAAAAAAAAAAATTAAAGCAAAACTCAGAGCAGGAGACTGCTGGCCACTGGTGAGAATTCCCTTCATTTCGCAAAGCCACGGGCCACATGCACCAGCTCACCACAAAGTCATTAAGCCTTTTTAAGCTCAGATGAAAAACATTAACAAATACCACAAAAGGCTTTAGTATGGCCCCCTTTGTTCACTCACATATGGCACTTTATAACTCCTGCACCACTCTGCTCGCGTGTTTGTTTAAGCTGCCTCCATCAGGCTAGGCCTGAAAGGACAAAAGACATCTTGAGCAATCCTTAGCAGGAAATGGGCTAATCTAAACATGGTTTGTGACACTTTAAGTAGAATAGAAAGCGGAGGGATTGATTAGCCATTAATGTCCAATTGGCTCCATATGGATGTCGCAATAATAAAGCCTTTTTCAGGGCAGTAGCCGAGTTATTGAATTAGAGTCTATGCTTCCTCAGAGCCGACCTTAGGGAATTCCTTTTGGTTCTTCTTGTTAATCTTTTAAAAAGAAGGGAGTTTCTAATAGAAAAACAGAGAAGCGCTGTCTACAGCAACACTCTCATAACCCTGAAATCGGGGGGGGGGGGGGGACAGCTTAATTTAACCCCTTCTAATCCTTAATCCCTGCTGTAATTTCAGCCCTTGGTGCTTTCTGAGGATGTGCTCTCACGGTGGGGGGGGGGCGGGGCGGGGCAGCGTTTCAGGCCACAGTTAAGGGCATGAACTTCATGGCCTTCTTGAACATACTTAGCTGTACAAGGAAAAGCTCCCTACAGGGAGAAAGCTAGACTCCAGCTGGAGAAAGGTGGCTCTGAAATTGAGTTGGTTTTTTGTTTTGTTTTTTAAATCTCCCCATGGTGACTTGATAACTTCAGCCTAGAGGAAGTGTTCTAGGTTGAAAGTTGGCAGACTTGAGTTCTAGGTGTGGCTCTGCTTCTTGTTAGTGTGGTTGAGACTGGTCAGCCCAGGGAGTGGGCTGCAAGTATTTACCTTTATACCCATTTCAGAGTATCATGAAGAAGGCTGAGATTATGTGTTTAGTGAAAGCACTTTGTAAATACTGTTTTGTGCACAGTTAGACAACATACCTGGTCTGCTGTCCTGGAACGTGACCTCTGGCTTAGTCTAACAGAAAGCTAAGTTGCTTCCTAAAGGATTATTTTGGAATGTCAACTAAATAACTATTTCCAGAGTGTGCGGAGTTTGCTTCTGGGCATAGACAAGTTCTATAGTTGGAGGAAGTGCAGGGTATTTGTTACAGTGAAGTTGTAGAGTCCTGGATGAGAGGAGGGAAATTAAAATGTATCTGTGGCTTTTTGTACATTGGCAAGTACAGAATTAATTCCATAGGCAAAGGACCACAGTTTTTCACCAGCCTCTAGCTCAGAAGAGCCAATCATCTATCTACTGTCTGTGGCTCCAAAGTCAGATCCCTTACAGCAGGCCAGTGCTACTAGTATGCCCAGCTAGGGTCTGGCCTGTAGCTCAGTGGTGAAGCAGTTGCCTAGCACACCGCAAAAGTAAACAAGTGAACACACCTTGCTGATGGTCTCTAAAAGATGCAGGGACAAGCCACGCCCCTGCAGGCCTGGCAGTCTGTCTCTCGGCATGATGAGCATGTTGCTTCCCTAACAATGAAGGCTTTCTCAGTCACAGAATGTGTTCCTTACTAAGTTAGCCACTAGGATAGCCAACTCCTTCCCCCCTTTTTACTTTCTTTTGTTTTAAACAAGAAGAAATCAAATTTTAATTTCAATCAGCATTATTGTAATGAAAGTTAACATTCTGACAGTGAGCGGGAACAGAAGCTGGCAAAGCGCTCTCCTGATTGGAGACACCAGCTGTCAACAATGACTGGATCTCCACCACGGCCATTGGGATTTGGTGGGATGAGCACAGTGAACAAACTGAATGCGATTTTTAACTTCTCTTTCTGATATTCCATGCCCCTCCCACAATTCCCTCCTCATGCCCCTCCCACAATTCCCATATCGTCTGTGTTATTACTTCTAGTGTGCTAATCTTCATTGTCCCTACTAACCACATAAGAGACTGTCGTACACAGGTCAGGTAACTCTAAAGCCCCACAGAGAGAAACCATCATCTTAGCTACAAAGAAGCAACCTGAAATACCAAGATGGTGTGCTGTCCGAAGGCAGGTGCTGCCCTTGTTTACCCATAAGCGCCCAGGGACAGCTCTTTGTCCCTTCCTCATGATGTGTTTTGGTGAACAAGAATGTCCTTGAGTTGATCATGACCAGAGAGTACCACACACTTCTCAGGCCTCCTGGGGAAACTGTGCAGAAAAAGTTACCCTGTGAGTTGGTTGGTTGGGTTTTCATTTTTAAATTTTATTGCCTTTATTTTTAATTAAGCACGTTTTTAAAACATTTTTCCTTGGGGAGTACCCTATTTTATGCATACTTTATTCATTTTTCATCTCAAGTTTTACCTATTATTACTAGAACTTCTATGCTGTAACAGAAATTTTGGTTTATTTTGGGGAGGCCCTTGGGAGTGAAAGTGCTTCGTGTCATAGGATAAGCTGCCAGGAGGCTATTTACTCTGTCACGTTTCTGCTGGGGGCCCTATGCTTGCCAACCTTTCAGTTCTCTGCCGTTGTAACAAATGTGAGAGGAGGGCTCATTGTGGCTCTAATTTGCATTTTTCTGATAATCAATTATGCAGAATGGCTTCTCCTGCCTTTCCTTGGCTATATCTTATTTTATAAACTGTTTGTCTTTTGCCTTTTTAAAAAGTAGATGTTTAGGGGCAGATGTGGTGGTGTGCACCTTTAATCCCAGTACTCAGGCGGCAGAGGCAGGCGGATCTCTGTGAGTTTGAGGCCTGGTCTAAAAAGCGAGTCCACATCAGCCAAGGCTATTGCACAGAGAAACCCTGTCTCAAAAAAACAAGCAAACAAAAAAAATTTAGATGTTTACCTTTATTCATTTGTTTTTTAAGGCATGAAAGGTGGATTTTGGCTCACAGTTAGAGGGTGCAGTTGGTGGCAAGGCATGACTGGAGTGTGAGGTGGCTGATCACTGCCCTCGGGGAACAGAGAGAGGAGCGCTCTGACTTTGTTGTTTCTGCAGCTGCTGTTTATATATTCTAGATTGAAAGTCTTACCAGTCATTTCCCCCAGCCTGCCCTTTACACTTGGGTACTTATTTGTTTATTTTATTTTATTTTGTTTTACTTTATTGTCTTCTGAGGCGGGGCTTCTGTTGCCAGGCTGGCATGGAACACATCATATAGCCTATGCAGGCGTGGCTTTTCTGATGACCCTCTTTCCACACCCTCCTATGAGTGTCAGGGGGACGGGCATTCACCCATGGCTGGCCCATAGTCAGCAATGACTCCTGATGAATGGAGCTTTTATTTTGATGCAGTTCAATTTGTTATTTTGCTTCTGAGCTGAGAGCTATGTGCCTTCTCAAGGCTCTCTAAACTCAGAAGTCCCGCTAAAATATGGCTCTTTATTTTGTGTGGAGTGTTATAATTTTACTTTTGATTTTACATCATAACTCATCTCAAATTAATTGTTGAGTGTAAGATACGAGGTCAAAGCTCACTCTTTTCAGTGTATTTATTCCCTGGATTTCTGCTAGTTGTTGAAAGACTGTTCTCGTCATGAGCTGCTGCGGTTTCTGCCAAAGTCTGTTGAGTCTTCCAGTTTTGCTCAAGCCTGCCTTGATCTTCTCCCTGCTTTGCTTTTTACGTGATTTTTGAAATCTCCTGTCAATATCTACAAGAAACTCTTTGAGGAATAAATAAATTCTGGAAGTACTGATGATTTAAGATGGTGACTTTCTTGTTTCACAAACATGGTTCATTATTGATTTATTAAAACTTTTTTATAGTCTCAATGCATTAGTAATCCAAATGTATTGCTTTCAATGTAGATATCTTGAACACTTTTTGGTTGACTTTAGCATTTACTGTCTGAAAAAATATATATATATATACATACATACATACAATTTTTTGAGACAGGATCTTATTGGGTAGCCATAGCTAGCCAAGAAATCACTATGTAGACAAGGCCATCTTCAAACTCACAAAGATCCGCATTCCTTTATCTCCTAAGTTCTGGGATTAAAGGCATGTGTCACCACACTTGTTTCAAAAAATTTTTAATGGTTTACTTTCAATGCATAGATATATGATTGATTTCTGCATTATTTGATGTCACAATACTAAAAAACTCACTTATGCTAGTAATAGACTTTGTAGAGGCCTTAGAATTTTCTTCTCAAACAATGGTACTACCTTCAAACAGACAGTGACGTGTGCTCCTCTCTAAGCTGTGTGCTTCCTGTCGTGTGTTGGCTACTGACAGTGAGGAGGGGCTGCTCAGAGGGGCCTCAGCTTCCGAGATGCATTGCAGAGAATGAGACAGTTCTCTCCTGTTCCACCTTCTTGGGTCCCATTACCGTGAAAGATTATTTGTTAGTGCTAGTTTCTGAATCTGTATTTTCTGTCCAGTTTCTGGCCATATTTTCATGCTTGTTGTATTAATGCAAGGGAGGCATACTGTATAAGTGTTAAGTTGTAAACTAATCTCACATTCCTGCGGTTTAACACTCAACTTAAAGCCGGCTGCTTTGTTGACTGGCGAATGTTCTTTCTTCCTCCGTTCTTGTGTTTGTGATGATGATCCTCACCGTTCTCTTGCGCTGGAAATTTCCTTCTGAGTCTATTTCACTAGGGAAAATAGGACTAGATTTATAGGGGAGATTTCTGGTTCATAAGCTAAAATGTCTTACTCAATTATAAGTCTTTCAGAGAATTTGTTTATTTCATCTAAGTTGTCAGATTGATTAAAATTTTGTCATTGATAATATCCTTTTATTGTCTTTTTAATGTGAACAGGACCCACAGTGAAATTTCCTCTTTCAATGTAAATACTGATTTTTTTTTTTTAATCTCTGTTGATTAGTTTGAAATAGGTATGCCAATTTTATTGATTTTTTTTCAAATTACTAAGTCTTTGCATTTTTTAAATTATAATTTATTCAGATTATATCCTGATTGCTATCCCCTCACTTGTATCTTCCTGTTCCCATCTTTGCCTTTTGTTTTTTGTTTTGTTTTGTTTTGTTTTTTTGAGAAAGGGTTTGGAATGTGATGGGTTTAGGGCATACAATCTGAACTTTCAAAGCATCCTCTGAGCTTCCATGCTGTCTTCATCCCCGCCTCCCCTGTGTTGAGAGCCTCCCTCTGCTAGGTGGCCCACCTGTCGCTGTGTGTCCAGGTGGTGTTTCTGAGGGTGCATCAGAAACCTGGTGGCTCTTCCACATCAGCAACTTAGTTCCGTTACTCTTCTAGTCTCCTGAGCTAACGTGCTTTGCTGTCCCGTATTTAATCTCTTTACTCTTCCTTTTACCTATGGTTCAGGCCTGGAAGCCCCAGCCTGTCTTCTGATGCCATGAGCTGTGTCGGTAGGCTGCTGCACACATTCCACATTCCCCCACTCCACACATGCACACTGGGAAGTATCTGTGTGGAATCCTTGCGTCTCGGACGCAGTCCTCTACAGTCTCTGCTTGACACTGATGGCTCTCCAGTGTCTTCAGACCCCTGCCCAGTTTGAAGCGTTTATCTCCTTGAGGTTTCCTCTGATAAAAGCTGTCTGCTACTACAGATGCCAGGGTAGATTTGTTTCCACTCCAGTCTTTTTCATTCATCCTGACAAAACGTAAGTTTTAAAGGCCTTTGAGAAAGTACTTAGGCACCTTCTTTCCTCCCTGAGTTCTCAGTTAGTCACAGACCGTACTCACTCACTTAGCTTCTGCTTTCATCTCCTCTAGAATACATTTGTTCTCCTCAGCTTAAATACCACAGAGGCTTCTGAGGTTGGCATTCACGGTGCTTAGCAGTCCAGCTCTGTCTGCTTCTTTTTCTAATTTCCTCAGTTAGTACTTCCCTCCCTTCTCTGTAAACCCAAGCCAAAGCCCGCTTTGCCTCCCTGTGCTCCTGTTGTGAGCCTGTGTCTTTATTCACGATGACTCCCTGGAGCACTCTCACACTGTGCTCACACACCGTGCTCACACACTGTGCTCACACACCATGCTTTCACACCACGCTCTCACACCACCACACCACACTCTCACACCACACTCACACACCGTGCTGTCACACACCGTGCTCTCACACCCCGTGCTCACACACTGTACTCGCACACCGTGCTGTCACACACTGTGCTGTCACACACACTGCTCTCACACTGTGCTCACACACCACACTCTCACACTGCACTCTCACACTGTGCTCTCACACCGTACTCACCGAATGAATCTCACCTTTCTTTAAAGGTTCAAGCAGCACTGTCTCTGAAGCCTTTCCATGATGTACCTCTGTCCATCCCACGAATGCTGATAGCTCCTCTTCCCTTTTGCAGTGTTCTGAAACCACCCTTGTTAGCACTGGTGTATAATGTTAAGTATGTGTCACTCCCCTACCCAAACTCCCTTTAAAGCCTTAATGCCTATGTTATTGACCTGTGTGGGGGCCTGTCCTGCTGCTTTCAGTACACTGAAAACAAACGTGTCATGAGAGTTTGCAAAGTTAATGCATAGGGGTGATTACCAAGCTCAGTATAGAATTCCCAGATTTTCTTCCTAGAGAAGACTTTGTGTATGCATAAACCCACACTGAGCACTCACTCGCCCAGACAGCCCCTGAGACTCACCCCTCTGTAGGATTAGTTCAGTACCGTTGCCGTGGGCTCTGATGGTGAAACGGGCCTCTTAACAACCCACCTGGAAAAACTCAGTGTTCTGTCTTCTCTAAACACCCACTTCACAGCCTCCCAAGGAAATCCTGTCCTGGCGGCTTGGACCCCTCCCTATAGATTCCTTTGTTTACCTGAAAGTTTGTGTTTACACAGCTTTCTCTGGAGATGAAGGATGAATTAACTAAGCCAGGCTCCCTGGTGCAGGGACACTGTGGAAAGCAGGAGGTCCCAGCAGAGGGAGTCTTCAGCCTCCTGGCAGATTCTGCTGCCCCCCAGGCTGTCAGCAGCTGCTCTCGGAGCTGCCCTACGACGCCAGTGGGTGGTGAGCAGGAAGGCTGTGGTCCCTGGACACATTGCTGTGAGCTTACATACCTGGCACCCACTCTCTGTGGGACACCCCTTGACTTCACAAACCAGTCTCTCATGGAACTCGGAGAGATTCCCCTACCAGAATTTGGTGCTAAATTCTGACATTAGAATTGACTATTTAAGAAGAAAAGACTTGTCTTTGTATACTTAATGATGTTTTCAAAAATGAATAGGCCATGGCATATTTGATATATAGATTTTAAAAGTTACTTAAAACAGAAGATCAATTTTGGGGTACTGTAATCCAGATTAATAGAATATCTTTGGAAAATAATGTATAGTGCTTTTTTTTTTAACATTTTATATCTTTTCAAAGGGAGTTTAAAAATGTGTGCTTCCATTTAATTTCTGAATTTATACATGTATGTACAGTGTATGTATTTCTAGTGTGTCAACAGTTCCTTGACCCTCTTGTCTCATACAGGAGGCTTTAGGGAAATTTAATAACACTTTCTAAGATTCCTGTGCCTCTCGTATCTTTGTGAAATTCTTTCCCTGCTTTGTTCCAATCTAAAGCCAAAAGCTCAAACGATAGACGAGCTGCCACCTTACAATGAAAACAGAACGTGACGCCGAGAGATGTTTCCTATCAAAGGACTCATCCCAAGAAGTCTTTGTTGGGAAGCATGTTTCTGCATAGTGGACTCGAGAGCACGTCATAGAAGATATGTAAGGTGCAGCCTCTGCAAAATGTGAAAATACAAGACGCCCTCCGCACTCTCTGGTGGAGCATGCGTAGTGCACAGTCCAGCACTGTGTCTCCTCCACCAACCTAGGCATGAATCTGGGTATTACAAGGCCTGAGAAAGGACTTTCCCTCTCTAAGGCATTAGCAGTAGGGAGCCCAGAGCGAGCGGCCAGCTTTCATGTGCAGGTTGAGCTTGTTGTCACTTGTCATTGCTTGACTGTCCAGTTACGAAAGAGAGTGACTTCCCACTTATCACTTGTATAGTTGTAAGTTGCCTGGAGCTCCTGAGAGATGGAAGACAGGAGAGAAAGGACATGAAAAGGGGAAGAAAGAGGAGGAGGAGGGCAGAAGTCAGGCAATCGTGTGTCCAGCTGTGGTTTGAAGCAGGACCTGGGCACTGTGTCCCCATTTAAAAGTCATAGCTTTAGTTAACATTGGTCAGATATCAGGCCCAACTCATGATCTTAAGTTTTGGTCTCCTTAGATAATTCTCTTCTTCCAAAATCTTGATTCTTCTTAACACTAGTCCCAGTTTAAGATGCCCCCTCCATTTTCAGCCCATTCCTTCTAGAAGAGAAAAGAGGTAAAAAGAAAAAGAGAGGCAGAAGGAGAGGGCGGGGGGGGGGGGGGCACCGGTCTCAGGAATTACTCAAGAACACTCCTTACTTTGCATTCTGCAGTATAAACCGCGCTTCAGTTTTTCTATCTGGAGGCGTCCCTGTAGCCCCAAAGCTCCCTGCAGCTGATGGTGTAGGTGATGCATTCCGGGGAGTACAGGGCAAGACTTTGGGGGAGGGAGAAGCTAGCCTATGTCCCTTGCAAGATGCAGAATAGCAGAGAACTCCTGAAGAGGAGAATAAACTAAGGCCTTGTAACAGCCTGGGGGAGGGGAAAAGGGAGAGATGGGGAGAGAGGTGAGAGGGAGAGCTGGGCATGCATCAGGAAGAGCCAGTTTCAGTTGTGTGGAGTGAAATAAATAGGATGTCTCTCTCAGCTGAATTCTAAAATCTTACGGTGACTTCTGTGAGTCTGTGGACAGGAAAGGTGTCCTCTAGCCCATGAAATCGCATTGCAAATGGAGAAATAAGAGGCTGGCTGTGGCTAGTAGAGAGGCCGCCAAAGCAGGTCCTGCATGTTAGTCACCTGTGGCATAATAGTTAACTTAGAATAATACTGCGGTGTTTCCACATCCGACAGTCTCCACAAGCCTGTCTTTTTTTATGTGTACACATGCCAGTATATAAATTGCTACATCCATGTCAGTTGTAAAGTAATGGCGCCAAGGGCATCATAAATTACCACAGTGATCCTCAGGAGAAGACACTGTCGTATCTGAATGAGTGTTTCACTTCCAGAGTAATGCAAGCCTTCATCTGGCCCAGCAGTCAGCATATTGCCCCACGTTGATGGATATTGTCAGCTGGAAGCTACACTGCATTTCACTGCACAATAAACATGGCTGTCAAACCCACATAAAGTGAAATCAATTTATCCTGTATGGTCAGTGCATTTTAAATGAAATTAATGTACTGTGGGTATGGTGGCAAAAAGGTAGCATATTAGTTATGCATCTTGGGATCTGAGCCTTTCTGAGTAAGGCATCATTCTGTCTAGTGGTCTCGAGGAAGAGCTGTTTATAAAATGTGTGTTATTTTTTTCATAATCTTCAGAAAGTGGCCTCACTGCCCCCCTTCGTGTTGAGGGAAAAACCCACAATATTAGCCAAATTCTACCCTTTTACCCTGTCTGTTGTCTATAGAAAATGATGAACATATTTTCCAAATAATAGTACCTCTAATGTCCTAATTTATTACTGGCTTTGACATAAACAAATTGCTCCTTAAGCAAGGTATCTGGAAATAGGAAAGAAGGGCCAAAGATTGATGGGGCACGTTGCTCCTGAGGAACTCCACTGTCTGTACCAAATGGATTGTTCTGGAAAATGGAGGTGTCGGTCGTAATGCATACTGACCTCTGAGGGGGGGCATGGGCAGGATTTCTAGTTTGTGTAGCAGGAACACTGACTGAGGCCATCAATGTGCCCACTTCACATTTTGCCATAGAAGTTCTCAGTCTACATAGAGATATTAATTAGTCAAGACAAAGCAAATCTCATGTCAGTGTGTCACACTCATAGGATGTATGAAAAAGCAAGAGCCTCACTCATTCATTTACCACACTTTATTAATCAAGATTCTGTATGCCGGCTACACCACTGGATCCCAGGAATAGAGCTGCAGCAAGCCTCAGGCCCTACTCCCCTCAGACCCTGCTCTCCTCAGGCCCTGCTCTCCTCAGGCCCTGCTCCCCTCAGACCCTGCTCCCCTCAAGGATCTGTCCGACCTGTGTGCTAATAAGCTAGGTCTTCAGAGTGTGTCAGAGATGAGGCATGTAGATGCAGCATCATAAATGATAAACCAATCCTTTTAATCAACAGGAACATACCAGGACCCTTGAAACAAGTATTTCTTAGTCTACTGTGTTTGCATATGAATTGAAGACCAATTACCTCTTATGTAATGAATATTTACTATGTTGTTTGGGAATTACTAATATACAAGTCTGTGAGTAAGAGAGTCTCTAACTTTAGGGATTTCACATTCCAGGGATGGAGTGAAAAGGTCAGAAGAAGACAGTCACATTAACAATGGTTACTTCAGGGCATGAGACTGGAGGCCAGGGCAGCCAGAGCACCCTCCTCATCATGGCTGCTCTTGTAGGCTGAATGCCCTTCCTGGTTGCCTTTCACCCCCTCCCTCACTGACCTGCTTATTCCAGTTCACCCTCGCAGAGTCACCTGAGATGCCCTGTCTCCCAGGATGCACTGGCTGACCGGCCATCCTGCCTTGGTGCACTGCTGATTCCAGTGCCTCAGAATTACCCCCACGCCCAGCCATACCTGCCTGCCTCCCTGGGCTGTGAGCTTCTTAAAGGCTTTATTCACCTTTCTGTCCCTAGTGCATGCTCTCCTCTCATAAATGATTGCTCAGTGAATACATTTCATTGAATTAATTCATTTCCTGAAACAGCACAACTGAATAGGACTTGAAGGCCAGGAAGACTAGCACCGAGTTAGTAGAAGGCCTCTGGGATGGAACACCATGAAGTGGCAGATCCCACTCCCTCCCGAAATGACTGATAAAAGTTGACCTTCAGAGGAAGGCATTACATCAGGAGACCACGGCCCCCAGTCTTACTTTCTTACCACGGGCAACAACTGACTGTAGTGTGTGGTGTAGGGACAGAGCAACATATAAGACATGAAATCAGTTCAGCCTACTGTCTACAACACTTGAGTCAGAAAGGGCTGCAGAAACATCATCTAAAACTGTCTGTTACAGAAAGTTCCCTTAGAACAAAGGACCATCCTGGGGACAGCCGTGGAGCCAGGCAGGAAAGTGTGAAATGCCCTCACAGTAATGATGTCCCCATCTTGTCCTTCCTGCCCTGACATTACAGGAAGCAAAGCGATGAATGGCTCTGCAGCTAAACTACAGCAGTATTATTGTTGGCCAACAGGAGGCGCCACTGTGGCTGAAGCGCGTGTCTACAGGGATGCCCGCGGCCGAGCCAGCAGCGAGCCTCACATCAAGCGACCAATGAATGCGTTCATGGTTTGGGCGAAGGACGAAAGGAGGAAAATTCTTCAGGCCTTCCCTGACATGCATAACTCCAACATTAGCAAAATCTTAGGCGAGTGCTGCAGCCCAGCTGGCGCTGGTCTCTTCCGCTATGAGGAGGGCGGGGTGCGTGGAAGGGTGCGAAGCAGGGGCACAAGGGACCTCCTAAGGGAAACCGATTGGCAGGGGGCAAGTGAAACTAAAGCAACTGCCCACAGCAGCCTTGGCCATTTTCTTTCACAGTGCTATCACACACCAGCTCAGGTGAAGGGGTGTTTTATCTACTAATACAAGTCCTGTAAACTTTCTTCCTGGACAGAATTATCACCAGGGTAAGCCGGGCTAAAAACTTCTTAGACTAATGTGCTTACATTGTAAATTTAGCAACTATTGAGTGCGGTCACAAAACTCAAAGGGGCAGGCTTCAACCCTGGATTTTTAAATCCATATTTTTTTCGAAGGCAGCCCTGCAAACCCAGACCTTCATGCCCAGGATCACATGACCCATAGGCAGAATTCACCAACTACTAGGAGTACTCCCCAAATGGTGTGAAATTCATGGGGTGTGGAGCAATGCCTTTAATGATAACTTGAAGGCTTGTAAAATAAAGCTACATTTAATCTGACACTGTATGCCTAGTTCAAATTTCATAGCCATGAGCAGAGCCCCAGTCTCGGGGCGGAGCCCTGCTTTGCCAGCGCCGTCCTCCAGGCTCCCAGGCTTAAACCCCGTTCCATCAGAGTCAGCTTCCTAGCACAGACGATACAGTTTGGAACTGCTGTGCTCAACATATTGAACATATTTTATTCAACATACGGCATTACAGTCAACATGTTTCCTCTTTTGAGAGAAGAAACACAGACAGCCTGTTCTGTTTAAGCTGCCACTGGAGAACAGGACCCCAAACAGTGTGCAGGATGCTGGAAAGCACCAGGCTTAAACTGCGGCTTTAATTCTTTAAATGTTTTGTTCAAGAGCAATAAATATTTAACCTGAGTAAATACCAGTGATCTGGGCACACACAAATACACATGTTTTGTCACAAAATAAACGATTTAACTTGATTCTGAGACATTTTGAGGCAGGCGTCTCTAAGAAAATTTAAAACATACTTTGGACCAAATAGAAGTGGAACCTGGAAGTACAGGCTTTTTGCTTTTTATTTGTTACTTTTGAATTTTAAAGTAAATGTTAAATGTTATTCCCATTTAGAGAAATTTCAATTTTAGGGTTTTAAAAAAAAATTTAGATACCCTCAAGCTAAAATGTTCCTAATGATCAGAAAATAACTATATATATATATATATATATATATATATATATATATATATATATATATATATATAATTTTTTTCTAAATTCAAAGACATAGAAAAGAAACCAGTGTCAGTCCAGCCTCATGGCTGCTAATAATGTCATATTTGTTTCTTGCCGATTTGGTAGCTGCATTTGTAAGCCTTCAGATGGGCACAGACACCCTCTGTTTCCATCTTGGCAGTCTTGAAGATTCACTATTGTTGATATGCATCCTGTGAAAACATTACGAAGAACATAAGAAGTATATTCATTAAAGTGTAAACCATTACGCACGAGCATTTCACATTTCCAGAGTGCCAGGACTCCTAACCTGGGGCCCTACACGCTGACAGCCGGCGTAACAAGCTGCTTAGCATAGCCGGTGGACCTGCACAACTTCATGCAACCACCAGGAAAAGACAGAGACACTGTGAGAGCAAACCAGGACATTTCTGGCTACTGAGACTATTTGTACAACCTTGCCATTTGTTTATGTGTGAAAGATCACCACCGAAGAACTGCTAACGTCCAGTCTGCACAGCTGTGACCACTTTATCCAGCAGACACAAAAATGCAATTCAATACATGTGAAAAACACATCCCTTCTCCATCAAGTGTTGAGATAATTCTTTGTAAACAATATTAGAGAAGGGAATACTTTTCCTTCTTCCTGTGTAAACCATACTTTAAAAAAATCTGTGCTTTTGTTGGTTCAACTTTGAGTGATCATTTACAGAACCTGAGAATGGGGTGTGTGAGTCCA
This sequence comes from Acomys russatus, assembly GCF_903995435.1. Classification (NCBI taxonomy): domain Eukaryota; kingdom Metazoa; phylum Chordata; class Mammalia; order Rodentia; family Muridae; genus Acomys; species Acomys russatus. Next base: position 64,945,394 of record NC_067143.1, on the reverse strand, counting down.
GCTCACCTCCTCCTCCTCCACGGCTACATAGAGCGGTGTCATCCTCGAGGTGACAGTGCCCAGGGTAGGCTGCCATGTGGGTAAGAATGCTAGTGTTTCCTAAAGATGCTTGGAGTGTGGGAGAGATGAGTTTCTGAGAATGGTGCCAATCAAGTATGCTTTGAAAACTTGTGCTGTTAACCCTTTGGGAAGAGAGGCTAGGAGGGAGAGGGAGAGGACAAGAGGCAGGAAAGGGGCAGCAAAGCCATTTTGAAATTGCATAGTGGGACTGGCGAGATGGCTCAGAAGGTAAAGGTGCTTGTCTCTCAAGCCTGGCGACCTAAGTCCAGTCCTCAGGAGAAAGCTAATTTCACAAAGATGTCCTCTGACCCACCTGTACACCCATACATGCATAAAGTTCATGTAGCGCCAGCCATAAAGTATTGAGAAAAAATAGAATAAATATATTGTCCCTTTTTTTTTTTTTTTTTTTTTTTTTGGCTCTGTGGTTTAAAGGGCAAGTTGGGAGGCTCTGTGGTGTGTGGTAACTGGAGCTCCTGAGCAAAAGCAGTAAAGTAACGGGAGAGATGACCAGCCATTAAAGTCTGGACGATGTCACCGTCATGTAACCACGCACATACTTAAGGTTATTTTCATATTTAGGATCTCGCTGGAAATCCATGTCCAACCAGGAGAAGCAACCTTACTATGAAGAGCAGGCCCGGCTAAGCAAAATTCACCTCGAGAAGTACCCAAACTACAAGTACAAACCCCGGCCGAAGCGCACGTGCATCGTGGACGGCAAGAAGCTCCGGATCGGGGAATACAAGCAGCTGATGCGCTCCCGGAGGCAGGAGATGCGGCAGTTCTTCACCGTGGGGCAAGTACTCCTGAGGGCAGCCCCTTCCCAGGAAAGGACCCCAGGGCGCAGGGAAGGGCGGGGTCGCGGCCCGTGGAGGGGCATGGCCGTGGGGCTCTGCTGTGCCATAAGCCTGCAGCTAGGCTCCTGCGCCTACTCTCCCCCAACCTGAACCTCGCGATGGCCTGTCTTCCATGCTCACCGAGATAGCCAGCGGCCACACACAGAGTTTCTGGTAGTTTATTTAGACAGACACACAGGGAGAAAAAGTAAAAACTGCCTCTTAGAAATCCCCACAGCTTCCCTGCTTCTCTGGTGGTGCTTCTGACTGTACTCACAATGATCTGCTTTTGTTGTGGGAGCTACCACAAGATAATTGGCCTTGACATTGGTTAGAAGACCTCATTTTTGGCTTCGTATCCAGAACTCCTGTTGCAGTAAATTATTCTGTGGTGGAAGCAGTAACAATGTGGATTTTCTTGCTTAAATCAGAAACTGGGCATGTTTTTGATATCTTCAAGTCTGATTTCATGTCATTTTGTTTAAAAATTAGGTAATAGATTTCTGGTATAAATTTCGACTTGGCTGACGGGCTGTCTGCATTCAGAAGAGGCCCCTCCTAACCACAGTAGTCAGGATAAGTGGGCTAGAGAGATGCCTAGAGATTCCAGCACACAGACCATAGCAGCCTGTGGGGGTGGAGACCCCAGGACCACTCTAGAGACAGAGACTGAAGGAGCTGCAGCCGAAGGGAGGATCCTGGGAGAGGGGAGAGAGAGGAGTGAAGGAAGCAGAAAGGAGGCCACGTTAGCTGGACATACGAAGAAGAACGCGAAGCTATGGCCCAGCCAAGGTGCAAAGAGGGAGGCCTTACAGGGCAAGTGAGGCGCTCTATGTTTAAGGATGCTCCAAGGGAAACCTGGGAAGAACACACTGCTCTCAGAAGCATGTGCCTAGGGGTAAGTTTAATTATAATAGTGGACAGAGCACAACCTGGAAGTCAGTGGTACACCAGGGTCACGGAGAAAGCTGGAGCTTAGGGGCTGATGAAATGCTGGCCCTGCACCTACTTGGCCAGGGGCCTTACCTTTGCCCAGCTTCCATTTCCTCACAGGAGAAATAGGAGGAGTGATAGCAGGCACCCTGTATGGGTGTTGAGACAATTCAAAAGAGCAGAACTTTCAGACGACAGTACGTATGAACCCCAGCCTGGCCGTTTGGACTTACCAGGTATCCACTATTCCAGCAAATATATGTATCACCCTAGTTCCCCTCTGTGTTCCTCTAACTGTGGCACACAGACCCTTTTAGAGATAAAGAAAATTGTTCCACCTAGTTAATTGAAGATTCCAACATGTTAATAAATGAAGATGTGACAAAATAGGCTTATCAAATACCTCTATGCAGTGAGTGTTTGCATCTTTTAAAATAATGCTTTTAACACAAAAAGTACAATGCAATATAATTGGACCATTCACATGGTAATGAGAGGATTTATGAAAAATACAGGTTCATAGTGCCCTCTCAGTAGGCTAGTCATTTGAACACAATGCAGATTTAAGGCTGCATGATAAACATCTTGTTTTAACCTGGTTCTGCATCCCTGAGACTGTGTTTATCTTTTGAAAAATGTGAATTTGGGAGCTTTTGTGATTCCTGCCCTTCTTATGCCCCTGTGTGTAGAGTGATACTTAGTGGGTCTCTCTGACCACACTCTAAGAGGTTATCAGAGTGCTGTTTCGTTTCCCGGTAGTTGCTTGACTCGATGAGTTGTAGCAGTTGTTTACCTTAGTCGTCTTTGCTGCAGAGTAACATTAAAATGGGCCTGTATCTAAATACCCCAGCATGTGCTGGCTCAGACTTATAGTTTATTTTATGTAGTCAAACATAACAGATTGGTAACTCCCTGAAATGTAGATGACTTGATGACATCTCCTGTTTATTGGGTGCCTAGGCTGCACTAGGTGTTTTGTGTATCCAAGTCACACAATCCATAATCCTCTACACAAGATACAGGAACTAAGCTTTAGAAAGTTCCAGTGGCTCCCAAAGGTAGGAGACATCAAAACTCAACCCCAGGTCTTTGCCTCTGCCATCCCAAACAGCAATGAGACTCTCCTTACCATGTTTTCTCAAAAGGTGCCCCTCAACCTCTTTTGGACAGACATGAGCATAGCTTGCTATGCTGTGTGGCTTGCTAAGGGCTCATGGACCTTGAAATCAGTGCAGTACACAACTACGGGATGTGCTGGTAAAATAAGGTCTGAGTAGCATGGGTTGCGCTGCTCCTGACAGGGCAGGGAGGCCAGTAAAGGAAGGGCTGTTTCCGTGCATGGGATGAACATGCTGCCAAATGGCAGGCAGTGACCAGAGTGGCCTGGTCTTAATCTGCAGTGCTAGGGTGTCCCTCTGCCCAGCTCTACAAACATCTGCCATATAAAGCTAGGTATTATCCCTGCTTACAGATTTGTGCTTCCTTTAAATAGTTAAATCCGATAGATCGGTAAGTCCCCAAGGCTCATCTTTGGAAATTGATCTTCTTTAACTGTAAGGTTACAACTGGAGGAGCAAAAAGCAAAACAAACAAAAACCCAAAGATTACTATTGGCGTCTTGATGGGGCAAGATCGATTTTTATAGCTGATTTTGAAAAGACATACATCCCTTTCAAGCCCGTAACATCATGTACATTACTTGACATTTTAGTGCATTTAAATGGCTATGCAACTGTAACTGATGAATCAGATTTTTTAAAACTTCGCTAATAAAAAAAATCTGTCAATAATATGTAATAGAGTTCCCCCTTACCTGGTGTTTAACTCCTTCAAATGGTAGATTAACTATCAGGATTTTGTGACTATTCTGTGAATACAGAATTGATATTTATTGAGGCCAATGTAGCTACAATGACATGTTTTTCTCACGAATAATCACTAAAGCTGCTTTTTATATGGAAACGCATGTAGTCATTTCCCTCTGAACTAGTAGAGAACTGCACAGGTACTGCAGAGTACCCAAGTGGGATGACTTTCTAAGCACCCATAGAGGAAAGGAATTGAATACTCACTGTATACAATAGGCTGTGTTGATTAAAGAATATAGATTACTGAAAACACATCAAATGCATTAGACACCATCATTATTCGAGGACTGACAGGCACAGCATTGGTAAATGCAAAATCACTTTCTCAAGGCAACAGTTAGTCAGGGACATTGTTAAGATTTAAGTCAGGCTGATGTGGGTACAAAGCACATGTCTGCCTTAATACTGTGTGCCCCTCACAGTCAGAGCCCATGTAGGACAGTAGTGGAGGTTTGACCCTAGGAACCAGCCTGTTCCCTCTCCACTGCTAGATGCCTTTTCCTCGCTGTTCCAGCATGTGTGGGTCTTTGTTCCTCGGTGGTCCTCACTGGCCCTTCAGGATACTCCTCAGTCTCTCTGCCCGACAGTTTTCTATATGTAGAACCAGGATGACCACAACACCAATAACATGAATACGTCTGAAGATGGAACGGCTAGGCATTCGGAAAACACTAAGAAGAGCATCTAACATGCACACGTTATTCTAAAAAAGATTCTATGTGTCAGGTATTTATTTTATACTAGCTTAGAAGCATTATTTTCCCAGATAATTGTGCCCTAAGTGAGCTAGAAATCTACCATTTTGATCTTAAATCTAAAGGAGTCATATGACACCTGTAAGACACCGGTCAACACTAGCCATGCTGCTTTCTGCACTGTCTACTAAGGAACCAGCTTAGAACTCCCAGTAGATAACGGGCCATGCAATCCACCCCAGACTCTCATGAGCCGAGCGCCATAGCCTCCCCTTAAAGACCGTGACAAAGCCTGAGGTAAGCAAGCCATAGGCTTCTCCAGTATAAACATGTTGTCCTTTTGTATTTGGCAAAGCCAAACTATTCCAGGACTACTCAGCCTCAGTGCTGAGCCCTCTCCAGCTGAGGCAACACCCTGTCCTGTCAGCTGCAGGTGCCAACACACCCAAGATACCTTCAGCTACTGTTTTGATATGCATGTTCATTATTTGTAGAGCCCAAGGCCTGCCAGCTACTCCTGCCTATGAAATCTGCAGTGTTTGAATTTTGACTTTGAAATTGATCTATAAAGGAAGGAGATGTGCTTTCTAGGAAAGTGATTTTTGATAGACAACACTTGGTGCTGCTGGCTGATTTCTTTTTCAGTTTGGTTTATTGACTAACCAGTCAATTGTTAAGGGCCTATTATACATCAGCAAGGTTCCAAGCTCTGCACTACATCACCAAGCATGAGGTGTTGCTCCTAGAGTCAGGAGTTTTGGGGACATTTGGTGGCTAGACAAGCCAGACACGTATATGACTGGGTTGGCTGACAATAGTGGTTGGTCACACCAGGCACACCCTAGGCGTTCACACATACGGCATGATGAAGTGCTTATCTAGACACATAGATGTGTGATAACTGAATCGTCGGAAGGGCCCAGAGCAGCTAAAGGCAGCCTGGAGGGAGGGGGTTTGGCAAGTAGAAAGTAGATTCCTAACTAAGAGTAAAGGAGGGGTGCATATGTGGGGGAGAAGATTTCAAATGTACAATAGTATACAGGAGGCTGTGAAGAAAGTATAGGGTAAGCTGCATGGGTCAACAGTAAAAGCCCAGAGTCTTCAGACCAGCTGTGCTCATTTAATTGTATATTTGTTTCTTTGTTTTATGTATCTAAGACTAAATAATAAGATGACATAATCAGAGAAGCATATAGTTTTGGACTGAATCCCCCCAAAGAATCTGGTATAGCCTCAGAAGAGTCTTAGGTCTTCTGTGCTCCGTGTCACCAGCCACCCTTGTAATCCTTGGCACTTCCACTGGGGCTCCTGGAAGGCTGGCATGCCTCCTGCCACGGGAGCTGCGGCCTTTGGGGAACCTCTCCGATACCAGAAGGTTGTTTCTCCTTCACTGCTCTGAAATCTACCTGTTGACTTGCAGGGTGGTCCCCATCCTCGGGTTTGGTCCTCTGTTTATGAGGACAGTCATTTAGCCTCTAAAGATTGTCACATCCTTATTTTTTTTTCTTTGTCCCTCCCAGACTTTCAATCTTTTCTGGTCTGAAATGTCACTTATATTTTTTCATTGGTTTTCCCTCCCATTGGCTAGTTTGCCTCCTCACTCACTAACTCAGTGTATTCAACAGGGATCTACTGAGTGTGCTCTGTGGCCAGGCGTTGTTAGGGAAGAGTCCTATCCTAGAAGCTTACTCTCTAGTGGTGGAAGAGGTCAGACAATCAGCCAGTTATAAGTAAGTGTAAAATAGCTACAAGTGCCTTCAGAGAAAAGTAAATAAGGAAGGGAAAGTGGCAGAGTGTTTTGGAGGTTTGTCCAGCAGTTAGGGTAGCCCCAGGACATTTTCCTGAGAGAGCGAGAACAAAGACCTGAGTGGATAAAGAAGCAAGCTGTGCTGATTACTAGGCAGAGAAGACAGCAAGCCTCATAGGCATATCTATGCCTAGCTTCTTAAAAAAAGACCAAGGCCAGAATGACAGAGGCAGAGCAGAGGGAATAGCTGGGAAGAATTATAGATGTCAGAGAGATGACAGAGAGCCAAACTGTGAAAGACCTTATAGGCCATTATGAAGTTGAGTTTGACTCTAGGCAAAGAGGAAAGTCTTTGAAGAACTAAAAACAAAGCAAAACAAAAGATGCTGAGCTTTGGCCTAGGTTTTGAAAGGATCTCTCTAACTACTGTGTTGGGACTTGTCTGAGGAGGAACAGCCTGTTACAAAGAGGCTAGGCTCCTTGGATAAATCATACTTGAACTGATGGGGGTTGGACCAGGTGTGTAGGAGTGGAGGTGCCAAGAAGCACATAGATGCTAGATATTTTCCCAATGGAGAACCAGCTTGACTTGCTAATGAATTAACTGTCATAAGTGAAAGAACTCCTGCTGAGGATTGGCTTGAGCACCTGGAAAGGTCGGAAGTACTCATTAGCCAAGATCAGAATGGCCACATGAAGCCTGGAAATCCAGAGGGAGTTTGGGTTTGCACCTGTAAGATTGAGATAGTCTTTCACATCTGAATAAAAGCACGTGTGTGTGTGTGTGTGTGTGTGTGTGTGTGTGTGTGTGTGAGAGAGAGAGAGAGAGAGAGAGAGAGGGAGAGAGAGAGAGAGAGAGAGATCTCAGCTAGTGACTGAGTGAGTGAGTGAGGTAGTTTAGGAGGGATTTACTTGTTAGAGATACAGTCTTTGGAGTGGCCAGCACACAGACACTGTTTAAAGCCACAGACCTGGTTGAGGATGGAGCTGATGTGGCAGGTGGAGATTGTTGCTGATACCCTCCTGAGTTGTTTCAGCACTGTATTGGCAGGAACCAAAATGGGTCTAAGGAAGAACTGAGTGGAGGAAATGAAGAGATACAACCTTCCTGGGTTTTGTTTTAGAAAATCACAGAAGCAGAGCAGCAGCTAGAGAGAAGGGATGAGTAGAAGTGGTGGTGAGGATGGAAGGAATCTTTAGGGAGCCATGGAAAATAGGCCCAATGGATAAGGAAGAGGCCTCTGTCCCTCAGATTCTGAGTGTACTGAACAGCACGGCACAGGTAGAGGGTTGGCCTGAGAGATGTGAGTGAGTCCGTGTCATGAGGGGAACCCGCAAGTGATGGGAACTCGCTTGTGTCTGGTTCCCTGTGAAGTGAAAAACCGGGTCATCGGCATTTAGAATAACTGTAACATTAGGAAATCTGTAAAATGGGTCAATACTGTAGGAAAGTGTTCTCTTTACACTTGTAATTAAGGCAAAAATATTTCTACTATAATTATCCAAAATCAGTTATAAATCTAAAACACTATCTTCTGCTCTAGTTAGCATGAAATTAAATTTGTGCTAATTTACCCCAAACTTAAGAAGCAAGAAGCATATGTTTTTAGAGTTTGGGAGGGAACAGGACCTCATGTGGTGTGTCTCCAGTCAAATGTCACTTCCTTCAGGAGATCAGATTTAACATGGGGATCATAGGTTAGTGTCAGGTCCTGTGTCAGTACTGGCTCGGCTAGGTGCTCTTAAGTCGCCAGCCTATGTCATCTCAGGAGTGATAAGAACTCAAGGAGTGGTCATGATTGAACAATGTGAATATATACATACATACATACATACATACATACATACATACATACATATATACATGTGTGTTATGTTAGTACACACTATGAAAACCAGCACATAAAAAGTACATGTTGGCTTGTTCAAAGGAACCAGCAGATCTTATGAAGGCCGGCTCTCCTGTCCAGAAAGAACTGCTGTCGTCTCTCCTTCTACTCAGCACAGAAGAATTAAATCTCTACCCAATTAAAGAATTGGAGAGATACACACACTGTGGTGACTGAAGGTCCTTAAAGACAGTGTGAGCACACATCTCCTTCCTCAAACAAGGCTGGAGACCTCTGTGAGGAGGTAACACCCACCCTGGCATGTTACTGGCTTGCTGGCAACAAGCCTGCTTCATACGTATTCAGGCCTCTCCCTGGGAGTGAGGTGGCTAGAAAGTCTTACTGAGAAGATAAGAATTGCTCCAGTGACTGTTGACTAGAAGCCTTGATTACCACAATGTAGGAGAACCTTCCAGAACACCCCTGATGCAATTTATACAAACACGAATACCAAAACTCAGGAAGAGTTATTTCGGCGCCGCTTGAGGTGTGTGTAACTATAATTTGCTGCCCATAACCACTGGGGACCACATGGTCAATTTTACATAGTGAAAATGACACCTCAGGCCCAGTGTCTGGGTGGGAGAGAGCTTTAATTCTTTGTGCTGAGTGAAAGGAGGGACAATGACAGCTCTTCCTGCACAGGAGAGTCCGACCTTCCCAAGATCTGCTGGCTTGTTTGAACTGGGGGGACAGTATGAAGAAGTGATCTGGTGGGACTCGCCTTGGCATCTGTTGGGATGTCGCAGGAGCAGCGTGCCTGCTGCCTCTTATTATTAGGGTGCACAGCTCACTGCACTTTATTACCAAGTCCTCCAGCCCCAGCTCCATCCTCAGCCTCAGGATGGACCATAGCCCAGCAAGCCGAGCTACAGAGACAAGGACCTGTTAGAATCGAGGTGGGGGAGTGGAGTCTTCTACCAAATCTGCCCATTTGGGCTTGCCAGGTTCTTTCCCAGTTTACTCTCGCATTGGTAGTTCTCAAACCAAGTTGAAGAGGACACCAGCCCACTTAAGAGCATCATCACAATCTGCCCAAGCCTCTCAAGTGTTAAAAAAAAAAGAAAGAAAGAAAAAAAAAGGAAAGCTGCTCTCTGGTCTCTTTTTTAAAATGTTCTCACATGGACTGTTGTGGTCTTAACTGCAGCATTTGTGCCCAGCCCAGTGCCAAGAGTGATCTGAGCTCTGTAATATTTGCCAAGTTGAAAGTTCTGCCTTTACGTTGTGAAACTGTCAGCAAATTGTTGCGTTGTATTATTTAACCACCGGCCACAGCATCAGGAACAGCCCAGGGATCCTTCCAAGGATCAGTTTTTGTCACTCCTGGCAACTTAACGTGTTCCAAAGGGCTTGGTTTGGAAAATGTGGGCCAGGGAGTCCCAGGTCCCCTGTGAGGACCTATAGAGATTTCTCCTGTGTTTCTTTTTGTTTCTGATTCTGTACAGGCAACAGCCTCAGATTCCCATCACCACAGGAACAGGTGTTGTGTATCCTGGTGCTATTACTATGGCAACGACCACACCATCACCTCAGATGACATCTGACTGCTCTAGCACCTCTGCCAGCCCAGAGCCCAGCCTCCCTGTCATCCAGAGCACGTATGGCATGAAGATGGACAGCGCAAGCCTGGCTGGGAACGACATGATTAATGGCGAGGATGAAATGGAAGCCTATGGCGACTACGAAGATGACCCCAGATCAGACTACAGCAGCGAGACCGAGGCCCCAGAGCCTGTCAGTGCCAACTGAGGAGCTTTTGTTTGCTGAATTAAAACCCTCTGACATTTCACCCCCTTTCCCCAACAACAACAACAAAGTTCTTAAAGAGCCCGCATGCGTTTGTGGCTCCACAGTACATCAGCGAATGGTCTTAATTGCTTCGTAACGTGTGAGACAGATTACGTTTTCCTCATTTTTCATAAACTTGAGTTTTTGTCGTTACTGTTCCTGTTGTTGTTTATTTAGGTGAAGACGTATTAAACACAAGACACCGGGACTTGGAAACCTCTCTCCGCCCATCGCCGGCTGACTAGTCTTACGTTTCTGTCTTACTATTTTTCTTTTGGATGTTGACAAAGGGTTTAAGTTACTGTTTTGATGGGGTTAAACATTCTCACTCAGGTATGCTGTGCCGGCTACAGGTTGTGAATGTGTTTTTATTCTGAATTACTTTAGAAAACAACTGAGGATCTCATATTGTGAAACCGGACAAGTCCACAGCATGTGCGGCTGCATATAGAACATGTTCAAAAGGCCTCGGAATTCCATTTTTTTCCATGTGTAGAATTCAACTTTGAATGTGCCAAACTTTTTCATAACTTTGAATCTTAACTATTTTGAAAGTCTTACAGGAGACACTGCAAAGTCTTAGACAATCTTTGGCATCTTAAAATAAAATAGCAAACCACATTTTTTTTTTTTCCAGAAAATGGTGAAGTACTCAGGAATCTGGAGACAGGATATTGTAAGGAATGAGCAAGGCTGCCACAGTGCGTGAACCCAGATGTGTTTGCCTCTCGCTGTGCCATCAGTGTGTGGTGTGGGGTGACATGTACACCAGAGAAATCACCACACCAGACACCAACACGGTGGTCTCCCTGTCTGAGACCACCCCTCACTACATCCATTCTCCCTTTGCCTTTCACCCTGACATTCAATCTTAACATGTTGTTCTCTTAGATAATTTATTCATTCCAGAATGTCAAGGGTCCACTTACTATTTATTTTAAAAATTATTGGTGGCATTAATTTAATAAAAATTTTTTTTGCCCTCTTTGCCCTTTCACCTCTTTTTCCTGCTGGATACAAAAGATGTACATAGCAACCTCATTGTCCCCAGAGCCCCTGAAAACATTTCGGAAGTGATGCTGGTGCACGCGGATATTGTTGCTTCTAAGGACAAGTGTACATCTGGCTGCAGGGATATGCATCAGCATCAAGGTGTCCTACGTTTAAACGTGTGTGCCCCTGTGGGTCACTGCGACCTCAGGCCTCTGACTAGAGTCTCTCCCTCATTCAGTTTTCAGTAAGCAGTAGAACCTGAGTTCCATTCAGAAGTGAGAGTCATCAGCGGTAACTGCCAGTCAGGGAGCCTCTCAACGCCACGCTGAAGCCCAAGGTCCATGGGCCACAGAGGCGTCGACAGTGGAGCAGGCATGCTATCACCTTTGCTGAGCTACCTGCTCCCAGCTGGCACATCCATGGAGACCTTTGAAAAATCTATAAGATGGTAGAAGCCTCAAAGGAAAGACAAGGGCAGAAGGAACCCACAGGAAAGGAGCAGTATGGGGTTGCTGCTGCTAGCTCACAGGACAGATGGCTTCTGGGGCGGCCCACCAGCTTCCTGGCTGACTTCATTCTCAGTGGCTCCTTGTGAAGGAGGTAGTCTGCTCTTGCCACTCCAGGTGGGCTGTGGAGACATGGTGCTGGGCTGACAGGCAGCAAGGCTCCCTTCCCCGTCCTCTGACTATGGGCAGTTGGTTCTCCACTGTGAGTTTGACTTTCCTGAGGCCAGGCCTGGTTGCTTACAGGGAGCCTCACTCAGAGCCCTTCAGTGGGAGGTGTCAGTGAACAGGATAGCCCAGAATCTGAGCATCAGGACAGAAACAGCTCCATCACATTTTTGAGCCATTTTGTCACTTGGGAGAAATTAAGAAAACTTCATATTTATTTAAAGAGTGCTCCGGGCCATACCTACTAGCAATAAATAGGTATATCCAAGAGATGACCAGCTGTGTCATTAGCTGTGAGTGCTCTCCATAAGCTGTTTAAGGTACTGCTAGGAATGTTTTGTTCTTAATATTGATTGGGGATTGGAACTTCATTCTTGTACATTGATTTCATATGAGGAGGAGTTCACTTTTCCAAAACAAAATGAGTATTTATTATGTCTTACTGATTTCTGGGACTCTCTATCTCCTCCTCACTTTTTCTTTATGTTTTCCCTTCTCTTTGGCTTCTGTTCTCACTGGTATGTTTGTTTTTGTTTTATTTTGTTTGTTCCTTTTTTTTTTTTTTTTAAGAATTGTGCCGCATGGGTAGAGTGTTGTACGGCTAGCGTTGTATTTTATGTAATTAATTTTGCACAAAGGCGAACATTTAGCATAGTAGTTAATTTTGTTTGTTTTTATGACCATGCCAAAATAATATTCTGGGCTGGTAGAGAACAAAGGACTGTTCTTTAGGATTGAAACTTGATTTTGCTTGTAGTAAGGAAAAGAAAAAGAAAAAAAAAAAAAAACACACACACACACACTCACAGATGTGGCTTCGTAAGTGTTACAAGCACTGGATATAAATGGTATTTTTATCACTGACTAATGTGAATCTGGTATGGAAAGTACATGAGCAGAAGTCATCTGTTTCGACTCGTGTGGGCTTGCCTCACAGTTGCTGGATCTGACTCATTTTTATGTCTTGTTATTTCATTTATTTATGCAAAATACATGTGTGTAGGAACACTCTGTGTCAGCTGTGGCTCTGCCTCAGCACTGGGGTCCAGTGACTTCTGGCCATGTTCTCAAGTACAAAAGCTGTCCGGGGATGACTGGGTGTGAATGCCTCCTTCATCGGCGTAGACAGGGATGCTGTGTCCGATTCTAAATTTTGTGCATACACAGTTTATTCTATTTATTAGCCACATTTGGCTCTAAATACCCATGGGAATGGAGAATGACAATCACAGAGATCACTTACATCAGTGGGGCTGAAGCAAAGTCTTTATGACTTCACCATCTCATTTTTAGAGTTTTCTAATTGTGTAAATATACCATAGAAATAGAATTTATTTTTGGCTCATGGATTCCTAGTGGCAAATAAATTATGTATCTTCTTTCTGTTCTCTATTCATATGTGCTACTCCACACTAAAAGCTGGCCAGCCACATTTAGTGTGGACAAAGGGTCATCAGCTCCAGCGAGGCAGTGCTCATCCCTGGCCAAGTCAGCAGGACCCCTCCCTGCTTCTCACGCAGCAGCCTGAACCATATAAAAAGCTGAGGAGCCCCACACACTGAGTTTCCAGCAGAGCTAGGAGGAAGTCACTTTGCTTTGTGAATCCAGACCCATCTGCCCAGATAGTTCTGTGGCCCTAAAATGGCAAGAAAAACGAGTTGTATTTTCAGAGGTAAAGGTCTGCCTGCAAGGTTAGTATAAACCCCACAGTGCGAGGCTAGGGGAATCTGAAGTCACCTTCCTGCGTTGTTCAGTTCCCTCTTTTACACTAACTTTAAATCAAATCCTGGGGGTGTCTCCATCAAAGCGGCACAGGATTAGGCTTTCCTTTGTCAGCTGGGAATAGCAGTATTGGTAGACAATTCCTCTCAGTAACGAACAGGCTCTGTGGAATAGGAAGCAAGGAATGAGGGGACACAGTAAGTACGTTCGTCATAGACATGACAAGCCTGGTTGGCAATTCCTCCTCCTCACTGGCAAATTGCAGGCTGTGTTGTTTTCGCAAACACTCCCTCAACCTTTCAGGTTTGCATCATGTGCTATTTGATACCTTCTAGCCTGTCCTTAGCCTGAATTCCTTCTCCAAGACCTGAAACCAACTCCGAGGCCAGATTCTAAATTCAGGTGTGGGTTCACAGTGCCATTCCACTTGTCACATGCAGGCCCCCTCTACACATTAGCCTGTGTGAGACAGGATTGCTAAAGAGGTGTGTCATCCCTCTAGAGCTCCAGCCAGGCTTCTGGGGAGCCAGGCCGCATCTCCAGCACACAGCCTCCTGAGCCAGGAGCTCAACCATTAAGGATGACCACCTCCCTCAGTAGAAGCATGGCCTGGTCACGCCAATGCCACCGAGGAGGCCGTTGCTTTCTAGTCACTCATTCTCAGTACATTGGCTTTACCAACTCTTTAGGGAAAGAAAACACAAATCGCTTACTGGTTTCGAGCCATCAGAGAAGTCCTGTACCAAGTGCCAACAACTGTAAAGAGTTGTGATGGCCAGGTCTTCCTCTTTACTAAAGCAGAGGCAACCACATTGGCTATAGCCTTGCCTGATGTCCACTTTGTCTCCAAGGACTGGGCTGAAATTTCAGCTCACTCTCCAAGTATAATGACAGTGGTGACCTCACGCGTCTCACTTTCCCCGCAGTTTTGAGGTCCTCTACCCCTGACATGGCTTCTTTGTAAGCAGCTATTCCCCCGTCAATCATGTTGTTTCTGACACCACACACTCTTGATCATGGCTCTGCTCACCAAAAATAGACTGAAAAATCCCAATAGGCAAGCACAGTTCTTTTTTGTCCCCACCCTGTCCTTTCCAAATATTTATAAACTGGCACTTGAGGGCAGAGGTGGAGTGAGTCTAGGAGGGACAAAACATTAAGGCTTCCTGCAGATTCCCTTCTGTTGACGAAGGGGCTGGCGGGAGGCAAGTAGGTGATGTGTCTTGCTGGTCTTATTTTCAGAGTTCCAGGCACAGAGCAGGGCTTCAGTGCGGGCACTCTTGGAGTCTGGGGAATGTGCAAACATTTCACTGCCATTGCTACACATTGCAGGTCCGCTGATACGCATTCTCCACTGTCTTTCTTTGTCACATGTGCATTTGCTCTCTCTCTCTCTCTCTCTCTCTCTCTCTCTCTCTCTCTCTCTCTCTCTCTCTCTCTAAAATTCAGCCTTCCTTGTCTCCTTCTTCAGCTTGTAGCACATTAGGATGTTTAGCACTTGTTTTTGCCCATTCTTGTATTTGCCATGTACAATTTTGAATCGCCCTATACAACTCTCTAAGCTGTTAGCACATAACTTGTCTTGTTGTAACTCTTTTCTTTGCCTACATTGTAATTTGTTTGTGATGTATATTGTGAGATTGTATTCTATGTTAATTTAATCAGCACAACTCACTGACATGCTGGACTGATATGCTGGCTGCTGTTTTTGAAGTGTAAAGCTTGTGTAGGGCTGTCCGGACAACCACAACTCTGTTGTCAAGGTACTGTGCATCGGTTCCCATAGCAACACTGTGGGTGTGACCCTTGAGACTCTAGGGACATTAAGCACACCCTCCAGCAAATTTTAAGTGCAGATTTTTTTTTTCGTTGAAACTCTATGAATACCGCAGGTACCTACTTGGCCCATGGCTGGTAACTATTTTGGGCAATTAGAAAAACAAACAAGCATTAAAAAACTAGTGTCTATTGCTGCTTTGAATATGTTTGAAAGTCTGAAAATGTAAATAGTTTATCAAAAAAAAATCTTGTACAGTCCAGTGTAAAGTTTTTAAATGACCTGAAGGGTTACCATCACAGCTTCTGCGCACTCTCCTCTGGATAGTGATAAAAAAAGAAGTTTGCTAAGGACTTAAAGAAATGGGAAGAAACAACAGAATCTTTGAATTGAAAGGAGTGGGTCACTGCCCTTCGCTTTGTCACATACACAGACCTCTCGCATCTTGTCGGACAGTATTGGCGTGAGAGAAGCTCGGCATGGAACCACCCTCCAGTGCATTTCTCCAGGGCTCCCTGCTCTGCCTCACGTTAAGGGAAAGGACGAGATAGAAAGGCGTGCCGTCTTTGTCTAGCCTGGAATACGTTGGCACCTTAGCTACTTTCCCCCTCTTTGCACAAGGTGCTTTCCTGATATGTGTTAGACACGCCATCCTTGGGTGACAATGTATATGCCATGATGGGGCTCAGGCCCGCGGGGGAGTGTCTATAGGAACTGCCTATTTATGCTCATTTACCTCAAGACTGTCCTCTACCCTAAACTAGTTGTCATCACTCCATCTTTTGTACTGCTGTTGACACTTACCAATTAAAGATAAATTTTGTTTTATGACCTTGGTGTCTGGCTTAGTCTGTGCCCCCAAACCCTTCCTCCACAGAGCACAGCAAGACTCAAACTTATAGACACCTACTGCTAGAGCCCGGAGGTCCCAAGCTTCCTAAGTGACGTCTACCTGAACCCACTGCAGGGTGGAGGAGGCTGGACTGAGGGCCTCCCAGCCCTTCACCTAGCAAGACAAGCCTGGTGCTCATGGCCCACATACTGCTGTAGTGAGAAATGCCTGTGGGGTTTGATAGGAGGAAGGGCATGCTTGGGTTCTTCAAGAGAGGATGAGAGGAAGGTCACTACCTGAGCCCTGGCATGGTTTTGAGAGTGAATGAGCTACTGTGAAGGCTGAGGCCCTCAGCACCAGCCCCTTGTCCAACCCAGCCTTTCCTAGCGTAGCCACTTATTGAGTATGGAGTGCTGAGCTAATGCCTGGTGGCTTCTGCCTCCCACAGGATGCTGCCAGCTCCTTCCATGGTTGAGTGGCCACCTCCACCCACCCCTGCACCAGAGATCTTCTGCTCCCACTAATAGTGGCTTTTAAGGTATTTAAGATGTTTGCTGATCAATTCTATGGGGCTCAGAGTCTAAGAGGCCAGATTGGGTGGGGTGCCCTCAAAATAGACTTGTCAAATCAGGGGCTAGGCCAGACCAGAGTAATGGGTGGTGGGGGGGGGTGCAGAGAGAGAGAGAGAGACAGAGAGACAGAGAGAGACAGAGAAAGAGAGAGAGGAAGAGAGAGAGACAGAGACAGAGAGACAGAGACAGAGACAAAGAGAGATGGACAGAGGCCAACAAACAGAGAAAGACAGACAGAGATGGTGAGCCAGTGGTTTCTTTTCTTGGTATTCTATACAAATATCCTCTTTAGAGAGCAGCGGGAATCTGTGGAACCTTATCCCAGGCAAGATGACACAAGCTGATTAAATCTAGGCCTTTGTGTCACAAGGCCTCCCTCCAGTCCCCAAAGACTTTTTGGCAGTTTTGTTTTCTGCTCTTAGAGGGTGTGGTTTGTATCTTTGTTTCATCTAGGGTCTCATGTAGCCCAGAGTGGCCTGGAATTTACTATGCATCCAAGGCTAGCCTTGAACTCCCGAGTGCTGGGACTGCACTCACATGCCACCGCTCCCACTTGCCCATGGGTTTTGAAAATCCTAGGTAAGCACTAAAGAATAGGCTTGGGAAGCATGGGAGCCTGGCTCTGGCAGCTGAGTCGTGGCTTATTTCTGTCAAGTAGGATCTTAGCCTCCACCTCTCAGGCAGGAGAGCTGGGCGTGGGAAGAGCGTGCTGTGGAACAGCAGGCATAAGATGCGTAGCAGGGAGTTAGCGCAAAGAGGCTAAACAGAAGGACCTGCCACCTCTCACCAGGGAATGTTTTATCCCAAGAGAATACTGGGCAAGGCATGTCTGAAGCTCTGCCTCCCTCTCCTAAGATGTAACTCCCACCACCCCCAAGCCATCCACTGCATCAGGCCTTCCCTCCCATTGGCTTTTTCATGGATGACCAGATCAGACTCACTTCCTCCCTTGATGGCCAAACCTCTGAATATTCAGTCTCATTTTGCCTACAAGTCTAAAGTACCCACACTTCCTTGATGCTTCTCCCACACTCCTCTGCTTGTCTTCCATCGCAGGCCACACAATTTCCTTTCCGAGGGAAATCTTACCCTTCTGTTTGGGAAATCTCCACTTGCTTTCGTCACCAGTTTCTGAGGTCTTCCCCAGGCCCCAGTTTCTGGGCTCCCACATAACATTCTGAAAGGACATGTGCGCATGCTTCAGCTCCCATGTTGTGCCTATCTGTATTTTTGTGAGGATGAGACTAAACCTCCTAGACATCAAGTCCATCTCCAGCGTTTCTGGCCAGTCAGAGTGTGACTCTTCTCTTGGGCAGGCTACCTCTGACTCTTTGAGGGCTCCTTAATCTGTTTTCCAGTTGTCCCTATCTGTACAGCAACACAGTGCCATAAACACTGTGCTTCCTCTCTCAGCTGCTCTAACTCCTGACAGAAGCACCATATCTTGGTTCACAGTTTGAGGGTACTGACCATCATGGCAGAGAGAGCATGGCCACAGGAGGTTGACAGACAGGCACATCACACCCACGGTTGAGAGGCAAGGGAGAAAGAATGTTGGCATTCCGTTTTCTCTCTTCCTTCCATTCAGTTTAGGATACCCGGCCATTCCTGGTGGGTCTCCGTCCTGGTAAATGTCTCTGGAAACTCAAGTCACAGACACCCAGAAGTGTGTCTTCTAGATGGTTCTAAATGCAGTCAAGCCGATAAGACCAGTATCACACACATCTTCCTATGCTCCTATCTAACTGCTGCTGCGCCCAGTGCAACACGGTGGTGGTTGTAAGCTAAGAGTGACTAGCATGTGAAAGACAGAGGGCCAGACCAATGCTGTGCCTTCTTTCATAACTCAAACTGAAAGTCAGTCAGAATTCTTTCCCAATTTGCAAGTATAGAAAAGCAACTCCACTTCTGTTGGGGGAGTGGTAGAAGGGTCCGGATGCTGCTGTGACACGCTGGCAAGTATCGTCTGCCACACTAGGTTCCTGTTTACTCTGACCCTGGCACCCCAACTCCAATACAGCTTATCTGCACAGGGCCTTGCATGGGGCCAGTGTTGACACCAGTGCCTGAAATTGACATTAGTGCCCTAAACTGAGCTATGGTCTGATCCTGCCAAAGCCAGTATGTTGTTACCAGGATGCACATACCCCAGAAGAGGTCAACTGGAAGCAAGCAGCTCGCCGGAACGCCGAACATTCTCAAAGAAAATGTGAGTAGCAGGCATTGAAATTACAGCCTTGCTCCCTCTCAATCTGGATACTTAGAGGAATGTTCAAACCAGTCTATTCCTGTATGCATATTAGGGTGAGTTCCCTAGGGTATTTGCAATAGAATTTGACTAATATTCATTTCTACACAAGACCATCAAAGAAAGTAATGTCACTCATCAGCAAAATACCAGTGGCAACACAGGGTCTGTATTGATGCCTCTGTCAGCAGTGCAGCAAAAGATGCCTTAAAACAGCAATAATCAGCAGACAAGCCACAGAGCCATAGAAAAAATAATTTAACAGTTTTCTGGCTCAGAAAATATTGGTGCCGTGTTCTAACAGTCCTTAAAAGACCTGTATCATCAACTACACTTAAGAGGTGAGTTTGAGGGGGGGCGGGAAAAGGATGTCAACCTCAACAAAGTCTTCAGGGTTTTTTGTTTGTTTGTTTGTTTGTTTGTTTTTTAATCTTGGACCAAGGCTGATAGGCTAATGGACAGTATCATAGGCACTCAAGCGAGGATGGTTACTAATGCATCCTTCTCATTGAATCTTACTATTTTTCTATTGATAGTAACAGTACACAGTAATTTTTGTGAGCCCTCAGTGCCCCCCTTTGTAAGTATCATAGGAAATGGTTAGTTTGGATTCTTTCTATTAATTGCCCTATAACACAGGCACCCTTTGGAAATTAAAGCAGTACTGATATAATTATTAATGGGTTTCAGAAACAGGTGTAAAAATTAAGACAGAGGGAAAAAATCCAAAGAATTGCATGATCACTCAAGAACAGTCAGATTCCTGAGCCAGGGATAAGCCAGCTGTTCAGCCATGATACACTATCCTGCTGTCAGGACTCACAGGGAAATTAGAATGCATTTAATTGCAAAACGTAATCATATTCTATATTTGGATAAATACCCTCATAAAACCATGTGCAATTATTGCCCATCTTAAAGAAGTTAATTCCCTTGGGAAAGATACTTGTTTGTGAATGTTGAAAAGAAGAGCACCTGCTGAATGCCTGGACTTGGGCCATCAGAGAAACAAGGAACTCCACAAGCAGCCCCAGCTCCCTACGCCCAGGCCCCAGCACCTCGCAGCCTCCACTTGTAGAGGTAAGCAGGACCCCCACAGGTGCTAGGAAGACAGGTTGTGGATGTGCTGGGGTGTAGAAGCCAAGCACACCTGCCCTGGACAATGCTGTGGAAAACACAAGTGGCTTTGGACCTTAAACTGTGTCAGATAAGACCACACCAAGGGGGATAAATCTGAGGCTAAAAATACAACCCAGAAACTGGATCGGCTTGCGGGCTGTTGAATTTCAAATGCCTGCCAAACTCAGTGTGATATCTGGGGCTCTCTATTTTTGCAACGCTGCTGCAAGGGGTGGCGAAAGTCCAGCTAATTTAAACAAGAAAATCCAGGGAAATGACAAGCAGAAGAGGTAAACTGGCCCATCAAAACTTGGAGCTGAAATTAACTTCGTGAATTTTAATAGGCTGCTAGGAGAAGTTTAAATGGAAGCCTGTGTCTGTGTCATTTCTGCCCCTTAACGCTGGCAGACTAAAGAAAGGACTCGCTAGGCAAGACTGAAGATTGATTGATGACTGGCTGATTGATTGATTGACTTCTGCAATATTAAGATCTGACCAATCAGATGTGTAAATTGCAGTTGGTTTTCTGACTGGCCATCTGTGAAGTGCTTGGTTCAGAGAGTTAAAGGCATCCAAGTCCTCAGAAACAAAAGAAAGTAAGCACCATAAAATATTGGTGGAGTCAAGTATCACTTTATTTAGGTTATCAACTATAGGCTACAAGTGACTAGAAACCAGCTCAAATGCTTTTGAGAGCAAAAAGCAATCAGTGTCTAATATAACTGAAACACACATAAACACACACACATGTCCATATACACATACATACATACACACACATACATACACACACACACATATACAAACTTACATATGCTTACACACATCTATGCAAATGCACTTGCATACATATAGCACACACACACACACACACACACACACACACACACACACACACACACACACACACACACACACACCGTGTGGTTTCAGGCCTGGCTAGATACAGTTGTTCAACAAAGCCGACATCTCTTGCTGATGCTGAGGCAAGAATGCTCTCAGGAGTCTCTTCCCATGGGGCAATGCTCCACAGTTCCAGATTTCTATAAGCTCCGCATTGAGCCGAACAGCAAGAAAACCTTTCCTTTCTCCAATGCATGTTCCAGATTTACTGGAAGCCAGTCTCCTTGGGCTGGCTTGCATCACATGACTGTGGCCTGGGATAGAAACAGAATCAGCCCCGCCCACCATCACACAGACTAAGTGGATGAGGCTTGCTGCCCAGAGGAGGGCGCTGTGCGGGATGATCCTGTGCCTTGCACAGGCAGGGCTTTGTGGAGTCTCCAGCATTCTTTTCCAGGGGCCCAGCCAACATCCCCAGGATCCTATGTGAGCACGGACCCCCGCTCGATACCGACTTCACCTGTTTAATCTTCAGCGAATGGAAGCTATTCTTCAACGTGGTTTATGGCAGTCACCACACAGAGCGACCTGTCTCCAGTGCCTCTGCCTTCTCATGAGAAAGAGAACAAAACTTTGAGAGCAGGGTCGTACCCACCTCGCTAGAGCAGCACAGAGGGCTGGCTTAGGCCATGTGCCTCTGACTCCCTACGGTAACGCAAGGATAGTTCTGGGACTTCTTCTGCGAGGCCTGAGACTGAAGTTGCCAGAACAGCCCTTGGTCTTCCTCACACAAGGATGATTCCTTTAGTGCTGGGGCCTGCTTCTGCAACACCAGCAACAGGACCTCAGCCGCCTCCACCTCCTCCTCCTCCTCTTTTCATTCTTCTTCCTTCTAGTCTACAGGACTGTGAATCCCAGAATAGGCCCTTCTCCTCTGCCTCAGCAGGTGGTCTTTCAGAAGACAGGCCCCAGCTGGGGGGAAGCTCAGCATCTGCATCTAGAGCTCGCATATGAGTTACATTGCTGTAGAAAGCACCATGGCCAAGGCAACCTAGAGAAGAAGGGCTTTGTCTGCACCCTTCCTGGGGGGAGATGGCAGCATGTGGCAGCATGGAGACAGGTACTAATGCAAAAAAAAAAAAAAAAAAAAAAAATCACATTTTGAATTGCAGTCACAAAGCAGAGAAAGAAGCTTTTGGGTAGGGCCAGGCCGTAAGCTTCCGAAGCCCACCCCTGGTGACATACTTCCTTTAGCAAGGCCACATCTCCTAAAGCTCTCCAAACAGAGCCACCAAGTGGGGCCCTAGTGCTCCAATGCATCATGCTATGAAGGACATTCTCACTTAAACCCTGACAGCACCTCTACAGTCTGTAACCAGTTCTCAAATGTACTCCAGTACCGTTTTCTATAAGGAACGTCCTACTGAGGCACAGTCCCACCCACTTTTAAATGCCCTACTGATGCCTTTTTTTTTTTTTTTTTTTTTTTTTTTAATGTCAATGGTGGAGCTGAGTGGATGGAGTGGAGACTGGACAACTCTAAATGAGTGAGACAGTTGTTTAGGCTCTTTGCAGGAAAAGTCTGCACCCCCCCCACCATAATGGCTTTTCTTCAACTTGATTGTATTTAGAATCATCTAGGAGACTGGTGATGCATCTCTGTGGGTTCTCTGATGCTTTTTTGGATGAGCAGCTAAAGGAAGAAGGACCCACTTGGGATGTGAGCACACTGTCCTACGTTTTGGATGATCCAGGGAGGCAAGACAGTACCAGACTTCCCCTTCTCTGCTTGCTAGTGGCTGCGTGGTGCGAACTGTTCCACTCTGCCCTCCCTCCCTGCACGATGCACTGGTACCTCTGAGAGAGTGAGTCCAAAGGTATCCTTCCTCCTTAAGCTGTTTCTGTTGGTTATTTTGTCCACGTGCCAGCCACTGGCTCAGATGTATCCCCGTGGGTTCCCAGGACCCTCTTCATCTTGACCTTCAGAGAACTGAATGGCTAAGGAGACTTTGGAATGGGCCAGGTCTGGGACAAATCAGGCCACACTCCAAAATACACAGGAGGGGCAAGGTGCAGTTCTGAGGAACCTTAGGAAGTCCCGTGGCTCACTTGAACCAAACTGGATCCACTTCTGGAGAAACCTCACCTAAACAGTTTGCAGCCATGGCTGCGCTTGGCAATCACATCGGGTGCTGAAGTACTTTCCTGCCAGGCGGAGGTAACTAACTGAAGGCTAGAAATGAGCTTGAGGATGACTAATTTAATCTGTTTTGGAAATAGTTCTGGAGCTACTGTCCTATGGATGAGTGGATGTCAGCATTCAGTCATCCAAACCTGAGGCTTAGGCATCCTAATCTCCTTGGCATTCCCACACCTCCCCTGCGTTCCTGACAGTCCAGTGGGGTCTCCAGGCTTTAGAAGTTCTTTCCTGAACATGCGGTGGTGTCACTTCCTGTGATGCTTCCAATGAGAAACGTCCCCCAAACTCTCAGACTTTTGAAGACTTGGTGCCAAGTGTGTCACTTGGGGCAGGCTCTAAGATTAGAAGCTTTGAAGTTCACTGTCACTGCTTCCTGCTTGTGACCGATGCTACTCTGTTCCTTGCCCCAGCAGCCATGACTGCTTGGCTGCCATGCCTGCCCACCACAGTGGACTCCCACCTCTTCCGAGTGGCAAGCCTTGGTAGACTGGTTCTTCTATAAGTTCCCCTAGTCACGGCATCAGAAAAGCAGTAGCACACCACCTCTGGCTAAAATGGTCTTCCCCAAATGGCAATTCTGATCACGTCCCTGCTGAAAATCTCTGTGGGGCTGGTGCCACCTCTGCATGCCTGCCCCTTGTCTGACCTAAATCCTCAGCCATCATCAGCACACAGGGAAGTGCTCACTTCATCTCCAGGTCCTCTGCACTTAGCACAGGGCCAGCCTCCTCTTTAGCACAGTAAATGTTTACTGGACTTAAATAAACACAGCCCAAGCTCCCATGAGCTTACATTCCACCACGTAAGTGGATTGAAATCCACCAGGATGCTACTCACACGTGGGCAGTTCCTGGCCTCCAGACCGCCTCCCTTCCTGTGGCTTCAGGCTCTCCCCTCCTCTGGGGCTTCCTCCTGTTCATTTTCTCAATACCCAGAGTAAAGCAAAGCCTGAATTTCAAATTATCCAGGGATGAGAGGGCAAATCACGCACGCCCCTCCCCCCAACCCCCACCTGTGCGCATGCGTGCAACTGCCACCGCTTGGCCCAAACTGGACACGCGGGTCTCCAGCCACCTTGTCACAGCTTTGGAGGCCCAGCTCAGCTTTATGTGATGACTGTCTTCTAGAGTCTTCCATCTATTTAGTGTTTCTTAGGGCAGCAGTTGGTTTTGGGAGGAGGGGGCACGGGTGGTGGAAGGGGAGGGAGGGAGAGAAAGCTTCTTTGGTGTTAGCATTACCCATACAGTATTAGGTGTGAATTTCTAAGAAATTACGTGGCAGTGAGGTTATGATTTTCACACCATGGCTGGAAGCAACATGAAAATATTGCCTAATGCAACTCCACATGGACGTATGAAATTTTATTCCACCTTATACATGTAATTAGGTGGCCCACATAATGAAGCACTGTGCTTACAAAGAGGTAGGGGCTTTTTATAGGTAAAAGATAGCCAGGCAGGGAGCAAGATTGGCAGTGTAAAGACACAGTCATTAAACCGGGACAGCTACAAGCGGCTTACTTTAGACCTTTCCCCCTAATGCCATTTTGGTGGTTGTAGGTGAAACAAATGTACTGACATTTAGGATCTGTTCAAGTTGGGTTTTCTGTTGCTATGGTAAAACACTAACCAAGACCAAGGGGGGAAGGGAAGGTTTATCTACTCTCCCAGGCCACAGCCCATCACTGAGGGGAGACAGGGCAGGGGCTCAAGACAGGAACCTGGGAGCAGGACCTGAAGCAGAGGCCGTGGGGGCATGAAGGGGTGCTGCTTAGTAGCTTGCTTGTCCAGGGACAGCACTGCCTACAGCAGGCTAGGCCCACTGCAGCAGTCAGCAGCCAAGCGGAGGCCATTCTGAGTGAGACAGCTCCTCACCTGAGATTCTCTCTTCCCAGGCATGTCTGGCTTGTGTCACACTGACAGAAACTGTGACAACGCTCTTCTGCTAAGATTCCTTGTCAGATTGTCTAACCAGTGTAGAGGGACAGAGAGCATTCTGAGTTTAGAACCAAAGAGGACAGATTTCAGACTCCACTTAGTCACTCACTGATGGTGTGGCTTTGCGTCAACTGAGTAAGAAGCTGAGATAGCTCTCTCTCTCTCTCTCTCTCTCTCTCTCTCTCTCTCTCTCTCTCTCTCTCTCTCTCTCTCTCTCTCTCCCCACCCCCCAGGTTTCAGTACCAGATGAATGAAAAAATAAAAATAAAAAAGGAAGGATGTGACTGCTGCTAGCTATGTGAGGAGAGGATGGTGTGGAGAGCCAGGGGAGTGAAGGGCAGGAGACAAAGCAAGGGTGCCCAAAATGTCTGGGTTACCCAGGGCAGGGCAGCTGGGAGAAGGGCAGCCATACCTTATAACAGGTAGGGAACAAGAGCCGCTTTGATATATCAAACGGGCACCTCAGGTAGCCATTTGCCCTGAGTTTGACACCTTCCACATAGCGTAGCAGAAGCCAGAGATTGTTGCAAACCCAACTTCAAGGTTGTGACTTTCTTCCTGAGGATGGGATTAGGAAATATTCATTGTTCCAGGTGATTATCACTTTCTCAAGAACGCAGTCCATTCACTCAAATTCTCCAAGTCCCAACTTCCTTCCTGTAAATGAACTCTTTACAACAGAAAACCTGAACCCTGAGCAGCTTAAAAGGATGAGAATTGAAAGATTTATAAAGCAAAACGCAGAGCAGATCAACCTGAGGAGACCTGATCCATTACTGCAGAAAGAATTACCCATAATCCCTTTAGGTGTGATGAGGACTGCAAAGAGAAATTCAACTGAAAATCAGAAAAATAGACTTAAAGTTCTTGCACCTTGTGGTTTTAGAACCGGCGTTCACTTGTCTGGGTATTTACGGGGCAGCTGACCCACAGGGTATGCTGTGCGGGAGCTGGGGGAGTGTTGGATTAACCTGTCCTACACAGGGACCGACTTAGCTCCAGTGCCCAGGCCTTGGGGCCGCGCTTTGCTCTTCGTTCCAGCATAGTGTTCTGTCCTCATTTTTGGAACTCCGTTCTCGGTTGGCATTTCCAAGGGAAGCCCCAGTCTCACTCAGAAGCCGCCTTGCTCATCTGCCAGTGAGTGCTGGGCCCAAGAGTGTTGCCCTAGGCTTCCACAGTCTGGCTCCTTCATGGACGTGAGCTTTCCAGGGTGCAGCCCTCATCTCTTCCTTAAAACACCTCTGGCATCTGGCCGAGGCTCTGACATAGTCCAGATGTTCACTAAACCCAAAGACAGATTTGCTTCTTCAAGCAGATGCAGAACGCCAGCAGCCCCAGCGAGCACTGAGCAGGACAGAAGCTGCTAGCCCCACACTACCTTGGAGACAGCTGGCTTCATGTCCACATGGTGCGTTAGTTCATTGACAATCCAGATGCAGCAACACTGTCAAGCTGCTAGACTCTAACATGACTTTGTGTGAGAACCAAAAGGCTGCACTGGCCACAGTGCGATGTGACCAGCGACACTGGGAAGTGATTTTTCTGTTTTATTTAATTTTGCTTTTTAGATTGTATTTGTTGGAGGAGCTGGGTCTCATATAACCCAAACTGACCTCCAACTCATTGTGTAGCATAGAATGACTCTGAACTCCCAATTCTCCTGTCTCTGGCTCTCGACTCCTGAGAGTCTGGGTACAGAACCACTTTGGACCTCATGGACCCCACAGATGACTAGGAAGAAGTGGCAAATACAAAAGTACACTTGGGAAACTTCAAACAGGCCCCGGCCCAGCCTGTGGAGCCACCTCCACCACTCTCATAAACCAGTAAAGCCAAAAGAGAATCCCACAGGCCAGAGGCTCATGGAAAAATCTGGATGCTAATAGTCAATCCTAGAGACGCCCACTGAGGGCACATGAACTCAGGGTGGGCTCTTCCACAGGCCTTCACATTCCCAACGTCTCCCATAAGAACCTTTCTGTCCCATGAGAACTCAGTTGGGTCTTTTGACTACAAATGTCCTAAGACCTTTTTTTAAATTTTTCTGGATAGTGCTCTTTTCCTTAATTTTTAATTTTATTTTTATTGGCTGTGTGGGAACCCGGGGACCTACAGAGGCCTATAGCTCAGGAAGTGCCTGTGTGGGGGTCCTTACTGAGCTATAAATGTGACACAAGGCTCCTTCAAGTTGCTGGACAAGAAGCCATTCAGTCTGAGCCTCCTGCTGGGACACCACGTGGACACAGGTGGGACGACACAGCAAGGAAGGGACAACACCTCCGGCCGTCAGCACAAGCAGAGGCTCACATCTGGGCCCGCTCCTCAGGCATGGCCATCCTCCGTGGCAGCCTGGGTCTCCAGAAGCTGCTCTCACTCTGCATGCAAAGGAGTGAGCACAGGAGGAAGGTGAGCCTGGGAGGCAAACCAGAACAACTGTAGACAGGAAAGTGACTGAAGGTGGCACAGCTGCGGGGTTAGTGGACCTGGGGACCTGAGCATCTAGCAGGCCTGTGCTAGGAAGCGACAGTGGGCTTGTTTATGGACAGAAGAGGTGTTGGTGGGAGTCCTGAGTAAGCAAGGAGAACAGACATCAGTTCCAACAGACTGTTCATTGAAACAGTGACTTTTGGGGTGGGGTAGGGGGAATGGGGTGGGGGGTGGGGTGGGGCAGAGCATGGCCGCATCTGAAGCGTGCAAATGTGATGTACAACTTACAATGTGAGTTCCACCTGCTTGGAAAGCTACTCTGCACCGGTGTGTCTGGGTTGCACAGGGGAGGGGTCTGACCCAATAGACACCAAGAAGGGTGTGAGCGATTCCAGCCTCTGGTCCAGCCTGAGAGGGCAGGGCTGCACCATAGCTATGTTCTCCCAAAAACATGCCGTTCGCAGTCAGCGTTGGAAAGATGGCAGGGCAAGCTGGCTCTGTTTTATAAAACAGCCCTGGGGAAGATAACAGCTGATAGACACAGGGGAGGGGACAGAAAGGGAGGGAACAGAGCTGCCATTTGTAAATGTAGTTGTCATTGTGGGAAGGTGAGCCCGAGTGCTTGGACATCTCCTTTTAACGACAAGTAAGTAGAAGGAAGAAACAATAAAAAGTAGAAATCAATGAGCTGGGAAACAGAAAGCAATGGGAAAAAAGCAAATACACCATCAGCTGCTTCCTTTAAAAGGTCGATACAATTGATAAACCTCTGAGGAGAGTGAACTGGAGGGAAAAAGAGACACAAGCCCCATGGGCAACAGGAATAGGAATGAGAAGACAGAAAACACTGCAAAAATCTCCTGCTTTGGCCAATACATTTGAAGTCTTAGATACAGAGGGCAATCTAAAAACTAGCAAGGAGATTAAAAAGCACTATAAAATATGAATAATTTCCTGATGTTTAAAGTAAGTTGATGGTTTGTGCTAAAACTCTTCCCACAAAGAAAATTCCAGGTTTAGAGGTGTCATTGGTAAGCTCAAATATTTAGGAAACTAAACAACGCCAACCTTTCTAGTTCTTTTTTAAAATCTGTTTATTTACTTGTATATTTATTCACTTTACATCCTAATCATAGCCCCCTCCTTCCCAATCCCATTTACCTCATCCTCCCTCCCCTACTCCTCAGAAAAGGGGGCCCCCTCACCCATCCCAAGTCACCTCAGACTGAGTGCATCCTCTTCCCCTGTGGCCTGGGGAGGCAGCCCAGTGAGTGAAAAGCAGGCAACAGAATCCATATCAGAGACAGCTCCTGCTCCCCTTACTCGGGGACCCACATGAAGATGGAGCCGCCCATTGGCTACATCTGTGTAGGAGGTCTAGGTCCATTCCCTGTGTGGTCCTCAGTTGGTGCTTCAGTCTCCAAAAGGCCCCCTGGGCCTTGGTTAGTTGGCTCTGTTGGTCTTCTTGTGGAGTTCCTGTGCCTCTGGGTCCTTCTATCCTTCCAAGGACTCTTCCACTGGTATTGCCCTGATATTAAAATCAGACAGCTATCCGGGCCTGGTGTCACACGCCTTTAATTCCATCACTCAGGGAGACAGAGGAAGGCAGATTGTAACTTCGAGGCCAGCCTGGTCTACAAAGCAAGTCTAGGACAGTCAAGAGTACACAGAGAAACCCTGTCTCAAAGAACCGAAAAAACAACAAAACCAAAGCCAACCAAACAAAAAAGAGACAGAAACATCACAAAATGGGGGGGGGGGGGGGGGGAAGGAAAGAAGGAAGGGAAGGGATGGGTGGATGGGAGTGAGGGATGTGGGAAGTGGGTGGATGGGAGGGAAGGAAGGAAGGATGGATGATGGATGGATGGATGGAATGGACAGACAAAGGAAAGAAGGAAACCTTGACCAGCAACATCTTTGGCAAGAATCTTAGCAAGTGAAATTCCACAATGTATCAAAAGAAAAATAAATCATGACGAAGAGATGTTTATTGTAGAATTCAAGGTTGGCTTAAGATATTATGTTATCTATTTCTCTAGTAATTTTATTTATTCTCATATGTATTGTGTGTCCTTGTATGAGTTCATGTACACACTGTGTGCATGCAGCAGCCCGTGGAGGTCAGAAGAGGGTGTTGGATCCCGGGGACTAGAGTTGCAGATGGTTGAGAGCAACCATGTGGGGGCTGGGAGTCAAATCCAGGTCCTTTGCAAGGGCAGCCAGTGCTCCTAACCACTTACCCACCTCTCCAGCCTCTTGGGTTTTAATCTTTTTAAAGGCAAAACATGAAATTCACGTGTAAAGGAAGCAATGAAAAGAACAACGTTGTTACCTAAGTGATGCAGAAAAACACTTGAGCCCTTCAAAACCCACTTCTCTCAGTAAACTTTTAGTGAATCGGGAGGGGAAGCATTTCTCCCCTCTCCGTGTGTGCGTGCGTGCGTGCGTGCGTGTGCGTGCGTGTGTGTGTGTGTGTGTGTTTGGCTGACCTCCAACTCAGCCTCTTCTTCACTATTTGCCTACTGGTAGGTACCACCATCAAGGGTTGCCATGACGGGTGGTAGAGAACACGCTTCACTGGTGATGTACATTGTCATTGTAAGGTTTGGATCAGAAATGCCCCCACTAGAGTTACGTGTGTGAGTACTTGGTTCCCATCTGGTGGCACACTCTTCGGCAGTTATGGAATCTTTGGGACAGGAGGCATACCTGGTGCATGTGGGCCAGGAGCAGAGGGCGTTGAGGACTGTGGGCTTGCCGCCTCCTGATGCAACTCTGTACTTCCTGATCTGCTGACGTGGGAACAAAACTGCACTGGAAGCTCCGGCCACAAGGCTTCGTGTTTTCCCACAGCGATTTGACTGTGTCTTCTGCAACTGCGCCTTTCAAACCCTGCAAAAGCCTGGGGATTTGTTTGTTTGTTATCACAGGAATGGGGAATGCAACCGCTGTAGAATCTGTGCAGAACTCCAGCTGGGACCGTGCCAAATAGTAAACTATGGAACTAACATGGTAAGGGAGAAACAACAGGTACAGAGAGAGCCTGCCTAGCAAGCACAGCATCTGGGTTATAGTCTAAGCAGAAGCAGGAGGTCAGAAGTTCAAGGTCATCTTCAGCTACACAGCTAGTTCAAGTTTAGCCTAACCGCCCCCCCTCACGCCCCCCACAGGCACAATAATAAAGGAAGAGCATTTGGAAGACATCACATGACAGGACAGAGCTGCCCTGCAGAGACATTGCTGAGGGAGGCCTTCCATTCCCCTAGACATTTGCACCCTGGTGGCAGGTGGTGAGGCCGTGCAGGAACCCATCAGTCGTGGTCATACAGGGCACAAGGACAGCCTGGTGGGGGCGGGGGGGAGGAAGTGGCAAGCTCCTCTTGTTTCCTGAGCTCAGAAGGAGGCATTATCCTCCCGGTCCTGAGTTCAGAGTCCCTGTGGGAAAACAAGAGGTGCCATGCTCCATCCCCCACCCTTTACACATGATGGAGTGCAGCCACCTCCACTATGTGCCTGACAGGACAGGTGGCTCAGGGCAGCCACTTCCTCCTAGCAGACCATGGCTTTGCACATCCTGTTTTGCTTTCATGCGAACCCTTTAACAGTAACAGCCCTCGCCTTACCTGACCTGCAGACAACTGTAGCCATCACTGTCTCTGGGAAGCCTTCCTAGCACCTCAGATCCCTCCCAGGCAGCAGCAGGTCCTGATGGTATTTTTACATTTGTGTGTGTGTGTGTGTGTGTGTGTGTGTGTGTGTGAGATTCATTGATTTCTACCCATCAGCTTTACTCAACACACACTCTCTGGGGCCATGAACTATGTCTTTTGTTACTTATTCCTTTGGGCCTTTCATTGTCATCCTTAATTAAGAAAGGGCTATTGAATCCTGTCTAGTCCTCAGGGTTGGCCACACCCGCTGGTTAGGGGCAGATGTGTTCTTTTGGAAGACCTGAGCAGGCCTCTCACTCCCTGTGTCAGTCAGCCCAAGGATGCAATGGGGGAGCTAGCAGACATGGGAGGTGGCCGCAGCGGGCAGCTGGCACAGGAAACACCTGTGGGACTACCACATGGCTGCCTTAGAAGGAGTAAGGACGGAGGGCCTTTAGTTTGGGTAGTATTGAGGATGGAACCCAGGGCTTTGTGCTCTGCCATTGAGCTACAAGTTAAAGCCTTTAGAGGCTCAGAGTGCAGGGAGTCGCACTGCAGTGGTTAAGTCAACAGAGCTGCCCCTGGTTAGTGTGCTCATCTTGACGGGACCTAGAATCACCTGGAAGATGGGCTGCTAGGAAATGATCATGTGTTAACTGAGACGGAAGTACTCACCCATTGTGGGCAGAGCCATTCGCTGCCTGAGGCTCCTAGACTGTACAAAGGAGGAAGAAAGGCGAGCATCCGACCGCTGTTCTTTGCTTCTGGACTGCGGACATAAAGCAACCAAATAGCTCAAGGGTCTGCTGCCATGACTGTTCTGTCATGCTAATAAACCCTCTCACTCATTTTATTTTGTGCCCATGCTAGAAGGAGCCCTGGTCTAGGCCCCACGGCCTCGCCTTTAAGGGTTCTGTGCTTAGGTGCCCTGGAGTAGCTGACAAGTCAGGTTACCTTGTGTAGGTGTCCTGAATCCACGTTGCTTTTCTGGTTTATTCTAGTGATGCCGTAGCACTCCCTAAAGACAGGGGCCCTGGAGGATGGCCCTGGATACTAGGTAGTTTATGAAATGTGACAATTGAGCTCTGAGTTAAATTGCCCTGCTCAGGGCAGGTGAGCTCACCCCAAGGACGCCATACTTCCACCTGGGCTGGCCTTGCACCTCAGCACATGGAAGCCTCTGGTTTTCCAAACAGGAGACCCTGAGCCCCCCGGGGAGGATAGGGATCCTGCCTCTTGCCCAAAGGTGGCTGATTTGGCTGCTGAGTTCCCCTGCAAATTGGTTCCGCATGTTGCCGACATCAGGCCCGAACATTTGCTCAGCACACAGCAGTGAGGGCCCTCCCGGGACGCTGAAACCCCACACCACCCGCCATCAGCCCCCAGCTCTAGGCTGCCAAGCCGCTGCCCACAGCCAGCTCCTGGGCCCAGGGGTGGGCGAGCCAGGACTGGTGTGGGCTCTCCCCCCCCCCCAATACCCCCCGGGGGGCCATAGGCCCCCAGAAGGCAGCCCTGGCACCATCTCGTGGCTATTTGGAGAAATGCACCAGCATGGCAGCCCGCTCTTGTCCAGAGCCCTGAGACCAAGGATGGCTTATTGGAGAGGCGTGCTGGAGGGCTAAATTCGCCAAAGATGTTTCTTCTCCTATTCCAAGAACTCCCAGGGCAGGAAAATGTGGTTCCCAAGCCGGAGCTATTTTTAAACGACACCATGCGCCATGCAGATGCGCCGTTTATGGCTGATGTTCTAAGCCACTGAAAGGAGCTATGCCTTTAACCAAAGGCAGATGCCTGGTGAGGGTAATTTGGGTGGGCTGGGCCTGTCAATTCCCAGGCCTGAGTGGCAAGGCAGGCAGAACCTTGTGGCCGGTCTGAAGCTGGGGTTTCCCCTGGGAAAGATGACTGGGCAGGCTGGTCTTCTTGGGATTCTGTGTATAAGCCTATCTGGTGTGACTCAAAGCTGAGTCTGGGAGGGGAGACCTCTTACTGGTTCCCTTTTCCATATAACAGTAATAGCAAGGCTTGTCCCCCAAGATAGGGAGGTCTTCAGAAGTTTGAGATTTTTCTAACAGCTCTGGCCTCTGATCAGGTGACTCCCTTTCCATGGCTTCCAGTCACCCCGGGACTGGCTCATCTGCAGGGAAGCAGAGTCAGGGACAGTGGATCTTATTCCCCTCCCCCTACTCTTTTTGTGTAATGCCTATGTGTGTAGTGTGTGTATGCATGCTCATACATATGTGGGAAGACATGTATGGATGCCCATGCACATGTGTGTGGAGGTCAGATGGTGACGCTGAGTGAGGCTGTCACTTTCCCACCTTATGCACTGAGGCAAGGTCTCTCTCTCCCTTGAGCTCAGAGCTCCCATATTCAGCTAGTCCGGCTGCCTGGCTTGCTTTGAGTATTCTCTGTCTCTGCCTGCCCCATGCCAGGATCACAGGCAGGCCACCACACCCACAGGACACTTACCTGGGTGCTGGGGCTCTGAGCTCTGCCCCTCACCACACCTTTTCCCTTCAGAGCTGTCTCCCCAGGCAGCTGACGCTCGCTCAGGACTGAGCCAAGCTCTGGTTAGTCTGTGCCCTCACCTCCAGTTGCAGCCGGGACTGGCCGTGTTGCGTGCCTCGTCCCTCTGCTCCTACTACTAACCCCAACGCTGTGTCCTCAGTCAGGCTTTGTAGGACCCATGTTGGCTGCATCTCCTTGCTCTACCGGGACCCTGCTGCTTCTTCCCTAGCCTTCTGCTGTCCCAGCTTGCTCTGTGGCCCCAGCATAGGTGCCAGAACTTAAGAACTTGACCAGTGAGCTGGAGTGTGTGCCTTTTGCTGTAGTTGCTTACATGGTCCGCTGCGGGGGCTTTCCTGTTGCTGCGTGGTGCATGTGCTGACTAGAGATAGGGCCCCTGCCTCAGCCGTGAGTGAACGATGAGGAAAAGTGTGCCTGAACAGAAGGGTGGGCAGGTTTTGAAGATCAGGTCCTTCCACAGTTACATCTTAGAGACAGAAGGTGGGACAAAAGACCAGACCCAGGCTCTTCCCTGTACAGATGCCTGAGGCAGTTCCTTGTGTGGCACAGCACACACCCGCAGTTGGCAAAAATGTTCAAGATGGTTTGGAGGTAAATGTACGACCCAGAAATAAGGCTTTTCTTTTTTTTAATTAACTTGTGGGTTTGTTTGTTGTTTGTTTGTTTGTTTCCCCCCGACATTCTCATATGTAGCCCTGGCAGGCCTGGGACTCACTCCATAGACCAGGCTGGCTTCAGACCTCCAGAGATCCACCACCCTTTGGCTCCTGAGTTCTTGGTTTAAGAACGGACAGCGTTACACCCAGCTTAATTAGGTTCTCACGTAGCCCAGGCTGGCCCTGACTTCACGATGTAGCTGAGAACGATGCTGTCCTCCTCAACCTCCTTCCAATCTCAAATCCTCATTCGCTGGCTGTGTAGCCCTGGGCAGTTTTTTTTTCTTTTTTTTTTTTTTTTTTTTTTGAGCCCAAACGTTTTTGCCTTCAGACGGAAGAACTACTCCCTTCCGGAATTACATCCTCCTTCCAGGATTTAATGGAGAGAACCCAGGGCAGCACAGAGCATCTGGCGGTGCTTCCCAGAGACCTTAGAAATGTTTTGTGCTCTCGGAGGATCCAGGGAACGTACAGAGGGTAATAGCTAATTGGATGAACCAGCCAGTTGGGAGCCCAGAGAGGGGGCCACGGGGCAGCCAGGTTGTTTCCCCGCTTTGCAGTCACCTCACTAGTTCTGGGCTAGACGAGCCCTTGTGATGGCCCTCAGCAGCCCCCGTGGACCCTGTGTCTTGTAGTGGTGGTGCACTAGCTCTGCCTGTGGAGACAGACTTTCAGGTAGCCAGCAACTGTGTTGAAGACTGTCTGTTCTCCCTTCGAGAACAGCCTGTGACACGGGTGCCCAGATGATATGTGAAGCCCAAACTGTGAGTAAGCCATGAGTGACGACAAAAGTCTGTAGATCCAGAGCAACAGTACAGAAGCCAGTGGCCCAGGACACAAAGTGGCACCCTGAGGCCTTGCAATCCCTTCCGCTGAAAACCAGCATAGCTCACATCCTTAGGGTCCGTCCAAAAAAAAAAAAAAAGTGTGTGTGAAGTCTTGTGTATCTACCACAGGCCAGGGTGAGCAGCAGAGGCTTCAGGAGAAAAAAAAAGTACAAATGGTTCATTTGCTTTTCAACATTTTTTGTTGTTTTTACAGCCCACTTGGCTGCCTGTGCCAGGCGGGAGCCGGGGCCCAGCAGCAACACAGAGTTATAGAGCAGCGCTAAGTGCTTGTTTGTAGGGAACTGCCAAAATGTTAGTACAAAGTGGAAGCTGTTTGTGCTGTGGAGAATAACGGATGGGCTCCCGGGCAGAGGCGGAGGCCTGCTTATGTAGGCGGTGCTCTTCTCAGGAGCCCGCTGCCGCCCCAGACTCCAGGCAGGATTTTTCTGAGCACATAGGGCTCTGTGCTGGCAGCTAAAGGGCATGGCTGGGCCTCATGAATCAGCCCCAAGAGGGGTGGAGGCCAGGCTGCTGCTGTTTATCTGATTCTTGGGGTTTGACTTCCCTAGCCAGAAAAGCCCATTCCTCAGAACGTTCCAGAACCCACTGTGTGTGGTGGAAGCAAATAGAAGCTTGTTTGGGATGCCAAGTGACAGGGTGTCCTGCTTTGGGGAGAGAAGAAGCGATCTTCTCAAGAGGCTTGTGGCCTTGGAGAAGGTGGCTGGGGGTAGGGATCTGAAGGGTGGCTTAGAAGCTGCTGGAAGGGAATCCTCACCGCCTTGTGTGGGCAGCTGGAAGGGAGTGAGTGCAGGCAAGGAAACTGACGGCCCTGGGGCCATGCCGTGTCTCTGTGTTTTGCACGTGGAGGTGGGTGGCAGGTCATTATTTTGTTTTTAGGTTGAAGCAGTGTCTAACAGTGTAGTGTCAGGTTCACCTCCACTTTCAGGTCCTCTTGCCTCAGCTTTCTGAGGGCTGGCATTGCAGGCATGGACCACCACAGCGGTGGGACCCATGGAGCCATCTGTAGAACCTACTAGAAGTTCATTCATTCGTTTGTTTGCACTAAATCCACTAGTGCTTGCTTCATCGCTCAGACGTTGGGCTCACTTTGTCTTACAGTTTGGGGAGGCCATGCACCGAGAAGGGGAAGGCTGCTCTCACCCTACGCTCACACTGGAAAGAGCAGAAAGGAAGCGAAGCAAGGCCAAAAAACCTCAAGGCCCATCCCTGTCCCAAACTACCTCCCCTGCTATCCCATCCCCTTACACACCTACTCCCTACATACCACAACCTACCACAGCCCCCTACCCATCTTCCCCAAGGGACCAACTTCCTTTAGTAAGGCTTCTTCTCCTGAAGTGTCTAGTCCTAAGATAGGTGGAGATCAAACTGCTGTTTCCTGTCTGTCTGTCTGACGGGGCGAGGGGGTAGAGAGATCCACTCCTTACCTTCCTACTGCCCCAGCCTCCAGAGATGGTGCTAACAGCTCAGTAAAGCTCACTGGCTGCTTTTACAGAGACAGCTCACAACCACCTGCGGCTCCAGCTCCAGGGGATCTAACTCCCTCTTCTGTTGTCTGCAGACACCCCTCCACATGCACACATACACATATGCACGTAAATTTAAAAAAAAAAAAAACCTTTTAAAAAAATCTTTACGTGTATAGGTGTTTGCCTGCATGTTGTCGATGCATCATGTGTGTGCAGTACCCTACGAGGCCAGAAGAGGGCAATGGCTCACCCAGGACTGAAGTTATAGACTAAAGTGAACCCCTGTATGGGTGCTGGCAACCAAACTCTGGTCCTCTGAAAAAAGATCTTAACCACTGAGCTGCCTCTCCAGTCTCTCTCCCCCGCCCCCAAAAAAGATGCACCTTTAAAATGAAAACAATATGTTACTAATATGCATATCTTGTTGTTATTACGGGGACACTAAAGGTACAGAAGTTAGCCAGAAGCAACAAAAACTTCTGTCCTTAGTAAGCCTACATCTTCATGCACAGACAAATAACATAAACATTAATACATTGGAGGATAAAATGTGCTAAGAGCGCAAAGGAATTATGAAGATGGTCCTGTGATTTATTTGAATGTGAACGCCTTGCCCAAGGGTGGGCCCTTGCCAGTGGCTTTCTACTTTTTTTTTTTTTTTTTTAAACAGGGTTTCTCTATGTAACAGCCCTGGCTGTCCTGGACTCACTTTGTAGACCAGGGTGGCCTCGAGCTCACAGAGATCCACTGCCTCTGCCTCCCGAGTGCTGGGATTAAAGGCGTGAGCCACCACGCCCTGTGCCAGGGACATTCTTTTGGAAGGTTATGGACACTTAAGTCCTTACTAAAGGAAGTGGGCCTCCTAGGGCATGGGAGGGGTTGGGACTTTATAACCTTGCCCTAATTCCTTCCTGACTGCTAGTTTCTTCCTGGTTGGGGCTGCAGGAAAGCTGCCTCACGCTCCCTGGAGTGATGTGTGGAGTTGACAGTGCAAGGAGCAAAGACGTTGGAATCTGCTCCTAGTCGGGCAGGCGCTGGGGAAGGGTCTGGGTAGCTGGTGAATCACAAGGACACCGTTAGGACATGGCTGACAGCGTGAGTGACAGGCTGGGAGTTCCCCACTCCCCCCTCCCCCCACTCCCACCTTACCCCCACCCCACCCTCCCTCCACCCCCTTGCAGTCCCCTTGCTCCTCTCATGTTGTGATGCTTCATCGTGCTAGCTAGCTTTGGAGGGAGTACACTGGCACAGCCAGCCCCTTTCCCGCCAGGTGATTTGCGGCTAATCATTTGACCTCTTTAATTTTCACCGTCTTCATTCTCCACAGAGTTCCTGTGAACAATAAACACATTTATTTCCATTAAGTATACATGAAGTCCCTATCAGGACTCCTGGCATAAACAAGCCTCTATCAACTGCTAAACTAATATTGGTATTCTGATTTTCCAGGGCTGCACTCCAGGGGGGAACATCCTCAACCAACTTCCCTGCCCTGCAAACAAGGTTCCGTTAACCCTCGCCACTGGGCTCCGAGTCTACAACAGGGCTTCACAGCTCGGTGAGGTGCACCTGAGCTTCTAGCTACATCTGCCAACGAGGGCACAGCTTGCAGCTGAAGGAGAGGTGTTCCCTAAGCTGCAGCTTAGAGTTTTAGGCTCTGCTTCCAATTCTTGAACTCTGTATGTGACAAGCTCATGGTGGCAGATGCATAGGCCCCCTGGGCATTCGTATTGCTTATTTCTTCCCTGGGGATATGAAGTGTGGTGGACCCAGTTCCAGGCATTCTATTGGCTGTGTGTGGGGTCGGGGGTGGGGTGGGGCAGGCAGGTCGGCAGGCAGGCAGGCTGTTGTGTGGACATTACTCTGGCTATTAGATAACCTTTTCTGGAACATTCCAACACTGTGCTTTAGCAGCTGAGGCAGAATTCTCCCTTGAGAGTAGGGAGGTTAGGGTTAGCCTATATTAGGGTTCTCTAGAGAAACAGTCAATGGGATGATTATACATTACTGAGAGGCTTGATTCGATTGGCTCACTTCGTTTGGCCTGGAGAGCACAATGGCTGCCTTACACAGGGGACGCTGAGAACTAAGTATCACCAGCCCAAGCAGGATGCCCTGGAGCGTTCGCAAGGGCTTCTGGGATGCGGTCCTTTGTCGGAAGGCCGAAGAAGCTGGGTTCCGGTGGCAGCAACAGCAGCAGGGCAGATGGGCTCAGCAGCGAGAAGCAAAAGTGGGTAAGCAGTACCCCCTTTTAGTAAGTACCCTCTTTATATCTGGACCACCTGGAGCGTGCTGCCCGTTCTGGGAGAGGGGCTCCTCCTCGGTTAGTGTTTCTCAGAAGAGCCCCCACAGACTGGCCCAGAGCATCCTAGCTGGCTTGGGATCCAAGGGTAACCACCACAGGGGTTAACTCCCGGCATTCCAGAGTTGATCTATATGAAGTGGTGAGGTTGTTGGAGTGTCTGGCCTCATCACCAGAGTAAGAACTCAACAAATCACAGGTAATGGAAAATGTTTGCCAAACCATTATAAGGTCTGTTTTCGACCCTAGAAATTTTTTGTTCTCCTGTCACGTGGATGGAAGGATGGCGGCGTGAGAAAGGCTGGGAATCACCCCTCCGTGGTTTTTGCCAAATATTAACTGAGTATGTAGAGCCAACAGCTGTATGACACAGCTTCCCGGCAGGCAGCGAGGCATGGCCATCTGACTGGATTCCACCTAGTGCGCGCTCCTGGAAGGTGGGGGAGGGGAACTCTCGTTCCTCCCACCTGCTTCTTGAAACAGAAACAGGCTGAGCAGCATTTAGACCACATGGTGAGAGGGACAGCACCGTGGCAGCTGGGAGAATCATACACCGTGGCTGTCCTCCAGGCGGGTATCTATCCGGGGCTGCCTAAGAGAGGGAGACAGCTCTACCTTACTCAGACCACTGGAACTTTGAGTTTGGTGACAGCACTGGGACCACATCACACAGATGGGATTTGTGGGTCTTTTGTGCATGCTCCCCAAAAACCAACACTCATGACAGGCTTAGTAGATGGACTTTGGAGAAGAAGAACAGTGTTGTCAAAAGCATGGTGTCCCCGTCTTGCCATCACACCCCTGTATAGCTAGCCACCCCTGCTCCCAGAAGCCTCAGCGTGTCCATTATAGATGAGAGTCCGCGAGTCACGTGGTACGGGACAGAGCCAAAGCCAGAACTGCAGTGTGTGAATGTTAATCCACCCTTTGCTCCCTTGCAGAGCTTCCTGTCCATCTGTAAATATGTGGAGTGTGGGGGGAACACTAATCCCATCCCAATCCTCAAGTGAAGACATCAAAGAAACTGGCAGGGGCCCCTTCCAGGGACAGCTGGAGGAATCCGGCTTGCTAAACCTAGCCTGCTGCCCTTTGCTCTCTGGCATGGAAGCGTTGCCTCCTGGGGCTTCTCAGAACAGGGCTGCCCCAAGGCTCTGAGACGCTTTCTGGAATGGGAGTGGTTTTGCAGAGAGGTGTAGTGCAGTTTTACGATGACAATGTTTGGGGGCCCATTAGGGGCTGCTCTGTGGGTACGGATGTGGGCACAGTATCCCAAGAGGCCAGTTTGGGGGCTTTTTCGTCTGTACAAAGGTGAGAAACTCACCTGCTTCACTGGGAACTTCCTGAGAATTAGATGCTGTCTGTCAGGTTTAAAAGTGATTTTTAGCCACCTACTAGTTAGGAACTTTGTGGGAATTGT
Source organism: Acomys russatus (assembly GCF_903995435.1). Lineage (NCBI taxonomy): Eukaryota > Metazoa > Chordata > Mammalia > Rodentia > Muridae > Acomys > Acomys russatus. The sequence goes on along the minus strand of NC_067143.1, from coordinate 64,905,366 downwards.
TTGTAAACTGCTTGGTGGCCCAGAATGTGATCCATTCTTTTTAGGCTGATTGATTGGTTGATTGGTATATTTTTTAACCCTTAAAAATGTGACCCAACTTTATAAATTACCCATGTGTGCTGAAGGAAATGTCAAGCAATGATAGTATGGAGTATTAATCAATTGTTTGTGCGTTATTAAGTAATTAATTATGGAGAATTAATTAAGCAAATTTGCTTTTCTTGCAAAAATTAGAGACCTATGTTGAGCTTTCTGACTATGGAGTTAAGTTTTTTGTTCTGACTCTTCTTCAACAATCTTTATAGCTATTTAATTAGTTTAATATAAGCTAATGCGCTCTACAACTTCCTGGAGAATGGGACAGTTATTGTAACACGTTGACACCCATGGATTTTTAAGATGTATGTTTAAAACAATACAGCCGACCTGGATTTACTTAGGTAAACTCAACTGGCTATATATTTTTTTTATTATTTTATTTTCAAGTTTTTTGTGTCTTTATGTTTTAGACCTTTCCCTTTTAAATGGTATATAGTTTTGAAAAGAATGAAGTCTGGGCCTGGAGAGATGGCTTAGCACTAACAAGCACTCGCTGCACCTGCAGGGGACCTGAACTGGGCTCTCCATAGTCAACATCACTTTGCTCACAGCTGCCTGCAACTCCAGCTTCAGGGGCTCTGATGCCCTCTTCTGGCCTTGAACGGCACTGCACCCACGTGGCATATAATCACGTGTGCTTGTTCATGCGCACAAATTTTATAAATTAAAAGGTGAAGTCTAATAAGTCCCTTTAGTCCCTTCTTTTTCTGTTTTTCCAGATTGTTGACACATTTGTATGCTTCTTGCACATCCCTCTGTTCCTTCTCTTTGCTTTTCCCCTTCTGTACTGTTTATTTTGTTTGTTTGTTTTTTGTATTTTTGTGTACTTGTGTATTTTTGGTCACTGTTTAACTTTTCTTTCACTTTAGAATTTTGTAAGTTACAAATTTAGTTTCTATTCTTTTAGTTACTGTTTTTGATCCTTTTTTCCACATTTGATATAAGTACATAATATCCATTGTTTCTCTTCACCCAGAAAGAACAGGAGACTATTCAAATGATGCAATTATAGGTCACTGTATCCTATGTGACACTGTCGCTGAATTTTGGGGGTCAGATGTGTTTGTTTTAATGCATTCATGGTCTATATTGCTCCCGTGAGGAGGAGCCTGGGTTGTGCTTATTAACACATTTCCCAACTCCTTTGTTTCTTTTGTTGTTGTTCTTTTTTTACTGTGATCCTTGTAAGATCAGCTTTTTTCTTTCTGAAGTAGATTATTAAGAAATTGCTATATACAAGGTCAGCCAGACCATAAACTCAGCTTTTATTTATCTTAAGTGTTTTTATTTTCTCCTCAACTGATTTGTTGCTGTTGCTGTTGCCATTGTTTGTATTTCATTAAACCCAAGGCCTGTGCATGCTAGGCAAGCGTTCTGCCGCCATGTCCCCAGCCTGCCCTGCCGTTGAGGTGTGCTTTCTGGAGCTAGAACTTTTCTTAGCAGGCTGGTGGCTTTGTTCTGCCACCTCTGGTGTCCACTGCTGTTCCCCACAGTGCTGTGCGTCTGGCTGCCAGTTGCTTTTGTTCTCTGGCTGCTTGTGTGGATTGCTGTCATGGTCTTTTCTTCATGCTTATATCATTATAGGTCTGGACTTATTTATTTATTCTCCTTGATTGGCATATCTGTGTTTCTATATTTGTGGATTTATATCTCTGCATTAGTTCTGAAAGAAAAAAAACTCAACCATTGCTTCTTTTTTTTAAAACAGTTTTTATTCCTTAAAAACAAAACAAAACAAACAAACAAACAAACAAATCTTAATGTATGTGTGTGCATGCCAAGCAAGCTATGTGTGTGGTCAGGGCCCACCAGCTTGGGAAACTGGTTCTCTCCTTCCACGATGGGGTCCCAGGGATCAAAGTCAGCCAGGCTTGGTAGCAGGCATCTTAACCTACTAAGCAATCTTGCTGGCCTTCACACCCTCAGATATTATTTCTTTTAATATTGTTCCTTCTTTTTTCCCCCTTTCCCTTACCACAACACTGTGGTAAACATCTTTGAAAAAACACTTTTTAGCGTTCAAATTACCAAAGGGAGAATGCCTGGACCAAAAAGTAATTAACTCAAGGTTCTGTCAGATTTTAGGGAGAAGGACCAAGGAAGATTTGCCCAGTGTCATTTAACAAAATGTGGGGAGAAGTAAGAAAGAGGTAGAGGTAGAGGAATTAGGAAAACGGACAAGGAAGATGAAAGAAGAGAGCAGAGTAACATGATAGCGTCTCATATTCTACTACAGCTAAAGTCACTTTCATTCATATTTATGAAAAAATAAGATTATAATGGAGACCTACTTAAAATATTGATAACAAGTCTTTTAGTACATCTGTAATCATGTCCCTGAGAAACACAACAGAATTCTAGCCCCATGACACTCTTTCTGACAGTCAAAGGCTGCACATGAAAACTGAGTCAAATCAGTCTCTGCTTATTTCTAGAAGAACAACTCACAAGGAACCCTTTTTGCTGTTTGTAGAAACGCTTCGTCCCTCACAAATGGTCTCAGACCTGTGTGTTGTGATGGAAGGAGGGTCCCAGATGCCAAGACACCTCCAAGTGATTTGTGGTTGGCCGAGTGTCCAGAGATGGCTGCCAATCCTGTCTGTCTGGCAATGTGATGGCTTTGAGCACCGGCTCTCTTCTCATCTCTTCTTTTCCTGAACCTGAGCAGGAGAAGTACAACTGAGCATAAGACGGTAGAAAATTCTAGAAGCTACAGTGAAGCCAGTACGGCTCGGAGCAGGAGAAGTACAACTGAGCATAAGACGGTAGAAAATTCTAGAAGCTGCAGTGGAGCCAGTACGGCTCTCCAGTGAGTTGGGGGAGGCTCTTCAGTGTCTTCTTACAGGGACACAAGACGGCTTCCACACTGAAGGAACCTGAACCTGTGTGGGGCAACAGGTTCCTCCCAACGCATGCGCTTCTCACCTCACAAGTGACTGCGAAGTGCCACGCGATGCCTAAACAGGAAAGAATATTCAGCCACCAGGCAGTTATTCAGTGCCTACGTCAGACTGAGTGCTAGAAGAATAAAGATCAAGGAGACAGGGTGCTCGAAGATCGCGGGTTTCAAGTCCTGTCATTCTTGTGGAGAAAGCCAAGCAGGACAGTAGAAAAGAGCACTCATTGCTTAGCGAGCTTCTGATGACGTGAGGCAGATGGAGCAGAGCCCATAAGAGACATGGTTATTTCCACCTTGGGATGAGTGGAATAGGATTTTAAGAGGATCAAAAAAGGATGTCCAAGCTGAGCCTAGAAAGAGCAGTTAGGGTCATGTGAGGAAGGAAGCCAATGGCATTGTGGGAGACCAGGCAGGCTAGGTATGTTCTTATAGCACTGGGGGCATCTAGGACACTGGATGCTATAGCCAGTGTGCTCTGGAACACAGATGGAAGAGAGAGGGGGGCTCTGGGAAAAGCAGAGAGTAGGACTATAATGCTGAGCCCACTTGCTTTGGTTCTGAATCCGTGGGCGTTTTACAGTGTACTGTGATGCTCTGACAAGTAGAGAGTGTGGGATGTGTGGGTGCGCCACAGCAAATGACACTAGCTTGTAGCAGTCAGGACGTCACATGCCTTCTCTGGTGTGTGAAGCTGTAGGAGAGAGACGGAACTATGAGGCTATGGGTAGGTAGAGCGATGGGCCAGCTCTTATGATCCATAGGTCTGGAGGGAGGTCAAAAGACGGAGGTCTCTTATATTTTCTAATTCAGGGAGGTAAGCCCTCAAAAAGAATAAAACCTTCCCGAGCCTCCTAGAGACATCCTAGAAGTTTCTTTTGGGATTTAAGGCTTCCCTTCTTCTGTCTGAACAAGCTCTGACGCCACGACAGGGTCAATATAAAACGTGGACTTAGGACATGGCCTTGAAATTTGAGTCTATGACTCAGATAACTTTACTGATCCCCAATCTCCTCATCTGAGAAATGGGCATGCCGGGGCCAGGCTGATATCCATGGGCTGTGCTGTCATCAGCGTCCATGATGGGTCCATGGTCCTACTGCAGTGGGGATGGAGGATGGGGGAGGACGTTGATGTCGGAAGCAGCCCATGCTACCACCAGAAGGTACGGATGACCTCTGGCCTTGGTACATGGGAGGAACGGATATTTTGCTGCCATTGAGCAGGGATGCCTGGTCCAGAGTTGAGGGGATGGATGCTTCAGTGAACCCAGGAGGCTGTGTTTGAAAGGCCTCAAGGCAATCAAGTTTGATCAGGACTTGGGGACATGGTGGCAGTTTGCTAAGTGGAGAGGAAGGCTTGGATATGACAGGCAGGCAAAAGTACACAGTAGGCTATTGGGGCTAAAGGGACTGGTATGGAACTGAAAGTGAGCAGGTGGTGTGTCCAAGCAGAAGGGGTACCAGGTGAGGTAGGAACAGCGCAGGCTCCCAGGAGGCTACCCTGGAGAGGAGATTGTCAGCAATGGCTGCTAAGGAGGCACTGTGAACAGACAAGAGCTACAAGAGATGCTAGCAGGAGTAGAAACGGCTGGGGAGGCCAGGAGGCACATTTTGAGGCACCTCATCTCTGCACTTGACGCCTGCTGGGATGTGTTTGGCCTCAGCTGGGGAAGCCTGTTGCTGCTGAGTAAATTCTCCCCAGTTGCCTACACTTACCTCCTAGTGTGCTGATGAGCACAGAGCTTCAGGGGATGCTCAGCCTGTCATTTAGCATCCGTGGAGTGGTGCCACAAGGCTGCATGGGGGCCCTGCCAGGGCTGACACCTGGCTTTGTTAGACCAGCCCCCCGCCCTCCCTCCCCCCTCCCTCCCCCCCCCCCATTGAGAGGAAGGGTGTACTCAGAAGGAAACAGTCTCGCCAGGACAAGATTGATCCCTGGAATTCTTAGAAATATCAGGTCAGATGCCCATGCCATGGATGGAGCTGTGACGTGGTAACATCTGTATTTTTAAATCTCTGTATCTTCTCTGATCTAGATTAGTAGACATGAAAGAATGCTTGTGGGTTATGTGGACTTTCTCTTCACTTACCTGAGAAGAGATGAAGGCAAAGCAAAACAAGAATTTACCCTATGCTTGTAAAGAAAAACATATGGGACACGGGTTGGTGTCTGGGCTGCTGAAATAAGATGCATTCCAGGGGGATGGATGGATGGTAGCTGGCTGAGCTGCCTGCTGTGCAAGCCTGAGTCTGCAATGCCAGCACCCATGTAAAAAGCCTCCCGTGGCCATGGATACCACAACACCAGCACGCTCATGGATAGGGACGGGGACAGGAGGATGGCTCAGGCTTGCTGGTGAAAATCTACCTCCGGGTTCAGTGATCAACCTCCTCCCAAAAGAACATGGCAGAGAGTGATAGAGCAAGACACGTGCCCTCTCTTCTCTGGCCTTGGCATTTTACAGAGACTTGTCCATACATGAAACGTGTTGTATATGTACAGTGGGTTAAAAATGCCATGGATAAAAAGAAAAGTACTTTTTTGTTTTCATGCAGTGAGCCTCAGGTAAGTGTAGGCCACAGTGTCTAACGGGCATGTTCCACAAAAACTGTCAAGGATTTAGAACCTTCTGCCTGTTTCAACATCAGCTTCTGGGTCAAGTGTGGATTCTGGACACCCTCATTCACCTGGGAGGAAGGGAAGAATGCACTGGCAAATACATTGCTCAGCAAACCTGCTTATTTGGACCTTGCTTTATTTTGTGAGTCAACTTTCCTGCCTTATTACCACATCAAAGTTGTAAGAAATGCCATGAGCATATGCTCCCTGACAGTGTCGGACCTGGGGCATGTGTGGACTTGTCTGAGGTAGCTGTCTCCTGCAGAAGTAGGTGCCAGAGTGAAGCATGTGGAATTAACCTGGGTCCTACCTTGGCCTGCAACATATCACCTGGACAGAAACTTACAGAATTGTGAGCAAAAAATAAAAAATAAAAAAATGGAGATTTAGACTTATTTGCTTCTGAGTTCACGAATCATCTTATACAGCAGAGAAAGCTGACATTTGCAGCACACAAGGTGAGGGCAAGCATTCTTTTAAATAATTAAATGAAAATAAAAATCAAACACTCAAAAAAAAAATTATGTCCACATAGCTGCAAGAAAGGCTGGAAAATATTTTCTAGTTAACTAATCAAATTCACTGTTTAAGAGATGGAAAATGGATGGCAGATAAGGATATAAGTGTAGACTCAGTAGTTGCTGAAGAAAGATGTATTAAACCAATGAGACACGTCTAAAGTACTACTAGGGTGGCTAAAAGTCAAAAGGCTGATCATGCAACACATTGGCAAGACTATGAGACATCTAGAATTCTCATACTATGTTTGCGTTACCAATTAAAAAAAAAACAGCTTGGTTTGTGATTGGATAGATGGCTCAGTGGCTAAGAACACTTTCCTGTCTTCCTTCTGTGCCTGTAACTCAAGCTCCAGTTGATATGTTGCCCTCTTCTGGCCTCTGTAGGCACAGCACTCATGCGCAAGTGTGTGCGCGCGCATGCACACAGATACACAGTTCTCGCAAACACAAATACAAATCTTCCTTAAACCCAACTCAGACCAACAGTTTCTTGAAAATGTAAACATGTCAATCACACAACTTAGCCAAGCTACTTTTGCAAATTTACCCTGAGAATGAAAACAGACTTCTACACAACTATAACAACTTTATTGGTAACCATCCTGGCTTACTCCATTCTACCTGCTGCAACAAAATCCCCTAGACTGAGTACCACATGAACAATAAAAAATATCTTCCTATGGTTCTAAGTATTTGGGGATCTTAAGAACAGCATCCAAGCAGATTCAGTGTTTGGTAAAGGCTTCTTGCTTCAGAGATGATTCCTTTTGCTGAGCTCTCATAAGGAAGATGGAGTTGAACCCTGACCTCCTATTGTGGAAAGTGAAAAGGGCTAAACATGCTCATCCAAGCCCTTTGTGATAAGTAGACTTTGACCTAACCTAGTGGTCTGATCCAAAAGGGAGGAGATGCCGGTGTCTCTGACTAATGGTCTAGAGGCCTCTCTGCGGCTAGCTTTGCCTGTTGTAGACAGGTGTGATGATCTGGGAAGAGAGGGAAGCTACCTCCACCCTGCATAGTTCTGAGAACCGGATGCTGTCTGTCTCTTGTTTGACTGAAGGAGAAAACAGAGCCGCATGGCAAGAGAGATTAGATGAGCAGGGACAGCCTTCTTCCTCTTCTTGGTGTGGCTAGAAGACGGGCACATTATAAGAGGTGCTTATCCAAGTCCCCCAAGAAGTAGGTGTCCAGCAAGAGGCATCAGAGAGACTGTACACTGAAAGCTGTCACTTCCCTGAGCCCCCAGTTCATGGTATACAGTTTTCAAGTTTGAGATGAGCGCTCAGGGGTAGAGGCCTCAGGAAGTGAAGTCCACCTTTGTAAAGGGAACTTTTATTCACCGGTTTCAATTGTTGTCTCAGAGGCTTGCTGCCTCCTTCTGCTAACGTAGGCCTAGTTCTGGAAGCTTCTATCCTCCATCCAATCTAACCTAGGCCTACAACGTTTTCAGCCTCTGAGACATACTGCTTAATAAGCTCACCCTCTCTTGTTCCTACTGAGCTCTGTGCTGGCTGGTTCAACTCAGCTGTTCTGGCTCTGTCTCCTCTCTCAGCTGACTTATACAATCTGGCTTCTCTCTCTGCACCTGAATTACTCTGCTTGGCCTCAAACTAATTCCAGCAACCTGCTCTAATCTCCTGGCTCCTCACTCCCTGGCGCGTTCTGTCTTCAGAAGCTCATGTCTGGTTTGTTGTCTCATTCAGCCTCGCTCTGTGGAACTGCTTCTTCTCTGTTCTCTGCACTTCCCCCTGAGTAGCCGCCCGGTCCCCTCTCTTCTCGTGAGAGTTGGGCGTATCCCATCCTGTCAAATCTTCTCTGATTCGCCACCTTTTCTGCCACTCAATTAAACATCACTTTCAAACGTGGGTGCTTCCTTCTACAATAGCTTTGCCTTCATTGTTTGGGGTTAAAGCCGTGTACCACCACACCTTGACCTAAGCTTTTCTTTACCTGAAACTTGCTCTATGCTGGCCTTGAACTCAGATCTGCTTGCCTCTGTCTCCTGGATTAAAGCTGTTTGTATTCCAGCCGGATCACACAGACCAAGAAGGTCTGTGGATGTGCCCTCTTGCTGGAGCAGCCACGTTCTGAATTAGAATTCCTCTACAAAGCTTTGGTTTCCCAGGCGCATGAAGATTTCCAGCATTACGTTGTGCATCTCTTCCTGTGATGTAGAAGTAGGCTCTTCTGGGATCCAACCCTTAACTTCCCATCGTGCCACTGGCCCTTGACTTGAGCCGCCTGGCTTTGGCCGTGAGGGTGGGATAAAGGTGATGCACCAGATCGTCACGCAGCACACGCTGCTCTCTGGTCATTGGTTACTTATTCTTGTTCCTAGCCTCGTGAAGAGTATCTTATCTTCTAGAAAACATGCATGCCGAAGAGTGAGGAGATACAGTAGATATAACCATGGTAGTCCTGGTTGAAGCCAAGCTAGATCAGCCCATCCCCATGGGACCCACCCAGTACCAACTGACTGCAAAAGACTGAACTCTGCACACATCGTGCCAGAATGTCAGAACTATCTAGACAACTCAGAGAGCCTCATGAAAAATAAGAAATGAATGAATATTATTCCAATGAATGGACACTTTAGGCAACTATATTTGGGTGACTTGTGATACACAAGAGCTAATTGACACAACCAACCTCCAAACCCCTGACTCACACTATTGTCTATAAGTCCACTCAGCTGTGAATTCTGACTTGAGCCAACACTGTTTCCTGTCTCAGCTCATTTACCAACTTCTGGACAGCAGGTGACAGAGAGGGCCTACCCTGCTTGTTCCTCTTGGGTGGGTGGAGGGCCAGCTGGCTCCACACAACCCCCTCCAAAGGAAGGCGGAACCTGAGGAAGCAGGGTGGTGGGGGGGGGTGGAGGGGGAGGATGCGAATTTCCCTCATGGAGATATACAACTTAATTACTACTCAACATTTGCCATACCCAGGTATTCTAATTAAGAGAAAAGGTCAATAGGTTAAATAAGTAACTTAATCAGAAAATTATGCAAAGTATCACAAATCAAACATATTACATAGCCCTTGAGATCGATATGGTATGCAAATCGATTACCAGACACCAGGACAACTGAGCAACTGGGATCAGGGAAGCCCAAGAAGTATGGCAGAGGTGGAAAAGACAGGGTGTGTGGGTGAGTGGACAGTGGTACCCTTAGAAGCCTGACCATGGGGGGAATGGCCTCTGTTCATGAACCCAGAAGATGAGGAGGTTGTCAGAGGTCAGTGGGGAATGGTTGTGTTTCATTCTGGCATTGTGCATGGGTTACGGGGTGGGGCTACAGGCCTGAGGACGGTCCCAGCCCTGATTCTTCCCAGCTGTGTGGTCCTGGACAAGCCACTTGACCCTCTGGCACTTCATAAGCAATGCAAATGTTTACTTCACCCTTCAAGTTAGGGGCATTGGCTCCATTGGCCAGCTCTGGGCCCGGTGCATCTACTGAGAAGCAGCATGGTAGAGGAAGGCAGGCATGGAAGCAACTTATTTCCTTCCCTTCTGTTCCTTCCTGCTTTCTTTCTTTGTAGCCAGGGCACTTGGCCAGAGGCCAGCACAAAGTCCCTCCATCCATTTAGGAAAAGTGGCTCTCCACTGGGCCTGCTAGCTGACAGGCCTGGAGATATTTCTGGCGGGGTACAATTGTCAGGGCGGGGGCATGCTAGTGACATCTAGCGGGTAGAAACCAGGGATACTCGGGAACGAACATTCTAGTGGTCAGAACAGCCGTCTCCCCTGGTCCCTACCTCAACAACTAGGCACCCCTGATGGCAATATAGAGTAGCTGAGCCATCCAGGGTTAAGAGGATTGAATAGCTTCCTAAGGCTGTGATCCTTTAATAAAGTTCCTCATGTGTGGTGACCTCCAACCATAAAATTATTTCATTGCTACTTCCTAACTATAATTGTGCTACTGTTATGTAAATATCTGATATGCAGGATATCTGATATATGACCCCCCAAAGGGGTCATGACCCATGGGTTTAGACTGATAACTGATGCTCTAGAGGGAGAGAGGGTTGGCTAGAGCCTAGAAGGCTAAAGAAGCCTGTGAGAGCGATCAGAGAACCTTCTGACTTGCCCCACTATGGCTGTAAGAGCCCCTGGCGAGTCCTGGCTTACTGACGCTGTGTGGGAGGGGGAGTTGGTTGCCATGGGTCCTATTACCTGGGATGCGGAGAGGACCAATACAGGCTAGTGCTTCCCAGAGTGGATTCTGCAAGCCTAGCCTGACCCTACTGAGGGGCTGGCAGCAACGGGAGCCTGGCCTGGCCTGGCCTGGCATTCCCTTCAGACTACAGGAATGTTTCAGAAATGGACCCTTATTTGGGCTTGTTTTTGTCCCAGAAGCTGTGAAGCTGCCTAGATTTTCCCAGGCCTTCCTGCTACTCTAGGGAGGGAAGTGAGACCTTGGGGACCATGCCAGCCTGGTGTGGAGAGAAGGCCACCCATCCCCCTCCTGGGCACAGAAGGGAGGTCCCGGGATGGATGCTTGTCCCTCTTCAGGGGTCTATGCTGCTGAAGGGGGAAGAAAGGAATTAAAGGTCTCCCTTTAATTCAAGGCCCTGAGAGGTCTCTATTTGGGCACAGAGGCCGAGCTAGGAGTCTTTAGAAAGTGCTAGGTAGAGGGCGAGGGGGTGGGGGTGAGGTGGCAGAGGACTAGATATTAGTTAGAATTCCCTGGGACAGAGAGTGAGATCCACACTGAGCAGGGCACATGCTGGCCGTGGGGCAGGAAGGCAGCATCAAGAAAGCTGTGTTTAGAGCAGGGGTCTCCCAGACCCCTGAGATCACAGAGACACTGAAAGCTGAGGCCAAGCCTTGTGTCACGGGGTGGGGTGGGGGAGGTCAGGTCTGGATAGAAAAGCAGAAGAAAGTTTATCTCCTTTCTCATGACCTTAGCTGTCACCTCCTACAGCTAGCCTTCATTTCCCAGACTTGAGGCACAAGCAAGACAGCAGGAGCACCCCCACCCCTGCCAGCAGAATGCTGGGGGGACAAGGAGGGTGTCTAGTCAGGAGCTTGCCCAAGACCATAGAGTAGAACCCTGGCAGAAGTGAGGGATGTCTGGGTCTTCTGAATGCGGCATTCCTATGGTGACCCCTGCTTCCTCAGCCAGGACCTTTCCATGAAATATTGCCTTTGAGAAAGCGTCCTGCACATGCTATGATCTGGACTAGGATAAGTTAGCCTGCCCCAAGATTCACTGTCATATCACTCTTGATTTCAGAAAACAGGCCTGTTAGGGTCTCTCTGGGTACGGGCTGGGGTCCTTGGGTGCTTGTGGCAGCACTCACGTGGCCAGACCAGAGAGTGAACTCACAAGTCGGACTGCTCAAGACAGAAGCAGAGTCTCTGGAACCTTCTGTCATACTTGATATGTGGAAATTGGTTTCTGGGGCCAGCTGGTTTTCAAGAGAAGGAGTGCATCTTGCAAGGCATCACAGAGCTGTGATGGTTTACACACAGGATTTTGTCCAAACAGACTTGCCCCTCGGAACTGTTTCCTGGAAGTACTTCTTTCAGCCTCTCTTCCCATAGTGCTGCTTCCCGCTCTGATCAGCAGACACACTCTACCCATGGTGTATCTGCAGGTTCATCCCCCCCATACTAGTCTCATGGGCTGTAGCCATTGTGTTCACAGTCTCTGGGTGGATGCCACTGGTGCTGGGAGTTACAGCTTCCCAGGGCAGGAGGGTGCTGTTGGCCTGGGGTAGAGAGGCAGTGGTGAGAGCTTCTGTGTATATCTCAAAGTCATCTCTAATTCACTTTCTTTCTGAAGTGGTTTCGTGGCAGTGCTAATGCAGGTGCCATAAATAGTATGTCCACAGGCCATAATGGAGGAAGGGAGAGAGAGTGAGAGAGCAAAAGATGTATTAAGTGCGCACTGTGGGCTTGGGGGAAATCCTTTTGATCTCTTCCCACTGCACAATGCCCTGTTACCTTGTTGGCTTGCATCAGCCAGAGAGAGGATGTTTCTCATTGTGATTGCTACAAATTGGCACCTGTTTCCCAGAAAGTAGCTTTCCCCTGAATTAAGTGGAGCGTCCCCCTCCATCCCAGGTGCTAAGGACCTCCTATTAGTGGGTAATGTCAGCGCCCGAACTACCTCTAGCTGGGAGGATGGCTGGCCACACTATTGAGTTCAGCCTTCCCTCCCAAGGAGCCAGTGCAGCTGGGGGCGCCTCTGCAGCACCTCATCTTTTCTTCCCAGCAGGGTGTCGCATCTGAGGGCACATCTGATGGTGTGAGGGAATACGGGGCGATTTGGAAGAGGTGGTACTGAGTTTTGAATTCATGTTTTTATTCTCAAACTGGAGCTTCTCTGGTTCTCTTTTTATTTAATTATTGAATTCGTTCAAGAAGCACTTACTGCGCATGCGCTGTGGTGGCTGCTGCGTCCCAGCAGTGAGAGACAGAAGGTCTGTGCCCTCACGAGGCTCGCAAGGTGTGCACCTGTCTATCTTCCTATCCCAACGCCGCTCAGGGAACTCCTGTCCCTGGAGGTCGGCAGCCAATCGATCCTCAACTCCCACAGGAGTCCCTCTCGATTTCTCTCTCCTTACGATCGATCTATCTAGTTCTTTATCACCTCATTGGTCCATGCCTCGGGATTTGTCGGTCTCTGAGTCAGCTTCGTTTACCTCTATAAAAATGCCGTGGCTTAAGCCAACGTCAGTTTTGCATCTCATTATTCTGTAATTCTGAGGTCTGACAATAGTCCCACAGGGCGACACTCGGGCATCAACAGGGTTTCGCTGTTTCCTGAGTGCTCTTTCAGGTAACTAGTTCCTTGCTGCTTTCAGGTTCTAGCAGCCGCTGCATTCCTTCTCAAAGGCAGTGATGCCCAGTCCTGTACCACATCCCTCTGACTTCCCTTATGTGTCTATATATATGGTATAGGTGTGTGTGCGTGTGTGTTCTCATGCATATAGGGGCCTGCGGTCAGGCACAGTGTCTTCTTCAGTTGCTCCCCACCTTGTTTTTTTGAGACAGGGTCTCTTCACTGAGTCTGGAGGTGGCAGGAGGGACTAGGTTGTCTGGCCAGTGAGCTGTGGGGACCTGCTCATCTCTGTCCCATAGCGCTCAGCACTGGCGTCACAGATAAGGGCCACCATGCCTGGGTTTTATGTGGGTGCTGGAGATTTGAACTCGGGTCCTCATGCTTGTGCAGCAAGTGCTTTAACCACCAAGCCATCTCCCCAAGCCCTCTGTCCCTCCTGGGTAACACTCTTTATGACTACACTGGGTTCTTTCCACACAGTCAGGGTGGTTGCTGGCCTTCAGGTGAGCTGCTTAGCGGCCCTAATTCTGTCTCACAAAACGTAACACATTTAAAAGTCCTGGGAACCAGAATAAGGACATCTTGGAGGTGGGTATCACTTTGCAGGTAACACCTGTCCTTCCTAAAGCCTCTGATTCTCCAGAGAAGATCTACATCTGCTACCTCAGCCCACCACAGACCCCAGTGCTGCATGCATTTCCTCTGACACATGTCTTAGGCCTCAGCTGGCATGTCTTCCTCTGTGAGAAGACTTTCTCCACCAGTTCGCTGTGCGCAGAGTCTCCCTCTCATACAGAAGTCTTCGTGGCTTGTAGTAACTCAGGGGCTTCCTCAACAGCGTCTGCTCCAGGACAGTGAAAGCTGGGTGGCGAGGGGCTGACGTGAGTCCCTGCTAAGATTAGTTGGCTGGCTGGATAATATATTTAAAGAGCAAAAATGTATACGGCTCTTATGTAAGAAAGCTGCCCTGCCCATGTGTGTGTGTGTGTGTGTTATGTGTGTGTGTGCGCTTTGTTTGTGTGTATGTGTGTGTTATGTGTATGTGTTATGTGTAAGTGTTATGTGTGTGTTATGTGTGTATATGTGTGTTATGTGTGTGTGTATGTGTGTGTATGTGTGTGTATATGGTGTGTGGTGTGTGTGTGTGTGTGTGTGTGTGGTGTGTGTGTGCGTGTGCACAGCTGAAGAAGGATCAGGTTTGTCTAAGTAGTAATCTCTGAGGAGGGGATTGGGCAGGAGCCAAAGGAGGTGGCAGCGTGTCTTCCGCGGGTGTATGGAGTCTGGCTGCCAAATTTCCATCTGTTATAAGTATTCACAGCTTTTTAAAGGGATAAAATAAAAACTAAGCAAAACAGTTTTGTTGTTAAATATGATCAACTACCCCATGAAAGTAGACAAGATGCTGTTTTAAAGGGATCTGACTGAAAACCTCCTGGGGTGGTCCCCTCGTTGCTGCCGGCCCAGAGCCTCCAATGGCACCGTGACTGTCCTCCTCGGGCTGCTCCTGAGCAAGCCCCACTGGGGTCAGTCAGAAAAGAGAGGTCTCAGGTCACCTCTGACGCCTTCACCTCCCCCAGGCGTGCACTCCACGGAGCTCAGAGAGCCAAGCCGATGAGTGTGTGTGCATGTGTGTGTGCACCTCTGTGTGGTGGACATAGTGTAGTATTTAATGTACGGTGTATGTGAAGTGTTCGTGCCCTCTTAGTATGTCTGTGTGTTATGTCACAAATTTAGCATGTATGTGTGTGTTGCCTATGATTTGTGTGATGTATGCAGACGTGACGCAGTGGGGTATGCGGAATGACTCTAATTTATGTGTGCTGTGTGGGTGTGATGAGTGGCTTGTGTGTTTGTATGCTGTATACATGTGTGGCATATGTAGTAGAGGTGCTTATGTTATGTGTCATCTGATATGTGAGCATGTGGCATATATATATATATATAGTTTGTGGTATGTGTTGTGTATGTGGCATATGTGTTTATGTCATATGTTGTAAGTAGTGTGATTGTATTGTGTGTTGGATGTTCAATGTGTTTATATGTTATGCATAGCATGTGTGATGTGGGACATGTGTGTGTGTGTAATGAGGATGTGGGACATGTATGTGTGTAATGAGTGGTATCTTCATGTATGATGTATGTTTGTGTGATGTGGGACATGTGTATGTGTGAATGAGTGGTATCTTCATGTATGATGTATGTTTGTGTGGTGTGGGACATGTGTATGTGTGTGATGAGTGGTATCTTCATGTATGATGTATGTTTGTTGTGATGTGGGACATGTGTATGTGTGAATGAGTGGTATCTTCATGTATGATGTATGTTTGTGTGATGTGGGACATGTGTATGTGTGTGATGAGCGGTATCTTCATGTATGATGTATGTTTGTGTGATGTGGGACATGTGTATGTGTGTGATGAGTGGTATCTTCATGTATGATGTATGTTTGTTGTGATGTGGGACATGTGTATGTGTGAATGAGTGGTATCTTCATGTACGATGTATGTTTGTGTGATGTGGGACATGTGTATGTGTGTGATGAGTGGTATCTTCATGTATGATGTATGTTTGTGTGATGTGGGACATGTGTATGTGTGTGATGAGTGGTATCTTCATGTATGATGTATGTTTGTGTGATGTGGGACATGTGTATGTGAATGAGTGGTATCTTCATGTATGATGTATGTTTGTTGTGATGTGGGACATGTGTATGTGTGAATGAGTGGTATCTTCATGTATGATGTATGTTTGTGTGATGTGGGACATGTGTATGTGTGTGATGAGTGGTATCTTCATGTATGATGTATGTTTGTTGTGATGTGGGACATGTGTATGTGTGTGATGAGTGGTATCTTCATGTATGATGTATGTTTGTGTGATGTGGGACATGTATGTGTGTAATGAGTGGTATCTTCATGTATGATGTATGTTTGTGTGATGTGGGACATGTGTATGTGAATGAGTGGTATCTTCATGTATGATGTATGTTTGTTGTGATGTGGGACATGTGTATGTGTGTGATGAGTGGTATCTTCATGTATGATGTATGTTTGTTGTGATGTGGGACATGTGTATGTGTGTGATGAGTGGTATCTTCATGTATGATGTATGTTTGTGTGATGTGGGACATGTATGTGTGTAATGAGTGGTATCTTCATGTATGATGTATGTTTGTGTGATGTGGGACATGTGTATGTGAATGAGTGGTATCTTCATGTATGATGTATGTTTGTTGTGATGTGTCTGGGATGCAAGTGTGTGTACAGTGTGTGTTTGATGTATAGTGAGTTTAGCATGTATGATATGTGTGGTATGCATGGTATATGTGTATATGACATGTTATTGCTGTGTGTATGTATGGTGTGTGATAAATTAATATATGAAATTATGTGATATATGTGCATATATCAGGTGTATGGCTGGTGTATGCTTGACAGACTGCATATGTGCTATGGTATGTAGGGGTGTTGTGTGTGCTTTATATGGTATGTCTGTTGTTGTGTATGTTTGTATGGTGTGTTGGGGATAGTTTTATGTGGAACCTGCATGTCCTAAGGGTATTTGTTTTCTGTTGGGTGGGGGTATTGTGGGGTGTATGTATGTATGTGTTGACAGTATATGTCTGTCATCTAGTGTGTGTACAGATAGTATCTGCGTGTCTGCATAGGTCAGCAGGGACACAGAGCCTGGACAGACTCCCCAGGCTGATCCCCCTCACACTGCTTGGCACACCTTACACACAGAAACTCTCTTCACAGTACCAAGGCCTTGATGGGTCTCAATGTGTGCATGACCATGTGTCCCAGAGAGCCAGGGGAACAGTGTGTGAGCTGGACTTTGAGGACATGATGATGACTCTGGCTGCCAGGTTTGCGAGCCTGTGCCTGACAATGGGAGTCCTGAGAACAGGGAGAACAGGGAACTCGGTGGAAGCTGGAGGAGAGGAAGTGCTTGGTGCCCTGGAGCAGCCAGCAGCCTGGAGAGCAGCACTTAGGCACCGTGGAGCAGCCAGCAGCCTGGAGAGCAGCACCCAGTGCCCTGGAGCAGCCAGCAGCCTGGAGAGCAGCACCCAGTGCCCTGGAGCAGCCAGCAGCCTGGAAAGCAGCACCCAGTGCCCTGGAACAGCCAGCAGCCTGGAGAGCAGCACCCAGGCACCAGGCTGGTCCTCTGCCTGTAAGCTGCTTCACTCCAAGCTGCCTGGGTTTGGCAAGAACGCACGCTATCCCCTGAAGAGGTGAATGTGGGTTTTCCCTTTGAGCTCTCACATGTCTTAAAATTGGTCCGAGTAATTTTTTCCTTCAAGCCATTCAAAATGTTCTGTTTCTGGTTCTAGTTTGGGTTTCACTTTGCCTCATGGAAAGGTCCCAGGAGCTCACTGAGCCAGGGCACCCTGTCCAGCTCACCGACCCAACACTTCTGCCATGACCTGCCTTGGCTGAGGAAGGGGGCGGTGGGCAGGTGCTAGTGGGCTACACTCAGAGGCCCCACTGCCTTGTCTGATGGGCCCAGCGTAAGTCTCAGGTGCAGCTGAGAGCTTGGCCAGCTAAAGACACATAGACACTTGGCTCCTGGTTCCAGAGGACAGGGCAGGACCCAGAGCTCAGTGGTGCCTCTGGCTGTGGTATCCATCAGAGCAAGCATGAGGAGCTACCACTGACATTTGGGGTCTCCACAGATGGGGCTCTGCCGTCTCCTAGTAGCAGATCCTCACAGTGGCTCACAGTGGCCTTGAAGGAGGAGGCTCACAGGCAGATGCTGAGAAGTGAAATCATTAAGGAAAAGGGCCACAAGGGAAGTAGGTGCCTGGACCAAGGGAAGTGGAGAAGCTATGGGCTATGACATCTTGCATAGCCCCGAGAGTGGGTGCTTCTGTGGGAAGCTGGGAGGGTGGGAACACTGGATGAGGCAACAAAAAGCCTCACACTCTGCCAGCCTATGCTTACCAGAGCTCACCCTCAAATGCTTTTCTCCGCTAGTGAAGCTGTACAGGCAAGAACATGGCTTGGGGTATGTAACACGGCTGTACTGATGGCATTGACCATGGTTCAGACAAGTGGGCCTGGGAAAAGGGAAGCTATCTCACCCCTAAGCCCATACATCTAGGATCTGTGACAGCCATAGACACTACTCTGAGTTTGTTTTTTCTTGTGCTGGGGTGGGGTGGGGTGACAGTAGGGGTGATGGTAGGGCTCTGATTGCTGCAGATAACCAGGAGATGGTGCTTAGTTCAGGCCTGTCTCCTCTTGGTACCTTCATACCTTCCATGTTTTCCCCACCCCCACCCCCCACCCCTGGTTCTCACAGGTCTCTGAAGCAGACCTGGCTTTCTCTCACAGACAGCAACTAATTCTGGCTAATGTGAGCCAACAAGCTTTATAGGAACAGGTTCAGAACTTCTCAGAATCTCTTGAGAGCCCTGGCCCCTGGCTGGAGGCCCTAAAGCCAGGAGCAGTCAAGACTACCTCCTAAAACTGGCTAGTCTCAGGAGAATGCCTCGGTTGTCATCACTGGGCCCTTACATTGCAGTCTGGTGATTAGGGGTTCTAGAAACTTAGCTCTAGTTTTCCTGGAATCAAGTGTGGTGGTTGTAGCAGCCCTCACTGGGATGGACCTGGGGTGGGGATAGAAGAGGCGCACTCACTCCATATTTTATTCCTTTAAATTTGATTATGGGTGAGTAAAGCACCTGGGCAAGGGCATAGGCTGGGCCTGAGTTTTCACTACAAGAGAATGTGGAAGGTTAAGGTTTGGCTTCTGTCAGGGAAAATTAAAAACAACAACAACAACATATTTTTGTCTACAGCCTAGAGCCAGGCCTTCTGGAAAGTTCCTTCAATGAGGAGGAATGCTCATTGGTGACAAATGACATGAATAGCAAAAAGGTGTGCAGAGCCATCTCAGGTGAGCAGCCCACCACTTTAGTTTAGTTTGGTTTTGATCTCCTAAGAGTAAGGACAGATGAGCTGGGATGCCCAGAGCTTCCTCCCACTTCAATTTTCCCTTAGGGTCCTCACAATGTGCTCTGTGGAGACCAGCAGATGTGCCTGCCTCCTGCCCCTTGGAAGCCACCATCCCAAGGAGCAAAGAGGTACCATCTTTCCCTGTAGTCCTCTTGAGACTTTTTTTTTTCCGGCCAGCTTTGAATAGGTGCGGCCTGCTACTGCTGAACCTATCCCCTGAGCAACGAGGAGGTGGCCCCTTCAGAGCCTTTCACATTGAGGCTGGTTCTGTCCTGTCCACAGGACAACAGCATGCTGGGTCCAGGAAACAGTGACGGTGTCACCTGGAGCAGCTCTCAGACTGGTTGCTGAGCTTGACTCTGTTGAGTCAGGAGTGCTCTGGAACCAGGCTGGGTCCCTTTCTGGGCCAACCCTTCCTCTGGAATGACAGCGTTCTGGGAGAGGATGAGTCCCAGGGAGGGGGACAGCCTTTGGGCATCAAGATGATCAATTCCATCCTCATCTTTTCCCAACCCTTTACATATTGACCTCTTTTCTGTAGTTTATAGTGCTCCAAAATAAGGGTCTTCTTTTATTAAACAACATAATTTTAGACTATAAATGTACTTTTTTTTTTACTATAAAAGTATGTATAGTCCATAAAAATTCAGGCAGCATATATATCTTCTATGGATCCCCACTTAGACACAGGGCTACTTTTTAATCTACATGTACACGTGTACTTGTATATGTAAAGATAAAATTAATCCACTTGGAGAAAGACGTCCACCTGATAGTGATAAGGTTACATTCACGTCTGCTCACAGTTGATCTTAACAAAAGTAGAAAGGGCTATCTAGCAGAGTGTCCCACCACAGGGTCATCCACCCAATGGAGAGGAAGCTTTGTCAGAAGAGGTGGGCTCCACCAGCCTGACCAGCCAGGTGCACACCTTGAAATTGGAGTTAAGGGGTGCGATTACCCACCTTAGGCAGTTAGCCGTGGTCACCCCTACAGAATAGGGCACAGTAGAGGAGACAGAAGGTGGGCTGGCTCTGCCAGGTCTGGCCCTGGGTCCCTCTGATACTTTTCTTCCCTCGTGCACTGGCCTGGTGATGATGGGGGGGGGGGGCTTTTCTCTTGGGAGGACCCAGGGCTGTGGTCCCCTGCCTGTGAGAATCCCAGAGGGCTTCACAAGGCCCTGTTGGCTCTGTACCTGTTTTTTACCAAGAGACACTGAGCAAACATTTACAAAAGGGTCAGCTGACTGAACAGTGCCATGTTACCTTGGTGACATGATCTGTGCGTGTGCTGTAACAGGATTTTTGAGTCTTGGGGACTTAGGGAAGCTCATGGAAATCAGGCCTCACTGAATCACCAGTCACCCCCTCTCCTATACAGGCCTCTTCCCTACAAAGATGCTAGTGACTTGATACTAAGCCCGTGAGTAGGGAACTCTAAATTCCATGTATTGATTTGTTTATCGACAGTCTCACTGTGCAGCCTGAACTGGTCTTCTTACTTCAGCCTCTCCAGGGCTGGGAGCACAGGGTGGCAGCTGCCATCCCTGAGTGAGGGACAGGGCCATTTCTAGATATCTAGAGCTCCCCGCAGACAGAACACACCATCTTTAGTTGCTCTTCCCTGGAAGTGCTAAACAGCTATACCACCCCCACCACTGGAACCCACCCCCACCACTGGAACCCACCCCCACCACTAGAACCCACCCCCACCACTGGAACCTACCCCCACCACTAGAACCCACCCCCCACCACTGAAACCCACCCCCACCACTGGAACCCACCCCCACCACTGAAACCCACCCCCCACCACTGGAACCCACCCCCACCACTGGAACCCACCCCCCACCACTGGAACCCACCCCCTTGTCTCTCCCTTCCCTTGCAGTTCCCAGAAGTAGGACCCAAGCCTCCAGCTGCAGCCTGTCCAGGTTCCCCATCAATTAGGAAGCTTAACATTTTTGTGAAGAAGAAAGGCTTCCCTCTGGGAAGCAAGTGATAAGAACATTCCATCCTTCTCTGGCTCCAGGGAGCCTGAGAAACAATCACCAAAGGGAGAGAGTCCCCAGGGACACCGTCCTCAACCCCCCCTGCGCACCCCCCCCCCCCCGCACAGGCAGGGCTGCTCTCTGCTGGCCCTTACCTCCCTCAGGCCCCTACCCCTTACCCTCCATAGATGTCTGGTGTGGCCTCTGGGCCCCTGGATGAGGGCAGGTCAAGCTGCGAGTGCAGGCTCCTTTTGGTAGTGAGCTTTCTCTGCTTAGGGCTGCCGGGGTCACAGGAAACTTTGGGGACTAGCTCTGGCTGTGAGTTGCAGAGTGGTGGTCAGTTCTCAGGGGGCAGGGCACTTAGAAGACAGGGATGTCATGGGCAGGGATGAACAGTAGCAGGATTGGGCCCTGATCTGAGTTAAGGAATCAAACATTTAAGTCTGAGCTTGGTGCTGCATAGAATTGAGGGCGCTCCATTGGCTACTGGGGTCCTCATAGGATTGCCCCAGGAACATTCCACCTGCCCCTACAGCTTCCTTGTCTTTTCTTCCTTCTTCCTCATTTTTCCCTGTCTCCGCATCCCACTTGGCACCTGTGAGGGGTCAGGCCAGGCTGTGCCTTCCTTTCAGTCCTTGGTCAAGGAAGACAAACTTCCTTGTCCTCTTTGACAAGGACAAACTTCACAGGTGTTTCCCTCACACAATGCCGCTTGTTTCCTTACAGTCACTCACCGTGACACTTTCAGCTCCTACTGTTGCAGAACCCTCAGAGTCCCTTGTCTTTTCTCTAGCATGGCCAGATGGGGTCCCACCTCGTCAGCAGCCAGGTCCGCAGAAACTCATTGCAAAGAGGACAAACACATTGGAAGTCCGGTTTTCAGACAACGCACTGGACCTGCTGAGCATCACGGCTTAGAGTCACCCTCCACAGATTTAGTTGTCTTGAGTCCTGAGCGTGGGTCTGGCTGGGAGCTGTGGCTTGCTGCCCTGTTTAGCCTTGGACTAGCCTGGGAGGTGGGCAAGATTAAAAAAAAAAATCAAAGTATCCTGCTGGATGTGTCACACTGAAGCACAAAGGTATTTATTTATTGTGGGACTGTGCAACCTTGTGTGGTCTGTGTAGACCAGGCTGACCTCAAACTCCAATGTGATAAAAATAAAGCCATGTGTTACCATGGTTGAATTGTTTTTTGTTTGTTTGTTTTTTAGTTTGGGGCAGGATCTCATGTAGCCTAGGCTAGCCTTGAACTTGGTGTGTAGTGGAAGACAACTTTGAACTCTGACCCATCTGCTTCCTCTTTCCCAGTGTGAGGATTGCGGGCTTGCTTCCTTGCATCTGGCTTTATGCACCACTTTATAGTAGGAAAAACCCAACAATCAAAATAGTCCATGTCAAGGAAGTCTTCACTACTCCCTAACAGTGATACTTGCTAGAAATTTACTGATTAAACTTCTTGCTGGTCCCCTTTCTGCTAAAAGGCGAGACCCTCAAAGGCAGGGATTTCCATGCCTATGCGCAGCCAGGTCCAGCGGGCTCCAGCGGGAATCAGGGGAAGCATGGCCACAATTACAGGAGGAGGGAAAGGGTGGGAAATAGCCTGTTTATACACTCTGTGTGTGGGGAGGAATTGGGGGGACTGGCTGTAGGGAGGGCTCCTCTGAGTGTGTAGGCAGAGCTGGGCTGCAGTTAGGGTTCATCAGGTGGGGCAGGGCAAGCAGGGCAGAATAGAGACCTTTTTCACACACCCTGGTTTCTTGGGCACCTGTTTACTGAGCACCTCCCTGGTGAGGGGTTGGCATGGCTCTGGAGACCCAAATGGGACCAAACTACATACAACAAGTATCTGTGGAATGATGGATGGATGCCCTGAATGCCCCACATACTGGGAAAGGGACTCATTTGTTCCTCCATGTCTCTGTCCCCATATTTACCACTCATGTGTTTGTTCACTCCTAGCATGGCTGTTGAGCACTAGGTAGGTGTTGGATGGCCCCGTGATGGGGTAAGGTCATCTTGGGCCCCACTCGCTTTTAACCCTACCCCAGGAATTAGACACTGAGGAGGGATTTCAAGACCCAGAGCTGCTGGAGCTGGACCTACCTGGCCAGCTGCTTGCTTGGTGCTATGGAGGGGCACCCCTGGAACTCACCTATGTGGGACATGTCGGCTCAAGGGAAGGAGAGACTAGCAAGGCATCCTTGGGTTCCTAGGGACCTACCAGGTCAAGCCATCTTGGGTGGAGATACCTAGGGGTTACAAAATGCCATTTGTCATTTGCTTTCCTAAGGCCCAGAGATTGGAAGCTTGTGGAAGAGGGAGTCAGGTCTTACACACACACACACACACACACACACACACACACACACACACACACACACACACACACACACACAGCCTTTTGGCTATGGTGGTAGTCATGAGGAGTGAGTGACATGCGCTAGGGCTCTAGCACTGAACTTAATCTGCCCAGACAGCCCGGTGGTTCTGAGACTGAAGTCATTCCTGCCACAGGACCATTCCATCCACCTGGTATCCCACAGGGAATACGTTTCTCCTCTCTCAGCATACACCCAGAAGTTGCACGTGTTCACGTGACTGGGGTTCCGGTCAAATGGCAGCCTTGGGGGTCTCGTCTATATTATTTTCTTTATTTCACCTGCGCTCCACTCAGCGCTGCAACCCAGGTGCTTAGAGAAGGGCGTCAGCAGTCCCGAGTGTTCTGAGTCCACAGTCCGGAAGGGAGCTGGTCCTGTTGTTGATGCACCCTGGGCCTGTGGTCGGTCCACATTTTCCACTCATCGCTTGCCCCACCCCCACCCCCAGCCCCTGGACTTCTGTGACCACACTTCATGACCGCACCTCACATTCGCTCTTACTCTTCTGGTGCCTCTGCCCTCACAGGAGGGGACTTTGTGAGGCTTGCTCCTGACTGTGCCATCTGTCTGCTGCCCTGCTCTCACTGCTTGGCCCCCATACCTGGAGCATAGTTCATAGCCTGCTGCTAACCCTGCTGTGTTTACTGCGTAGAAGAGTGGGTTGCACAGTGTGCCTGTTCGTTTGTGTCCAGATTGGTGGACATTCATCAACAAGCCTTTGCTGTGCACCTACAGTGTGCCAGGTCTCAACTGTTGAAGCTGAAAAGTGGGGAAAGGTCACTTCTACTGTGCAAGAGGCGCATCCATAGAAAGGTGGGACTTAAGCGTGCCTCCTTACGGCCCCTTAAGGGAGTAACAGTGTGGATGCTCATCAGCTTTCACTCTTTGGTAGCCATCAGTCTGACAGCTTTCCGTGCGCCACTGCTCTGGATTCCCACCATCACCTCCAGCAGACTCGACCACTGTCACTCCCTTTACAGAGAAATGAATGAGGACATAAAGGGCTTAAGCATTCCATGCTCACTGCCACATAGCTTGGTGTCCATGTATCCGGTCTTTGTTTGCCCTTGCCCTTTGAGACAATGAATCCCAAACTTGTTGTGTAGCTGAGGATGACCTGGCACTCCTCCCGATCCTCCTGGCTCTGCCTCCCTAGTGCTAGGACTATATGAGCCGCCATGGCCAGGCTCGCCCTTGTTATTTTGAGGTAAACTCTCACTATGCTTTGACGCTGGCTTGTAACTCAGAGTGGCCTCAAACTCACTTCAATCCTCCTGTCTCAGCCTTCTGTGCTAGCCTGTTCTAACAAGCCTGACTGGCCTTCCTGACGCTTGAAAAACAAGCGTCTTTTTTTTTTTTTTTTTTTGGTGAGATTTGCCTTGGCGGAACGGCAACACTTAGAAGATTTCCTCCAGCTGTTCCAGGTTACTTCAGGGGTCCCAGGTGAAGCTGCCCACTGGATTATTTGAGGTGGGAAAAGTAGCAGGGAAAGCCACTCAGCAAGCAGGGGAAGAGAGTTGTTTTGGTTGAAAAGATTGACATTTTAATAAACTGCTCTTAATTAGCAGCACTTTGAAATTCCAAGTGGCGTGCTCTCCATCTGAGCGCACACGGGCGGGTGGCTTCTCCGAGACACGATGCTTCTGGGTGATCTCCCTTTTTGAAACAAACCCAGACCCTCCAGTCACAATTTATTTTTCATTCCAAAAATGATCTTTACTGCAAATGTTGCTTTGGTTCGAGCGAATTAAGAATCCTTATTACACCGGCAGGCACTTCAAACACTGCCGCTCGCCTCGCCGGCTGCTGCATCAAAGCCTACGCTAGAATCTCTGATTACCACCCAGGCTGTCACCCACTTGGGAGCTGACAGTGTCTGAGGCTTGGGCATTTGGCTCTGGGATCCAATAGGCTCAGGAGCTCAGAAACCAGCTGGCTTCCATGCCAGCCGTGGTGCCTTCCTGATTTTGCAGGGCTTAGAAGGGTTGCGATGGGACACTGAGAATGGCACAGCGGCGCTCGCTCTAGCCTCGGAGGCTTGCACTCTGCACTTCCACGTGTGATGTTGTCCATCAGTCTGGCGACAGGCACCCTTGTGAGGGTGCAGGAGAGCTTGATAAACAGTGCCCTTTACTCCACTATTCTGCATCAATTGGGAAGTTAGACCAAAAGGTCAAAGGCAAGAAACAGACTAACAGCATCCTTGTGACCAGCGCTGAAGCCAATCCTGGACAGCGTGGCTACACTCAGCAGGCTGACCTTGTGCTACCACAACCCCTTCCTCCTCAGGCCCCCGTGCACGGTACGGGACAGGCTGCCACGTCAGGAGCACGGACTGCTAACAGGGACTGAAAGCTATATGCATGCTGTCCTCTGCAGCCCTGCTTAATCTGCCGAGTGAGAATGTGGGCCCATGAACCCTGGGCCCTCAGACCCCTGGAGGCCAGGGGGACATAGTCAGGGGGTTCTAGGTGAGACTGATGGGTTTCATCTTCCAGTCTGACTTTTGACCTCTTTTGCTGTCCAGACTGAGATGAACTTAATTGCCACCTCCTTAGAGAGGGACACTGGGAGTCATGGACTCTCCTGGTTGGCCTTCCTTGCAGCTGTTTCAACACCTTGGAATCAGCCTGACCCTAGGCTACCCTCCTGTGCAAAAGTCTTCCAGGAAAACTGCCTTCCTTGCACGGCCAGTTTGACTCTGTTTTGCAGACAGGGACACTGGGTCTTGGCTGTACTTTTGGCTCACACGCACTGAGTGCTGAAAGGGGTATCTTGCCACCACTGGCTCTGAGCTATCATCCTGGGAGTGATAAAAACCTCCATACGACACTGGGTGGGGGTGCTTGCCACCACGAGAGGCCCACTGCTGATCATGCCAGCAGGTCCCAGTGCTACACCTGTATTTAGGGAGACGTTTTGCAGAATATTTCCTGAACTTTTGATTTCCAGGTACAGGTGTAGAAGTGGATCCTGAACCTGGCATAACCAGCCAGGCAAGCCTGACCACCTCTTTCAAGGTAGCCATGGACAGACACACTAGCAAGCGTTAGTAGAATACAAGTGTAACTAAATAGGGACAGTAGAGAGAGGAGGAGGAGAGACAGACGGATTCAATCCTGAAGTCAGCCAGGCCAACCCCCCTCCTCCCAGGCAGGCTGTTAGAGATGCAGAAAAACAAAACCAAACAAGACACGTTCTTATAACCTGACAGAGCCTAGTGATCCCTAACAAGAATCCTGGAAAGTCAGGCTCAGAGCTCAGGGGAATCTCATTCCCTCCACTGAGGCTCAAATCCAAGTGTTGCCATTGGCCAGTCACTGGGTTTGAAGCAGAGAGATCTGACACGGGCCTTCCACAGGCCACCATCCCTCTGTCACAGGATAAGTGCCATAAAGTCTTTTCCACAAGAAAGCTTTGCTGGGAAAAAAAATGTCAATAGAGCTGAAGCTAGAGGGTGTGCGTGGTGACACAGTCAGCTTCCACTCTGGTACAAGTTCTCTGCTTATCACAGACCAGGACGAAGCATCCCACAGCCTGACTGAGGCACGGACCACACCGGCAGTAGCATGACTATAGGCTGCCCGAGTTATGGAGAGAGGAGACTAGGAGTCGGTGGTGGTTCTTTTCGTTTGTCAATTGACTAGTCCCAGAGTCACCTAGGAGACACACCTCTGGATTTGAGGGTATTTAAGGGAGTACTCACTCTGAATATGGTAGCACCACTCACCGCCTGGAGTTCCAGATTGAATACAAATCAGATATTAAGCTGAGTACCAGAATTCGTCTTTCTCTGCTTTCTGACTGGGTGAAACAGCCTCAAGCTCCTGTGCCATTCTTTTCTGCCAAGGTAGATAGACTCTCTCCCCTCTTAAGCAAGGAGCCTCCTTCCTTCAAGGTACTTGATCACAGAAATATGAAAAGGAACAAATATATAGGGCTTGGTCAGAGCAGGGAAACACTGATGCTCGGCCAACCTCGTCACATCAAGTAGCCCTAGGCCTGCAGGTGGGCTGTGGGGTTATGATCCCACAAGGTGACTCAGCTGCTCAGGCACCAGCCCCTAGCCAGCAGGTGAGCTTTGTCTGTGATGGGGGGCGGGGGGCAAGGAGAAAGCTGCTCAGAGCTGACTCTTTTCCTCACAGAAAGTCCTCTTGCTTGGGCTGTGGAGGGTTAGCCACAGCTCTAACTCATGTCTCTGGTAAGTGTTCTCAGTTCATAGTTCACGAGTTCACGTCATAGCAGCACCCTCCCCCCACCCCCCCGGACCTCATGTCCTTCCAGAAGACTGAATGAGGATTTGCACTCATCTGTTTATAGGTTGGGGAACAATAGGCACTTTAGAAAGGCTGAAGAAGCTGGACCAGGCCAGGCTGGCTGGCATCTTGCTCTTGATTGACTAGGCAAGATGCCCCAAAGGCAGGAGGGGTGCCCCCTTCCCTTGGTGGATCTAGCCTTGGCAGCATGGGTGAGTCAAGGAGTGTTTTGGGAAGAAAGTGCCTCCTTGTCCTTTTCTATCCTTCCAGTCCACTGGATCGTGGGAATCTGGGCCACCAGAGGTACCCAAGCTAGTGCTGTCGGCACAGAGAACTGAACTCAACAGTCAGGCGCCTAATCAGTGGCTTGACTTCGGTCACAGCGAGTATGGTCTGTAGAGCTTTTTTAAAAAAATCCCCGTGTGTGTCTTGATGATGCTGCCCACCAGTTAACTGAAAATCTCTAGGAGGAAGGGTGAGGCCAAGTGGCATTGGAAACTGACATGTGTCCAGCCAGGGTCCAGAACGTTCTCTCTCTCCCTAGCACCTGCGTGCTGTCTCCACACTGGCTTAGCTTTACTATCCCACAGAGCTCTCTGACGCACCACAAAGCTGGTGTAAGACAGGGATCAGGCACTGGGTTGGCAGTTTAGAGAGGTGAAGAAGGACACTTTGGCGAGAAGGCGTGGGTGTTCGTTGGGGGAAGCAGGAACATGGCAGAGGCTGCCAGGAATTCAGCGGGAGCGGCAGGAATGTGCGTTCTTGTCATCTTGGTTCCTTAGGTGCTGGTCTCTGTGAGGGGTTATGAATATAGCACTGACTAATATAAGGATGTCCCCTTGCTAAAGCCAGGGTCAGACCCTTTGCTGTCTCTCCCCCAGAGCATGCTGGGAAAGTGAGAGGGAATTTTTTGTTTGTTGTTGTTGTTTGTTTGCTTGTTTGCTTGTTTTTGCTGAGAGGTCCAGGAAGAAAATAACCATCTAAATACATTAGGAGAAAAACACATCTTATTTTTCCCCATCTACACTTACAAGCCTAGGGTCTGCCAAAACCAGTTCACTGAGCCAGGTCATGTCACCGGCCTTTGTCTTCACAGCGTATTCTGTCCAGGAAGCTGTTCCCTTCTCATCAGCAGTGTGACAGAGAACCCTGCCGGATAGATTTCATCCTTTTCTCCTGTATACATGTCATGCTAGAGTTCTGCATTGTGTTACTGGAATGTTACTGAACTCCCTAGCTGGGACCGCTAAGGCACAGCTAACACACAGTAGGTGCTTTAAAAATGTAGTCATTGTCAGAATGACTTCCCCTCCAGCGTCAAGGGTCCTAGAGAAGGACAGGCTAAGGATCAGTGGCAGAAATGTCCTCTAAAGTATCTTTACCACTGGGGACCATCAGTGGGGTCGAAGAGGCCTCTTTTGGAAGACAGAAAGGTAACTAAGTTTCAGGCAGCCTTTAGAACTAAGTGCAGCCCAACACGTCCCTTAGCCATACAGGGAAATTGCATACAAAGTCACGTCAGCCTGGTAGATCCAGATGTGGGTGCCAGAATAAGGCACTGCTCTTGCTTGCCAGGGTGAGAGGTATATTCTATGGGCCGTGAGGCTTGAGGATAGCACAGTGTCTGAAGCGGAGGGGCCCCTCCAGGTGTGTGGGGGAGCACTAAGGGTTCTACTCAGTGAGGTGAGTGTTTCAAAGACCCGCTGAGCATTAGATCCTGTGTCTGTGGGCACGTGGGTGAAGGCAAGTCATGGGTCCCCATGGCTGCAGGCAAACCCATCCTCTGAGGCCAGCCAAGAGGAGGATTACTTTCTGGTTTGGTCGATTAAATGCTGAGGTTTCTGTGAGTTAAACCCAAATCGGCTTTGGAATGTGCTCGCTCTCTCTGTTGAGAGAATGGGATCCTTGTCATCTGCTAACGCTGGATAATATACCAAGCCCTAGGCTTCTGGGAAGATTAGACAGGATCCTGACCACCAAAGCCCTGGCTGCTGGTGTCTGGGTCATAGGCCCCCAAATGCTGCCTTTCAAGTAAACTGAGGCTGGATCCGTATTGGGCAAGAGCCCGTGAAACGGGAGAGCTTCATATTCAGTGGCTGTCCCTTTGGTGGTTTTCGGTCTTGAGTTTTGGGGCTCCAGGTTTGAGTCAAAAGCCATTCCTGCATAGCCTGTCTGCCGTAACTGGAATAAAGCCAATTCCTTAATCTCTCCTGCTTCAGTGACTTTAATGTAACAGGACCCACCTGGTATAGTTGTTGACGATTTTACCCACTCGCTCATCTGCTCCTTCCTCAAGCCCCAGCTTCCGTCTTTGGCCTCTGAAGTCTGTCAGAATGGCCAGGCAAACGCTTTAACACTCAAGGACGACGTGTTGTCTCTCTGCATACCACATGGAACATAAGGAAGGAAATTGGAAGTCCTTGGACAGACAGACAGACAGACACAGGCACACACACACACACACACACACACACACACACACACACACACACTCAGACCCTCTCTGCTTCTCTCTCCCACACAGAGACTCTTTGTCTCTCCCTCACACATAGACTCTCTACACACACACACACACACACACACACACACACACACACACACACACACATACACACACACACACACACACACACACACACACACACACACACACACCCTAAACTCATCTGCTCCCTGGTGCCCCACTGTTCTCAGCTCTTCTAGATTCTGATTATGTGTTGCCGACCAGGCTCCTGCCTCAGGGCCTTTGTCCCTGCTCCTCCCTCTGTCTAGAACACTTTATCCGAAGAAAACTACACAAGAAACACTTAATCTCTGCTCAGCTGCCCACCTCCTCAGGTGGGCCACCCTGACTTCTGTCCCTCCTACAGAGCCAGCCTTTCCCTATCTGCTCATCTTGAAGATTTTTCTTTCTGATGCCGTGGACAAGTAAGGGACACTATCTTATATGTTTGCACCTGGCTGGTACCCTGATGCAAGATCCAGAAGAGCAGGGATTTTGGCTCAGCAGGGCCAGTAATTGAATAATTATGTGACAAAAGAAAAATAGGAGTCAATGCCTGACACAAAGGAAGGCTCAGAATTTTTAGCTATTCAATGGAATCACCTCCAATCTGTACCCTCAAGAGGTATTATATCGTATTGCCCTTTGTATCTTTACTGTGCAACCTCAGACAATTCCTTTACCCTCTCTGAGCTCTTGGTGGAACAAAAGGAAAGTCTGGTTGCTGACTTGGTGAGTGACATCCAAGGTCAAGCTGAGGTCAGTTGATAGGAAAACAGTTTGCCTAGGACAGGGAACCTGGGAATACAAAGGGAGGCCTGTTTCCCTAGGAAAGCCAGTGTGTCTAATTTCTCACCACGCCCCAGCTGAGCTGAGTCAGGTGGTCCTGTGCAAGGCGGGTATGGTGGTGGTGGTGGGGGACTCTTTTGACTAAACTAGTTAGAGATTTTATGGAGGCCACTTGGTT
Organism: Acomys russatus; assembly: GCF_903995435.1. Taxonomy (NCBI): domain Eukaryota; kingdom Metazoa; phylum Chordata; class Mammalia; order Rodentia; family Muridae; genus Acomys; species Acomys russatus. The sequence continues at coordinate 64,874,380 of NC_067143.1, read as the reverse complement.
TTGCTTTCAAATAATTTCTTCAGGGCTCCCAAGTGCCTTGGTGCTAGCACTCATTAGCCGGCTACAGAACTTAAAGAGAGGGTCTAATTAAGGAGGCCGTTCCCATCACTTACAGGGAGGACTGGGGAGGGCGTGCCCCAAGGCCTGCTGGGGCCTTTCTGCCTACACATGAAGGCCTCTCAGCTCCAGGCCTCAGAATAGAGCTCCAGAGCTAAAGCTGAAGCCACAGGTCAGGAGGATTCTGCCACTTGGAACAAGCCATCATTATTATATTTTCTGAAATATAAATTCTGGAAAAGTACACAGGGCCGGGGCATCTGGGGTGCCTGGGGATGGGTCTGACTCTTACTTGTCAAAGAAGTGCAATTATTGACTCTGCTGCTAATGAGAAACGTGGAGTGCGCAGGCTCAGGGCATAAGGAGAGCAGTGGGGACAGCCAGTGTTGGCAAAGGAGAATCCGGAGGCTGCTCTGATGGGCACAGTGGCAGGCCCATTCCTGGTCCCCTTAGAAAATGGTGGAAGTGAAAAAAAAGTAACAAAAACATCTGTATGCTTGTTGGGAGATAGCCTGCAGTGCGCTTTGGATTGTGTCAGTACAGACCTGAAGGAGGAATTAGGCCTCCCTGCCTTCACACAGGTCGGACCCGGTGAAATCAGTGTGATCCCCACAGCCGAGTGAAGAGTGAGGTAGACTTCAGGCCCTCAGAACTTTCTACAGCTCCTGGAGATGTGGGAAGGATGGAAGCACCCGGGTCAATAATCAGGCGGTGGCTGAGGCTGGGTCCTGTCCATGGTGGCTACAGCTTCTTCTTGTCCTGGATTTGGCAGAGGGCACTATGAGGGATGCCCCTGTTGGGTACCTGTTCTGGGAGAGAAGGCAAGGCTGTGCTCAGTGGAGTCCTATAGTTTCCCATGGCTCCTTCCCACTGTATTGACCAGGATGTTGGCAATGGGACCTCTGGGGCTATGTGCATGACAAAGACAATGGTGCCCAGGGGCTGCCAACTCACCCAGCACCAGAGACTGTGCTCAGTCTCTTCTGCTTGTCCTGTGGTTCCCTCTGCCTGGTGTGGGATCCTGATGCCATCAGCAGATGTTTGTCAGGGGTGAGGGATGACACTGGAGTCTGAGCATGAAGTTTGCAGGTGGTTTCTGTCCACCTCCATCCTAAACAGTGGCTGGTGTGGAAACCGAGTCTGGCCTCCTCTGGAAAAGGGAATTGGCTCTGACAGAGGACAGTGGCTCCTGCCTGTCTTCAAACTCATTGTGTACTTATGGAGGGAAGTCACAGTGTAGTAGGTCCTGGTAGCGAAGGCATGCTGTCGAGCATTGCGCTTTGTGAGTTTCTGCGGCCTCAGATGGCCCCACGGTCACCCCCAAAAAGGCATTCAGGTCTGTGTTCCACCTGGGAGTCGTCCACACTTGAGAGTTCGCAAGAGCACCTGGGGGCCAGGAGGGCGCCGTGAACCAGCGTTTATAATGCCCTCTAGAGCAACGGTTCTCAACATCTGGGCCGCGACTCCTTTTGCTTGGGGCGTGGGGGTCGAATGTCCCTTCCGCAAGGTTAGCATAGCAGATATCCTGCATATTAGGTATTTACACTACAATCCAAAAACAGCAGCAAAATTATAGTTATGAAGTAGCAATGGAATGGCTTTATAGTTGGGGGTCATCACGGCATGAGGCACTAATTGTACTCAGGGCCGCAGCATCAGGAAGGCTGAGCACCACTGCACAGGAGGCCAGCACCTACACAGAGCCACCTTCTGAGTGACACTCTTCTCTGCCTGGAGACTCTTACATGTAGCTGATGGAGCCAGGTCAGGAGTGAAGAGTCTGGAGCTGCCTCCTTCCCCAGACGGCAAGCCTGGCTCAGTGGAGGACTGGTGGCACCCTAGGGGGATCCTTGTCCCCTACTTTTTCTTAACTTTACTTTTTATGTATGGGTGTGCCATGTGCATGTCTAGTACCCACAGAGGCCAGAAGAGGGCAGCAGATCCCCTGGCACTGAAGTTACATATGGCTATGAGCTCCTATGTGGGTGCTGAGAACCAAATCTCCGTCCCTTGCAAAGGCAGTGCGTGCTCTCAGCTGCTGAGCCATCTCTCCGTCCCTCAGCTCCGACTTCTCCACCAGGACTCAGCTAATGTGTCCTGCTCTTCAAGGCATCTCAAGCTTGAGCCTCGCACAGTCTCTCCTGGCACACCAAAGGGCCCTGTGCAAATACTCCGTGGTTGATCTCCGCCTCTCCCTGCAGAGTCTGGTGTCAGTTGCTTGACCTCCCGGTGCTATGGTTTCGTCACCTGTCAGGTGAGGACCGTGAGAACACTAGGGTACTGGGGGAGGCGGGAGAGGCGCTCTCATCTGCAAGGCTACGGGTAAGCCATCCACGGTCTTGTTCTTCCATAGTCCCGACTCTTCACTTTGTCCTGCTGGCCTTCCTCCAGGCCAGCCTTGTCTTCCCGCAGCCCCCCCCCCCCCCCGATCCTAGTGCACTATAGAGCCATAGCCCAAGGCCAGCAGACTCTCCAGCCATACCAGGCAGGGTAGAGGTGGTCCCAAGCAGAAGACTTGCTTTGGATTAGAGCCTAGTTTTCTGACTCCTTTTAGCAGCCCAGCTCTTTCTTGCCTTATCTAGTAACCCACAGAAAACAGGTCTCTCTCTCTCTCTCTCTCTCTCTCTCTCTCTCTCTCTCTCTCTGTGTGTGTGTGTGTGTGTGTGTGTGTGTGTGTCACCTCCAGCCCAGAAATCAGCAGTGCTTAGGACCAGTGTCAAAGCCTTGGGCTTGTCATGGAAAGGATATCCTTTCAACCAAACAAGACATGATGGTGATGGTGGTGATGGTGGTGGCGATTGGTGGTGGTGATGGTGGTCTTGGGTGTATCAAAGCTCCCAAGACAACATGACTACATACTTTTCCCGTACACCCCTCCCTCTTATAAAGCAGAGTTGGGTTTGCAGGGGCTACAGGGTGGGTACCATGCAGCCACAGACCACAGATCCCTAACTATAAAGGAAAACATAAGGCCTGTGAGCCAACAGAAGGTATGGCTTCCTACCCTCAAGTATGGCTGGTGCGTTTCTACTTTACAGACACTCTCTCTCCCATCCTGTGCCTTTGGTTGACTCAGGTGTGACTGCCACCCTAGCCTGGCTTACCCTCCTCACTGCAGGAGATCCCAGCTGGTATCTTGATATTAAGGACAGATTTAGACGTGAAAGAGGCTTTGTTTCCAGGCTAGCTCGGTAGCACTGCCTGCCTGAGCCAGCTCCCCCAAGACTGGGGTCCATGAAAACCACTCAGGGGCCCTCTATTTCTGGGTTCCATCCAGTGCCAATCAGCAACCGCCATCCACACACAGCTTCCTCCCTCCCCTCTCTGCCCAGCCCAGGCTGTACAGTTGTGGGTTATAGGGCTGGGGCTGGCAGCCTGCCCTGGGGTTTCCTGAGACTGCATTAAGGGGCTGGGATGGAGGCATCTGGGAGTTCCTACCCTCAGGGCCTCCTCTTCCTCAAGCTTCTCCCCAAAGCAGAGGTTTGGAATCTTCAGTGTCTTTGTATTATTCCCTTCCTTGTGACTAGTGAAGAGTCTAGAAATTTCCCTCCAACCTTGAACAATGATGAACTCCGTTCTATTTTCCAGAACACAAACTTCACCTCGGACTTTTTTTTTTCTCTAACCAGATAGGCTTAACTACAGAACCACCACAAGGTGGAACATTTTAGAAACAGTCCCATCCAACTTAGGAGCTTGAAATGCAAGTGTTTACTGCCTTCCCACTTTACTGTCCTTCTCTCCCTGTGCTGGTGGTATCTGCTCCTCGTAAATGTCAAAGCTCAGATAGAACCCTTTGAGAAGTCAGACCCAGCGGGAAAAGAATGTGATCTTGGCTAACAAAATGCCAGTGTTTGCCAAGCCGGTCAACCCTTTATTTGTTATTTTCATTGTGGCTTGAAACACAAAGGCCTGGAGGCTGAGCGGGCAAAGCGAAGCACTTGTGGTAGGAAGGCCTCTGATCAGAGGCCACAAAGGAGCTCCGAGATTTTCCTCCTTCGCCTCCCTGGCCAGTGACTGGGACTAGACACAGCATGTTTTGAATTTACAGAGAGATCTACAGCTCTGGGCTCGGTTTTAGTACTTTTAAAAAGCAATCAATAATGGCCAGTTTGTAATAAGAAAAATTTATGAACTGACAGTCAAAATGTAATTACAGAGGGGATCCCTTGCAAGAAAAAAGAGGTGATGTGAGCAGACATCTCGACAATCTGTTTGCACTCGTTTTCGTTCATATAAGTGATGGAGTGCTCCTGGGTTGCACTGGCGCTCTCCAGAGGCTTGTCTGGAGCCTGGAAAAGTCGCCGCCAAAGTTTGCGCTAACAAAGGGTAATAGCTCCTGCACTAACTTCTCATTGTTATCCAGCAAATGGATTTTTCACGGTGTTACTTTTATGGCTAAGGCTGTTACCTGGCAGTAGCTTCTACACCTCATCTGGGTCCCCAAGGAGATGGAGATACAGCATGCTGAAACTTTCTGGAAATCAGGGCAGTGATGCGGCCACCTTAAGGAGGCTAGAGTTCCTCCCCTTCTCCCTTTACTGCCATGTAGTACTTTGAGTGCACTGCCGAGGACAGATGAACACTCTGACCGTGTTCTAGAAACTGTCCTGGATTGCTTTTTGTTGCTGTGATAAACACCGTGATCAAATTGGAAAGGAAAGCGACACTTCTGGGTCACAATCCGTCACTGAGGGAAGTCAGGGCAGGAACTCAGGGAAGGAACACAAAGGCAGGAACTGAAGCAGAGATCACTGGCAATACTGCATGCTGGCTTGCTCCTCAGACCTTGCTCAGCCTGGTCTACCCCAGGACTACCCCAGGACTACCACTTGCCTAGGGTTGATACCGCTCACAGTGGGCTGGACCCTCCCACGTCAACATCAATCGTTAATCAAGAAAATGTCCTTCAGATCAGTCAGATGAGGCACTTGCTCAATTGTGATGTCCTCTTCCTGGTTGTGAAAACACTAATAGTTCGGCATCTTTGGAAGTCTCTGGGCACCATCCAGTTTCAAGGCACAGGGCACTGAGCCTAGCCATTCACCCACACAAAGGCTCAACTAAGGCTTTGAAAAAACAGGGGGAGAATGACACCTGTCTATTACTTCTGTTTCAGTCCACCAGATGCTTTGGTGGCCAGTGAACCTTTTGGCATTGCCAGACTTCTGAGGAGGCTTTGATTCCAAGCACTTCCACTTTTCCCAGTAAAATTTTATTTCTCTAAACTTTTTCTTTGAGTTCTAAGACTTGAACCCAGGGCTTTCTACAATACCCTCACCACGTCTATCTGTAGCTATTGTTCACTTTGTTTATGATAATTGGTTTTAAAGATAACATTAAAAATTGGGTGTAGGAGGGGGAAAGCCAAGTGGGTTAGCTTACACATTTGTCCCAGTGACTGGGAGGCTGAGGCAGGAGGACTAACAGGAGTTTTAGGCTATCCTGGGCTACATAGAGAGACCTTGTCTAAAAATAATAATAATAAAGTGGTACACAACTTCATAATAATTGTGTATTGATAACTCTCCTTTTAAGGGCAAGCTGCAACCATTCTGCCGGGGATTCTAGGATTGCTTCTCTGCTGTTATGAGCCCTTATGAGCCCAATCCGGCTTGTTGCCTTTCCCTGTTCTCTTTGCCTGCTGTTCACGCTCTACCACTGGCTAAGCCATTTGCAAGTGAGGAAGACACAATTCGGGGTGAAATAACCATGGCTGGAATGCTGTTCTTTTCCTCCACTAATGGGAATGACAGGCCCTCCTGCTCTCTATGCCCGGAGACAAGAGAGACATGACCCACTGAGAATGGTGAGTGACCTCAGTCAAATGCCCTCAGAACCAAACCCATGGCCTTGGGATCCCAGAGGATGCGTGGACTAGCCCTTCCTGAAACAACTAAATGGGGGAAAGGTTGGGTTTCTCAACTCATCCCAAGGAGAATACAGGGAACTTTGGTCAATATTTCAGAAAAACCTGGAACTATGAGTCAGGCAGGGGATGGCAAACCCAAAACCAAGACCACCCTTTGGTTAAGTAGCAGGAGGCTGGAATTTCCCAGTTACCTATAATCTTTATTCACCCCTTCCCTGGACACTTCTGTTATAGGGGTTGACCTGTTTTCCTCAGGGGTTCTAAGAAAAACACTCTGGCTTCAAGGAAAGGTGTCCCAAGGTGTCTTTTAGCCACAACAGGCCCAGCCAGATCCCTGCATCTTTTTCTAAATGGAGTGGTCTCCACTCACACAAAGCCTTGCCTCTACTGGGGCAGAGACATGTGACTAGGCAGGGGCTCCCGGCCCACAGAGAAAGCTTTCTGGCCCATTATCTCCTCAGGACACAGCAGGAGCTAAAGTAGGTGTCATTATGGCCTGTAAAAGGCTAGGCTGCATTCTCCACACTGCACAGAAGGGTGAGCTGGCCAGACAAAGGGCTAAGGGCAAGACATCACCTTTAAAAAGGCAGAGAAGGAGACAAGAAAAGGAGGAAACAGTGAGGCCTGCAAAGTCGACTGCTCCCCAAACAAGAGACGTGAGTATGTCTCTGGCCTCCCTGTGAGTGTGGAGGCAAAGATGACAGAAGGAAAAAAAAGCTGTGGGAATATCATTAAGGTATTAATCTTCAAACCACGACTGCGTCTAAATCCTACAGAGCCTGGCCAGAAAGAAAGGGATTTCCCTAGACTTGCAAGCCAAGCTCTTCATATAGGGAGCATACTTTGTCTCACTGCACTAGAAGAAAATGGAACTTTCTCATCCTTCACAATCAGCCAACTTCAGGAGAGCTCCTAACGGTGTTGCGTCTCCTGGCTAAGTCACATATGACGTTTGTGATAAAAACTCGTCTTAGTAATTGCTTCAAACACATATTCAGGACAAACCAACCCAAGGGCCGTGCCAACAGATGAAGTTAGTTACTGTCATCACTCGGCTACTAACCAGACATAGTAGTGCACATTTGTAACCCTAACAGCCTGGCAGAGGCAGGGTTGGGACAATAAAAGAATTGGAGGCTAGCTTGGGCTACATAAGGAGATCCTGTTCCCAAAACAATATAATTTTTAAAAAGTTTTTAGCTTTTAAGTTTTTGAGACAGGCTGTCCTGGACTCACTTTGTAGACCAGGCTGGCCTTGAACTCACAGCCATCCATCTGCCTCTGCCTCCTAAGTGCTGGGATTAAAGGCGTGCGCCACAATGCCCGGCAAGAATATCAAAATTTAGAAGGACTTGTATTTGCCCATCAGCCTGACCATCTAAGCTCTGTGAGACCTTTTTCTTCTCAGACCTTCTGTTTTTCCCTCTGCAAACATGGGACAAGCCAACGACAGTGGATAGGAAGGAAGGGCTGCACGTCTCAGCATCACTGTGGCTTGGCCTGCCGTCAGGAGCTCCACTGTGCTTCTAATGATGCAGCTCACTGCTGATGGTCCTCTGCAAGGTCGGAGCATGGCCACACGCTCTGCTTTAGCCTCCCAGTTAGGATGCCACACTATAGGGAACTTGACTGTGAGGAGAGACAGAACCAGCTGTTAGAGGGTGGATTTATTAAACTACAATGCCCGTTTAGTGGGTGTCTGTCTTTAAGATGTCTCATGGGTTGGCTAGACAACTGACTTCTTGGCATCTATTATTTATCAATGTAGGCCACTTATTTCCTGAAAAGCCTAAAATACTAAGAGACACATTAGGGTTATTCACCAAACAACGAAATGGACATCCACATAATAAAATTCATACAGAGTACAGAGACGAACTCTAGGAATTAAAAAAAAAAAAAATTTTTTTTTTTTTGCAGGCTACTGTGGGAGTTTTATCTCATTTTCCCAAGAGGCAGCAGACACACAAGATGCCTTTATCCTTTCTTTCATCTTGGATGCAGATCATGAGCTTTATCGGGGACCCGGAGTTGATGTTATCTCTGTCTGAGGCCAGCTTCTCCTCCACCATCCATACACCTTTGATGTATCCCAGGAGAATGTACCAGACCGCTCTAACTCTGGCCTCCTGGTATATATTTTATAGAAAGAAATTAAAGCCCATTGTTTTAAGCTGCTTGGTTCAAAGGCACTTATTCAATATTCTTAGGAAGTCAGCACAGGGGCCCGCCTGCTGCCCACAGGCCCTGACCTCTCTCATGTTCTGCGGCTTGCTTTCAGAATTCCTGTGCCTCTCCCTGTTCAGTCATGTGCCCGGTCTCCCATGCCCATTTGTTTGTTTGTTTGTCTTTTAGGCAGGTTCTCCTGCAGCACACCCTTCTCAGCAGTGGGTGGTGGTACACGCATGTAGTTCTAGCACCGGGAAGGCAGAGACAGGGAAATCCCTGGGTCTTGGGGATGCAGCCAAATTCCCTGAGTTCTAGGCCAATGAGAGAGTCTGTCTCCAAAACAAAGATGGACAGTGTCCTGAGGAACGATACCCATGCTTGACCTCTGGCCTCTACATGCGTGTTCACATCCTACACATGTACACACATGTACATATATACACATGTGCATGCACACGCAAACAAGAGTCTGGCACAGTGGTTCTCCGTCTTCCTAATCCTTCAACTCTTGACCCCAAACCATAAAATTATTTTGTTGCTACTTCATAACTGATTTTGCTACTGTTGTAAATCCTAAGAAAATATAAAATCTGTGTTTTCAGATGGTTTAAGCAACCCCTGTGAAAGAGGTATATTCAACCGCCAAAGGGGTAGTGACCCATAGGTTGAGAAGCATTGGAGCAGGTGCTTTCTAGGGCACCTAGGAATGACAACGGTGCCTGGCCCTGGCCGTCACCAACCTTCAGCTAAACTCATGTGGCTTCCTTCCTTTATGACCTCCCAAGCACCACTGCATCCTGTTGTACCTTGGCTGTGTGTCGCCCTCACCTCCAGAGCAGGATCCCCATCCATCTCTGCTGTTCTGCGCCTCATATTTGGATTCTGCATCACTAGCTCTCCTTTGCAAAAGGATGCCTCATGCCACTCCCCCAACTTTTTGTGTTCCTCAAACCCAAAGGGAGGCTGGTCCAGTTGGTGTCTGTCTTCCTGCATGGTTGAGCTCTGAGAAACCTTGCACATGGACAGAAGAAGGACCACCTCCATTCAATCCAGTGTAACTGTAAGAATAGCGGTGTTGAAAAAACAATCTTTAGCAATAAATGCCAGGGTGAATTATGTAGCAAGTCATAAGCATTTGCCCCAATATTATGCCTTCAGAAAATGGCCTCATGTAGCTAATTGTTAACCAGGAAATTCATTCATTAATTCTGATGGGCCAGTGTTTTTAAATGAGACTGTCATATAAATGTGATGTGAAGGTTTATGTGCAGATCACTCGAAGGTATCTCTTTTCTTTTTCTTTCTTTCTTTTTTTCTTTTTTCTTTTTTCCTTTGGCAAAGCAGACTAATGCTGCATTATGTTTTATTGTGCAATAAAATTATGTGCTAAAATTATGCTCATAAATGTACGCAAATGTAAACCAAGCTATTAGTTATGTTTTCACAGATAAAAGTCATTAGCATAGCTATCAAACTCTTCTCCCATTTGAATAACAGAATTATGTCTAGAGTCTTGAGCTAGTTTGCTGGGGCTTAGTCTCCCTGAAAGAAGTGTAAATCTTGTTACCCATGGGAGCAAGTACCCTGATTTGACTTTGACACCCAGTGCAGAGTCAAGGCCTGCACAGAGCCCTCTGGGGTCCCCAGCTGGGAAGGGGGCCACTCAGGGACGCTCAGCATCTCACGTTGTCGCTGGGAAGTCATTCTTAACACTTCCCCACCTATTTCCTGCTAATTAGACATATCAGAAAAACAATTGTGGATCTTCGGAGACTTCAGGAGGCTGACAGCATCTTTTAGCAACAGTCACAGGGAAACGGGGGTTTCATGTATAATTCATGAGGTATGTGGTCATCCTGGTGGGAAATTATTTCCTCTGACAGACTCGGGTGGTGGCGGTGTCCTGTCAGAACGGCCTGCAGTGTATAATTAAAACCTGAACAGAACAAATTAATGCTGATTACTTTACAAACAGTTTGAAAGCTTGGATTCTGTTCCCTGTCTTACAAGAAGAAAACAGATATTGAGAAATGTGGAGATGGGCCCCCTCCTCCCTGCACTGATGATTCCACTAATAAAGAGCCCTTGGAGAGACGTTGCACTTAACAGTCTTTGTCCTCCAGTTTGCTTCTGGGGTTTTCAACAACACAGGGATCAAACCAAAAATATGACAGATGCAAAATCTCTGCGCTGGGTGGGTCTCTGTCTCTCCCTCTCCTGAGCTGTGGTTTATATCTATCTAGGCTGATGGATCAAAGTTTTAGCATGCAGGGACTATGAAGGCTAAAACCCAATTAGTTAGTCACTCCTCTGGCTTTATTGATAAGGCCACTTGAAAATAATTGTTCCTGACTCAGCCAGAGCCATGGTAAGGTCATAAAAGCACTAATGGAGGGCCCTTCCGAGGTTTTGCATTTGGAATAACAACGGCAACATGCAGTTGAATACTATTTATTTATTTTAGCTTTGAAGTTGTATTTGTTTATTTTGTGTATGTGCATGGTGTGTGTCTGTGTGTGTGTGTGTCTGTGTGTGTGTGTGTGTGTGTGTGTGTGTGGTGTGGTGTGGTGTAAGTATCCAAGTTCTGTGGTATTCCTGCAGAGGTCAGTGGACAACTTGCAGGACTCTACTCTCTTCTGCCACTTAGGTGGGGAGGTTCTGGGGCTCAAACTTTGGTTATCAGGGCTGGTGGGAGGTAACTCTAACCGGCTGAGTCATCTCACCAACCCTGAAGACTGGGCTTTGTGCTAGTATCTCATTTGACCCTCAAAGCTCTGTGAAATTCCTGCTACGGTTATTATCTCCATAATCCAGGCAAAAAGACTGCCCAAGGCATGAACTTTGGCCAGATGTCTCTTGACTGAATATATGAACACTCAGTGAGTGGGTTAATTCCCTTTCTCTCCATCCTTGCGGACAGAAGCTTGCTCCATGATGTTTTTGCTAGAACTCTTGTGTGGATCATCTGTCCCGTCTGTCTCATTGATTCTACATTTAATCTCTTCACATTCCATCTGCACGCTTCCCCCAGGGCTAGCTTTCAGAAACAGCCTGAAATAACGAATGGGTTTAATAGATCTTGGTTTAGTTTCTACCACCTAACACGCATAGGTAACGCACTGCTGAATGGAAGGCGTGGTGCTCACCTTCTTGAGCACCTCCCCACCCCCAGGGAGTGTGGGATGGCCAATGACATGCTGTCCCCACGTCAAAGTTAAGATTCTTAAGCTTATATTCAAAGCCCCAGTGCTCTCGTTGCTTTATCCACCTTCACCTCGCGCAACTCTCCCAGCACCGGGCCGTGTAGGGAAAGAAGGACACTTCCATTTTAGTTGTTCTTTCTGCAAAGACTTATCACAGCAAACTCTATGCCCTTCTGCCTTGTTTGAAGCACAGATACCCAGAGCTAGAGTCCTCTTCCCATGAATGCAAAAAATATAGGAGTTTCCCATCGTGCCCCTGTGAATAAACCATGTTCCTATACTAGGACTTGATACGATTTGGTTAAAAAGGAATATGAAACAAAGCCTGAAATGGCTTCAAATTCTACTTGGACCTATTACTTTGTCTCTATGAATATTATTTTTTTCCATACATATATAAGAAGGCCTCATTTTACCTTCCTCTTGTGACAGAGTTCTTTAAGTTTTAGCTTCTGAATCTCCCTGGCTCTAAAACAGACTTCTACACTCTTCCTATGTAACTTAGAAGGGAGCAGTGGGGTCCAGGAATGTGTGTCTCATTGGTTGAAGCTCCGGAAACCATAAGAGGATCTTCATTGTGGGGTTTTTGTGAGTTTTTCTCTTTTGTTCTTTGATTGAGGTTTAACAGAGTGTCTCTTTCGTGTGCAGCTCCAGGATGAATAAGTGCATGCACAGACACATACACGTGTGCACCATCCAGCCTAGCACCCCTGTGCCTGCTTGCAAAGACAACAGTGATGCTTCCTGGTCTCCTCCACTGTGGATTCGCTCATCTCTAAATGTTAACAAATAAAAAGGAATAGTGTTCTAGGCCTGATTCTCTTGCTCATTACTAAGACTGTGGGACTCTCCCTCACTGTATGTGTCAGCCCACTCTTCCTCACTGATGTGCAGTGTCCTGTTGCTTACATGTCCTGTTCCACCCCATTGCAGAAGTTTAAAATTCTCCGCCCCTCCACCCCACCCACATTTATTATTAAGGAACATTTTTGGGCTATGATTAGGAAAGACACCTGACTTTTAAAAGGCATGAGGACTCACTCATTTCTCTTAGGTATAAACTCGAGTGTGTAATTTCTGGGCTTCAGGGAATAGATCTGGTTATAGCTGGCCAATCCTCCTGCTATTCCGAAGTGGTTGTGCCAACTTATGTCACTGTCAGCAATGCCGGCACTTTCCAATTGCTCTGCGTCCTCAGCAACATCTACCACTGATTCTTATTTTAGTAATTTTTCTGAGCGTGGCTATGAGTTGGGGTTTGTTGTTGTTTGTTTTAGTTTATTTGTAAGTGTAGCTTCTCTCATTCACAGATTATTGAAATATTTTTTTCTTTTACTTATGTTTTCTTCCTGATAAACATCTGAAAGGAGAATATTTTCAAGCAAAGAGGTTACCATGGGTGGTGATACAGAATATTCTGGCACAGGAGTTGATCAAGTAGAGGGAAAAAATGGGAGAAATAGCACGCACACGCACAGAGAGGAGCGTCTGGCCAGAAGCAGCAGGAAACACATCCTGAGACTAGAGTAGTTTTGATTGGCCTGGCTCCAGGAACGACACGGGCAGATGTACCAGGGTGAAGTTCGGTGGTCTGGGCTGATTTGACATTATTCTGGATACGCCTTGTGGGATTCAGGGTGCGCCATGAGTATCCTCTCACTGTAGATTGGTTTACCTATGCAGCTGTATATGTACGTGTTCCTGTGTGTACACATATGTGTGAGTGTACATGCATAAGTGTGGAGGCCAGAGGTATCTTATGCAGTTGTTGTACACCTTGTTTGTATGTGTACGCAAGTGTACATGCACATGTGTGTGCGTACATGGAGATCATGTGGTCAAACTCAAGTGTTGACTTCAATTGCTGTCCAGTTTATTGTTTAAGGCATAGTATCTCATGAGTCCAGGGCTCACAAATTCACCTAGATTGGCTGGCCAGTGAGCTCCTAGAATCTGCCTGTCTCACCCAGTGCTGGGATCACAGGAGGCAGGCACGACCGTACTCTGAGGCCCCGAGGATGGAACTCAAGTCCTTGTGCAAGGACAGCATGGACTTTACTGCTTCAGCCATCTTCCCAACCCTATTTATTTCATGTTGCTGTTAGGTAGCTAGAAGCTAGCTAGTTAGCTGGCTCTAGCTGAGCCAGGCCTAGAGCCTGAGGGCAGGGCCAGTTTTGGGCTACCCTCTCACCTCCAGCTAGGCCTGAATGGCAGGTGACCATTTTCCCCTCAAAGGCAATGCCTGACTTTGACCCACCAGGCCTCCATGTCCCTGGCCAATGACAGTCCCTGTCCAAACAGTCCAGGTTAGATTCCCAGCTGTGATACCTCAGAACCTTGCCTTCTCCCAGCACTGTGCGGGGACGGAATGAACACCAGCTGCTAGCTCACTTGTCAGCTTCCCCAGGAAAAGGATTTTTCACCCCGAGTCTTCTAGACATATGGACTGAGACAAGCATTCCTCTACTTGGAGGGCAGACTCCCTCCTGGATCCAGTGTCTCTCTTTTTCTTTGGAAAGAGCACTGGAAATGATTCTGTGGACAGCCTCACTTCTCTGAGACTTGGTTTCATTTTGGTGGAGGCCAGGCCGCAGTGGGCCTCAGCTATCGCTTTCTGTATTGAGTGGTAGCTATGCGCCTGGTTCTTTTATCCTTCCAAGCGTCCACTCTTTGTCCTATGCCTCCTGTCAAAAGCCCCAGGGCTGGCCTGGCCTGGGTCCTCCCACTTTAAATTCTGTCCACACTGGCTGATGTCCCTGTTAGCCTCTAACTTCCTCTTAGAGCCCTGGGTATACTCGGGCCTCTGTTAGGCTGGCATTTTCCTCAAGCGTGTCTTCTGGTCAATTTAATCCTTCCTGTAAATTCTTACATCTCTTGACAGTAAATCCTCCTCAGCACTTGAAGTGATATTCTTGGGTTACTTTTGTCTGTTTTCTCTTTCAGAGTGTGAGATCTTTGGCATAATAGTGCTATCCAGGAGTCCCACTGTACAGTTAGGCAGAAAGGCGGCAGCATTCCTGCGCTTGACTCTGACTAGGGATGGAAGGTATGGGAGGGGTTGGAGGAGATCTCTATCTCAGCAAAAAGGAAGCAGAGATGCACACACCCGCTCAGCCTGAACCTCAGGGAGCTGAGATGAGATGCCCAGGGATGTATACAGAGGGAGAAATATGAACTTGGTAAGTCTTATTGCAGAATGCTGCCTCATGTCTCCGGGTGCCAGCTCCCCACGAGGCCCCATTCTCTATGCTCAGGCCTCTAAGTCCAGAGACAAACACTCCTTGGAGGATGCCCTCCCAGGATCCTCACAGAAGTCACAGTTAGTCATAGGCCGAATGAAGAGGGTGCATCATTACCACGGGAGTGGCTTTGCAGTAAAAGGACGGAGCAGTTTTTAAAGCAAGGCTCAAATTTTAAAACACATAGAAAAATTCATGTAGTTGAGGAACTTAAGAAGTTTTAACTTCATAATCAGAGTTGATGATAACTTGGTAGACAATGTCTGCATATTCTGTATCACACAAGGGATGGGTATTCAACGGTGCTATGCACAATGCCTACACATGAAGAGGTGGTGGGGGCGGGGAGGATGTGCCCTTGTTATGTAGAGCTGTACAGCAAAGCATCTGTCTCATCGCCCGCAGAGTAGAACTGTGGCCTGACTTAGCTGTGTCTCCTTGCTTCAGGTCTCTTGGGGGGCTGCAGTGAAGGTGTTGACTAGGGCAGTGATGATCTCAGGCTGCACTGGAGAAAGCCGCTCCCCAAGCTCAGTAGCTTGTGGGTCCCAGGACTCTACTACTCTCAGGGCTTTGGACTGAGACCCTCAGTTCTTTGCTGGCTGCTACCTAGAAGCCACATGTGGTTCTTGGCCCTGTGAGCTTCTCTAAAGGACAGATCAGAAGACAGCAATGATAGAGCACGTGTGTAGCACACGCAAGGTCCTGCTTTCATCCCAAGAACTGTAAAAACAGTAGCAAACGGTAGCGCTTTACCATATCCAGTTGAGGACGAGACAGAGACACAGCGAGGAGGCCCGTCCCTTGTAAACTAACCTTTCAAGTACAAGCTGTCATCGCTCGTTTATTCTGTCCGGCTTACCCACAAGGGGAAATGATTATACACAAGGGCATGACTACCAAGAAGTCAGATAACAGGTGGCTGTCATTGCAGCGCACCTATCATGGGGTGAAATAGGCCGGTCACAGAACAAGCAGTGACAGCCTAAACTCATGAGGCAATTCTCACCTTCTGTGGTAGAGGAGAAAGCAGAGATAAAACTAAAAAGAGAAGCCATGCTTTGGTGGAGAACAGTTGCAGACTGTTAACTTCTAGTTTTGATGAGCACGTTAGATCCTAGGTACTGTCTTACAAGATGGTAGGCAGACATGTTGATGTGCACTGTTCTTCATAGGCTTAAGATCTGAGTGTTCGGTCCTTGGATGGTAGCACTATCTGGGGGAACTCTGAAAATCTACGAAGTGGGGCTCATGGGGAGGAAGTAGGTCACTGGGGGCGGGCCTGCTGGAGGCTTGAGTGCCTTCTGGCTGGCCATGCAATGAGCAGTTCTTTTCCATCACAACATCCAGTCCACACTTGTGGAAACCAGTGACCATGCATTTTGCCCACTGACACCTTGAGGCAAAATAAATTCCATCTCCTTTACAAATTGCTCTGACTCAGCTCAGTGAGGCAAAGCACAATAGGGACACTGAGCATAAAAATGCATGCGCTTTTTGCACAGCAAGTGACTTAAGAATCGACTATAGAAGAGTACACAAGGAAGAGTGTTCCAGAAGGATAATTGAGACAGTGTTTGTGAGAGTGAGAAGCATATTATAAATTGTATTAGTTTTAATACAAAGTTTTCAGCTCTTATGTATATATAACTATTTAGTTACAGAAAATGAAGACTTGACATCTTCCTATTATCACCCCAGAGCATAAAATAGCGAATTAGTCATTGCCCTGGATTAGAATGTTTGATTTTTTAAAAACTGCTATTTGACATGCTGATTTGAGTTTCACTTACAAAACAAAACAAAAACAATACAACAAAACAAAAAATACCCTGCTAAATGAAATTTGGCTTAGAACTTTCTAACGATTTCTGAAATGGCCTGAATGCACTTCTGTCGCTTTGTACTGCGTCTCTATGTGAGGCAGTGTCCTCAGCACTGACTGTTATAAAATCAGAAGTCTGTCCATGAAAAGTGTTGAAGACGCTCCATGTCCTGCAGTGTCAAATATTCACAGGAGTGATTCTCTGTGTGAAAATAAACATGCACACCCATCTGATTAGTATCCACTTCCTTTCATCTTTAGTAAGTGGTAAAATTATGTCTGCGTTAGTTGCATTTGCCATTGTTGTCAGAAAATACCTGACACAGGAAAAAAAACCTACGGAGGGAGGGGTTTCTTTTTGGCTAGTAGTTTGAAGCTACAGTCCGTCCACCATTGTGGGGAGATGCCAGCATCAGGAATAGGAAAGCAGCTGGTCTCATCACACCCACATAGAAAGCAGAGAGAGATAGATGATGGAGTTCGAGACTCACTCTCTCCTATTTAGCCCGGGACCCCAGCCTTTGGAGTGGTGTCACCTGTGTCAATATGAGTCTTTTCATCTCAATTAAACCAATCTAGAAAATTCCTCACCGACCCCAGAGGCTTGTCTGTCTGGAGGCTTTCAGGTTGATGATCAACATTGATCATTACAATACCTGTGCCACGAAGCACTTCAAAGTACATTGATGATTTATTACCAGTGTACGTGTAGCTTCTATCTGGCTGCTATTTGCCATGCTGACTGGGGAAGAGATCTCTACAGCCAGGGCCAGGTGAGAATTTTCTTAGGTGAAAAGGGGTTGCAGGTGGAACAAGTTGAAAAGCTCTGCTTTACCTGGCTGACAGGGAGCTGGGGAAGTTGGGCCCAGGCATGGGGTGAGGAGGATGAGATCTTATCTGGAATGTTAAGGAAGTATTGGTTTACTGTTCATGTCAACGTCCCTTTCTTTTCCCTTTCTGATGCTGGTCCTGATTGAAATAGGAAGAGCAGAGTTGGAGGAAACTTGGAGACCTTACTGCAAAATTGGAGGCTATGGGGATCCTAGGATTCTTTTGGGAGAGACTTGGATATGTCCTACAATAGATTTCAAGCTAGTAACAACACATCCAAAGAAACTTCTTAAAAAATTAATTTTGTGTGTTTTAATTATGTGTGTGCATGTACGTATATGTGGCGGGGGGGGGGGGGCGGGGGGGGCGTATGTTCAGGTCAGGGCAGGTGCTTGTAGAAGCCAGAAGTGAACATCAGACCCCCAGCCAGGAGCTGGAGTTACAGGTGGTTGTAAGCTCCCTCGTGTGGGTGCAGGTGAGCCATCTCAGATTCTTTTACAAGAGCCGTACCTGCTTTGAACCTCCGAGGCATCTATCAAGTCCCCACGGATTCTTTGATGTGAGCAGCAGACACAGAACGGTGGCGTCACACAGGAGCACTGCGGTGCTTTACACAGGTGCATTGAGTACAAAGAAGCCCGGAAGAAACAGACAGGCTGGGGAGGCTTCCTAGAGGAGGGTGCCTAAGCCTACTTGCCTCAAAAGACAAATAGATATTACCCAGCAGAACTGGAGAAAGCAGGTAAGGAAAAAAGCGATAGGAAAAAAAAAAAAGTCTTGCAAAAGAGGCTTAGCGGACTTGGAGTGGAGGGCGCGGGGCTGGGTCAAGAGGTAGGAGGCAGATGCAGGTGGGAGATGTTATGAAGTAACTAATACTGGGGAAGTTTCCGAATTATGCCTTGAAGGCTGGCTGTCAGTTAAGGTACCCTGCTTTCACCTTTTCTTAATCTCAATTCTGCCTTTTAAAAGTCAGTCTTCCTTGAAACTCTTCACCCTACCCCTCCGCACCGCCCCCCCCCCCCCCCCCCCCGTTTTGCCTCTTGCACAACTTGAGAAGTCCAGCAGCAAGAGTGTTTGAAGTGTTTCTGTAAAGATGGGTTATGGCTTCTGAATGACCCACATGGGAACACTGGCCTGTGGTCCTTGACACTCGGCAGTGAACAGGTTTTGCCTGAGTCAGAAAAATAACTGCAGACTAGGGGCTTCTCTGGACAGAAAGGCGTGGGACGGACGCACTACATGAGGACGCAGATCATGGGCACCAGTGTCCTGGAGGCTGCCCTGTCAGGCTGTCTTTGGACGTCAGCATTCCAGCCCCAGACTCACCCCTCTGTGGGCACAGTGCTGAGGGAGCCTCTCATGAAGCCTGGGGCCTGGGAACTGTCACTTGCAGGCTGCTTTCAGTGAGAAAAGATTTTGAGTGATGCTGTGTCTCTCAGTTGTTTAGCAGTTATGGATCCCAGAACTGTTGTTTAAATTGCCCCAAACCTAAGATTCCTGTCTATTAGTGAGAGAAATGATGGCCTCAGAAGGGACAGAGGCCCTCTGTACCCCTGAAAGCAGAGCACCAGTTTCTCTCCCCCCTCCTCAGGCCCTCCCATCTCTCAGCACTTAGATATCTGTTTTTCTGGTCTTGGACAAGCCTTTGATGTTCTGCTGAGTTATGTAAAGACAATTCCCAGCTCCTAATTTTCAAAAGCAGAGGTCAAGATGACAGAAAGGTATCCTGCTCTGCCTGAGTAATAGGTGAATGTCTTGGCTAGGTTTCTATTGTTGTGGTAAGACACCCTGACCAAAAGCAACATTGGGAGGAAAGAGTTTCTGTCTGCTTACAACTTTGAGGTCACACTCCATCACTGAGGTAAGAGAGGGCAAGCTATTGCTTCTTTGTCCTTGTGTTACGATGAAGGGTGCTCATGAAAGGAGGGAGGGCACAGCACAACCTTTCTATAAAGTACAAGAGGCAGATGTGAGTTCAGATGCAAACTTGGCTGTGGCTGATGTGTGACTTTGAACTCAACAAGTCTAGGACCTTAAGAACGTTTTCTTAACCCCTCAGGGACTCAGTGCACCCACCCACCTATGAAACAGAGGTGATGATACCAGTGTCGTGACTTCATTTTTTATTTTCTTGAGATGAGGGACCTCGTTGCTCAAGCTGGCCCTGAACTTGACACGTGGCCAAGCATGCCCTTGGATCTCTGTCCCTCCTGTCTCTGCTTCTCTAGTGCTTGCCTTATACACAGAAGCCACCATGCCCAGTTTGTATGCTGATTAAGATCTAGCTCTGGCCTCCCACACACAGGATGGATGAGCTGTCCACCACTGAACTGTGTCCCCAGGACTCTCATGTGGCTGAATATCTTTGGCTGTAAGAATTAAGAAGCTCACTGATGTCATTAGCTTTGCATCCCTCAGATGTGCATTTCAGGTGCTCAACCCACCTTCAGCAAGCACACAGCTAGCAGCCAGGTGATGAGGGCTGAACCTCTGCTTTATTTTGGGGGCACAGACCCTCACTGGATATATTGAAAGTGAGTAGAAGCAGTCGGTTGGTGTGAGGAGCTGTGGCTCTGGGTACATCCTGCTTTTTGGGGGGAATGAGGAATTAGAAATAAATTCCTAGCCAGACATGACTGGTGACACACTCTCCAGAGTGTTTAGGCTGTCATGTCATACATGGGAACTCCATCTCTTCCAAAATACTAGTGCCTGTAGCCCTGGCAAACCCCAGCTCCTCCTTAATTGAAAGAGAGAGAGAGAGAGAGAGAGAGAGAGAGAGAGAGAGAGAGAGAGAGAGAGAGAGAGAGAGGCAGGCAGAGTTCCTCCTGCCTCCACTGTGGCCCCATTATGCAACCGCAGTCCTGGTGGAAATGCTGAGTTCCCCTGGCTATAGGAGGCTGGACCCTGGGATCCCCCTCTCTTAAAGCTGAGGCTAAAGGCCGAGGTGATTTTCTCTCTTTTATAACATCATAAAAAAACATCTAATTCCTCAGACATCTCTTTCAGGCTCATGTCCAGGTCACAATTAGCAGGTAATCCCATAGGCCTGTGATCCATCAAGGCCTGCAGCCTGCCTGACATGACCCGCAGCAGGGGAGAGCCTGGGACGGCCTTAAGGCTGCTCCACTCCCATGGCATCGAAACAAAGCTGGCTTCCTTTAAGGCCTCTCCTTGCCTATCTGGAGCCAGTGCCAGCAGCTTTCTAGCCTCTTGCTGGTGTGGCTCTCTGGCCACCATTTCCCTTCTCAAAGGGAACACTGCCCTCACCCACTCAAGCTACGCAAAGTCAGAAGAACCTCTTTCTCCATGAAATCATGGAAACGCTGGACTTGGCACCTTCAGACACTGTGCAGTTTCAGTTTACAATGGGGGAAAATGAGCCTCAGAGACCTCAAGTGGCTTTCCTGGGGTTACGCCATGAAGATGAGTGGCAGGAGATGAGTGGAATCCAGATTTGCCAGTATACACCCAAACCAGCTCCTAAACCGAGATGCCCATCTGTCTGCGGACTTACTTCTGGGTGTTCATGGACACCTACCAAATACTTGCTAGGATAGATCCTAGGTTCCCTGGGAGCTGGCCCTGGGGCCACCTTGAAAAAATTATCAGAGCTTCCCTTCTGTTCTCCCAGCTCAACCCAGACAATCCAAGAGGAGACAAGTAAGAGAGTGGCAGGAAGCAGCATCTAGTGGGAGCCTGACCCTCCACACACACACCCCTCTCCTCCCCAGCCCTCCCTGTCCCTCCACACACACACCCTGCCCCTCCCCAGAACCCCCATTACCCTCCACACACACCCCTCTCCTCCCCAGCCCTCCCTGACCCTCCACACACACACCCTGCCCCTTCCCAGAACCCCTGTTACCCTCTACACACACACCTCTCCTTCCCAGCCCTCCCTGACCCTCCACACACATACCCCACCCCTCCCCAGAACCCCCCTGACCATCCACAGCCCTCGCTGATCTTCCCCTGACTTGACACCCTCTGATGCTCCTTGTCCCTCCCTGGCCTCTGAAGACATGGAGCCCTTGGGTCCTGCAGTCACAGCATCCCATGGTAGCCAGCACAGGCCATTCCACTGCTAACCTAGGGAGAGCAGAGTAGAAGAAGAGCAGCACAGGACTGGCGGCTGCGCACCAGATCTCTGGCCCTGACAACTCCTCTTTAGACTGTGCAACATTTGGTGATGCAAGCCCACCCGTCTGGGCTGTGCTTTAAAAGGAAGCAAGGATTGCTGGTATTTAACTGCTCTGAGCAGGAACGGTACTTAGTTCTTTCTAGACCACCTAGCTCAGGGCCCAGCCCATGGCAGTTGCTATGCAGCTGCTATGCGGGTATGCCTACTATGTCCATGAGATTGGACAGATGTCAACCCTTCTGAGACTCAGGTTTGTCCTCTAAGCCAGGGAGGTGATTCTCATCCATGACCTTAACCAGGAATCTATGGGAAAGTGCCTTTTCAGGGTCTGTGCTCAATATTTGTGTCCTTCCTCTGTGTAGTAAGACCAACACAGACTTGTAGGGGGCTGAGGAAGATCTATCTATCTATCTATCTATCTATCTATCTATCTATCTATTACACACACACATATACATACATATATGGAGAGAGGGAGAGAGAGAGAGAGAGAGAGAGAGAGAGAGAGAGAGGTGGGAGAGAAGGAACAAAGTGAAGGCTCAAGTACAGTTACTTGCACTGTGAGCTTCCCATGCCTTTACTTGTATGAGTATTTTGACATCTGTGACTCTTTCCGTCCTCCCCACTTTCCTCCCTCCATCTTTTTCTTTCCAGCTGTTAAGAAAAAGACAAACCACTCCATTATATTTTTTTTGGAAAATATACTCCTTATAATTAATTAATAAAATAGAAAAGGTTGTGAGATGTATGCAGTGAAATAAGAAACAACTCTTACTGAGAACAAGCACACATGATACTGTGATCTTTGCATAGACATAGACAGAAAAAATATAGACCCTTAAAAACACTTTAATAAAACGAGCTCATAATTCTAAATACAATTTTAAACCATGAAAGCACCACTTTGAATTTCATTGGAATTTAACCAAAGAAAATACACTGAAATAAGACTTCGGAAGTTAGTAGGGAAATACGTTTTTACAGTGGGATAGTATTTTGTGAAGACATGTCTAAGGTTAGCCAGAAGAGGCTGTCATCATTTATCTTAAGAGGAGACAGTACAGTTGTTCATGTCCCAGTGTTACGTCCTCACATAGGCCATCTCTGCAGCACCAGAGTCTTCAATGGACAGCTTCCCAGGCTAGCGAATGTCGTCTGAAAATCCCGGAAGCTGTCCAGTATTAACACCCATTCTACTGATCGGTAAAAATGATGATACGAGACATCAAATGACTTCAACAAGCACAGGGTGGAAGAGGAAGAGTGGAAAGCCAGATCTGTTGGAACTCAGGAGAGCGGGGCCACGCCACATTCAGGCGTGTGACAGTCACGTTTGGGCTGTAATGAATGGAGAGCTGAGTGCTCTGTTGCCTCTTCCTGCTTCTTTCCCTAGACAGCTGGAGTCTTTGTGGGTTACCTTACTAGATTTGCATCACTTAGACTAATGGCTCTGTGGCTAAGGTACTTCTAGTTATACAGATATCCATCTCTTGGCCCACTTACTCTCTAGTGGGCAGGAGTGGTGAATTGGTTACTTAAAAAAAAAATCTGTAACCAAATTACTAACTGAAAGCAACTTAAGGAAGAAAGGGTTTCAAGGCATCGTGCCCATCATGGCTGGAAGGCTCACGGGGCGGAGTGCAGGGTGGCTAGTCACACATAGGGTGGCACCTGCAGCTGGGAGAAGAGGGAGATGAGGTTCCTTAGCTTCCTTTTCATCTTCTTATTCAGTCTGTGACCCTAGCCCATGGGGGTGGTGCCACCCACACGCCCTCCTTAAGTCCCTTTGAAAACCCTCTTTTTAAAAAATTTTATTTTATTAATTTATTCATATTATATCTCAATGGTTATCCCATCCCTTGTATCCTCCCATTCCTCCCTCCCTCCCATTTTCCCCTTACTCCCCTCCCCTATGACTGTGACTGAAGGGGACCTCCTCCCCCTTTATATGCACATAGGGTATCAAGTCTCTTCTTGGTAGCCTGCTATCCTTCCTCTGAGTGCCACCAGGTCTCCCCATCCAGGGGACGTGGTCAAATATGAGGCATCAGAGTACGTGTGAAAGTCAGTCCCCAATCTCCACTCAGCTGTGGAGAATGTCCTGTCCATTGGCTAGATCTGGGTAGGGGTTTGAGGATTACTGCCTGTAAGTGTCCTTCAGTAGAAGAATGGATAAAGAAATTGTGTTACATTTATACTATGGAATACTACTCAGCTATTAAAAACAAGGAATTCCCGAAATTTGCGGACAAATGGATTGAGCTAGAAATGATCATAATGAGTGAGTTAACCCAGAAGCAGAAAGAGTCAAATGGTATATACTCACTTATATCTGCATACTAGCCCAAGGGGCATGTCCCAGGAAAGTCTTCACTTACCAGGAAACTGGGACAGAGGGGAGAACATCCTATTGAGACTCTAGATGAGAGAAGCATGGGAGAATGGCAAAGTAGAAGGATCCAGAGGGTCCTAGAAACCTACAAGAAGAACATTATGATAGGCAGATTTGGGCCCAGGGGTCCCGCTCAAACTATGGAACCAGCCAAGGACAATACAGGCAATAACCTGAAAACCCTCTTATAGACCTGGTCAGAGCTCTGTCTCTTGGGTGGCTCCGTATCCAGTCAAGTCTGACAGTGAACATCAGGCAGCAGGGCTATGGGTGATATAAAGCAACATCAGCCACGTGCGATCCCATGAGTGCAGCAAGAGAGATGAAGGCTGCTGGGGATGGAGTCCTGCCAAGTACCTGGGACAGAGGAGCTGCCTTGAGAGCTATGCTTAGTCGGAGCTGCAGCAAAGGGCCCCTCATGGGCTTTTACTCCTAAACTCTGCTCCTCTTTCTCTTTCTCAGTTGACTGACCTCCCCTCTCGCAGTGTCTTGCTTAAGAAGGGCTTGTGGGTATTGTATCGCTGGGCTTATTACATTTGAGAGATGTTTTTACACAACAGCATCATATGCCATCCTCCACCCTGCCTGTTTACTTTCCTCTCTAAGCACATTGTGAATGTTGGGTTTTGGCTTTGAGTGCTGCTTGGAGAGTGCTGAGGCGGACAGCCTACTCTCTCTGGCTGTCCGAATACCTGGAGCATCACTGTTTAATCAGCCAGTATCTTGAGTGGCTTTGAGTTTTCCTAGACTAAGGCATGCTTTTTACTTTACATATTCAATTTTTAAAAATCTTGGATAATTAAGAAAATGTACTTTTGGATTTAGTTTAGATTCTAATCTTCTTGTTATTGAGTGATTTTTAAATCAACTAACTTCTCCATACCAACTCTCATGTCTTTGTTTTAGTCTGCATTTGCTCTATCTCAAGCTTAAACCCACATAAATAATTTACATTCTGAAGACTCTACCTGTTTCTTCTCTCTCTAGCTTTGGTGCTGGTTCAGTAATGAGGAGGCTTGGGTCTTTGGCTTTCTCCCTTAGATCCTCCATCTCCTTTTTTGTTTTTAAACTCATTAGTTTGTCTTTCAGGCCTTATGTTCCTGGATTTATGCTCTTATTAAGAAGCTGTATAACACGAAGGAGTGGTGACGAATTCCTGTCTCTCTCTCTCTCTTTTTTTTTTTTTTTTTTTACTGTGTTATCTCCAAGGTTGGTTCTTGCTTCTCCTTTTTTTTTTTTTTTTTTTTTTTCTTTCTTCCCCTACTTCCCAGCTCTCCCTTTTCTAGAACACATGTCTGCATAGTTCCTCTCTGAATAGAGGGCAGAGGTTTCGTGCTGCCTCATCTCACCAACACCACCTTTCCTGGAGCTCAGTATAAGTTGTCTGATTCTCTTTTTTTGCCTTGAAAGTAATGCTCACATCCAGGATGCATCTCAACTGACAATGAGAGGAGCCTGAGGAGCCATCCTTCCAGCCAGTACAGTAGAGTCTCCTGAGGCAGAAGTATGGATGTCTGATGGCTGGTGTAGGAATGGGCACGGACCAGTGGTGACGAGTATAACCCTTTGCTACCAGAGCTCAGAGAAACAAATTTGACAAGCCAGGAAGCTGCATTTGATGTTCATGTAAAACTCGGAATCACTTTCTACAAGTCCAAAAAGCTTAGGCTCTGGAAACAGACAAACTTGTATTTGGTCCAAAAACTGGGATGTCCTGTTTTCGTAATCATGGGCTTCTATTTTCTTCTCTTCAAGATGGAAATAATAATAAAATTATTCTTGTAGAATGGTTATGATGGTTTGGTGAGTCAATGAAAGCAACCGTTGCCTCAGGGCTGGCAGCTTTAACAAGGCTAGCTCTTGTCATTAACAGTGTGCATAGTCCTTGTAGGCACTGAGGAGGGAAATGGTTAAGAAGGGATTTGAAGTAGCAGAAGTATGTAAGAGTGGCTGGGGATATGGCCCTGTTGGGAAAGTGCCTGTGGGATAGGCATTACGTTCTGATTAACTCTAGCACCTCTTAAGATGGGCATTGGCTGCATGATTGTGATCTTAGCACTTGGAAGGTTAAGATGGGAGTGCAAGGTCATGCACAGTTGAGTAGAGGGTACAGAGAATTCTAGACTAGGCTGGGCTACATGAAAGACTGTTTTTGGATATGACCTAAAGTCCATTAGGTACCAGATATAGTTATTAGGGCTGTTAGTTAATCATTCATAAAGGGAACCTGGACTCAAGCTAGGAAACCCATGAAACCAACGTCACTGCTCCAAGGTGTGATGAGAGGTGAAGGAGAGGGGGGCGGGAACTCACATTACCTTAGCCTAGTCATTGTACAGATGTCCCAAGAGCAATGCCGCCGACATTTGGTTAGAAATGAAAGATCTCCAGCTCCATTTGGTATCACTGAGTCAGAAATTCAGAAGCCAAGACTGTGACAAGTTCTTTAGGTGTTTCAGATGGAGGCAAGGTTTAGAGACCCATTATTTTCTTCTCCAATGGAGCTGGTGTTCGGGAGTGCTGTCAGTGTAGAAACACAGTACCTTGGGGGTGCCTGACTGCTATCTCAGAACAAGAAGTCAGCTGTGACTTTGCGGGGAGCAGGAGACAGAGTTGCAAGAGTCACTGAACATTTTCATAGGCATACAATCAACCTGTATATTTATTCTTCTAAATATGTATCTTCCTCCTTATCATCATCTGGATAGATGGTAGTGCTGCTGTGCTGAGTTGTTGGGTTTTTTTTGTTGTTGTTGTTGTTGTTTTTTTTTTTTTTTTAGTGAACTGTAATTTCAATTATAAAAAGATAAAATATAGGGAAAAAAAACTTGGCCCATTTTTAGTTTTGATAAAAGCTTGGGGCTTGCTGTGGAAGCCAGTGTCATCTGCCATCTGGTGGCAGCATACCTCACTGACAAGTGTCAGCGGTACTGTGTGTCAAGAGCTGTCCTGCATGTCTGTAGAGACATGAACCAGCCTGTGGAGAAGGAGAAACTGAGGAAGATATCCTACCATGCCAGGCTGTAGGGTTCCTTCTTCTTGAGAAGTGAGATGAGGTAGGGTAGAGAGAGGACTGTAGGCTCAGACAGAAGGGTTTACAACCTAGTGTCTCTGAACCTCAGTACTAATGCTTTCACCTCCAGATCAGAGGGGGGGGGGCGGGTCACACCAGGGGAGGAACAGCTGGATGTGTTTGGAGAACTGTTAGCTAGCTGCCCAGATGTGAACTGTTTATTATTTATGCTTCAACCTTGGTCTTTACTTACGGAATGTAACATTTTCTGCTGGAGGAATTTTAGCTATTACCAAGCAGGTGGAGGAGGTATGTGGTGTTTGGTTTTGTCTTGATTTTTTTTTTTAAGGATGTAGGGGAGGGAGAAAAGACTGAGCCCTGGGATCACCCTAACTATAAATACTGAGTGGAGGAAGAATGCCCACCTCCAGGGTCCCAGGAAGCTGTGGGCTGGTGGATCAAGAAATGGAGTCATTAGCCTTCAAGCGGCTCCTTGTTCGTTTGTGTGTTGTCTTGATGTGCAAGAAGGCCGGTTAGAGAGAAAGAGAGCAGACTTAGGGATGAGAGAGGAAGAGGAGAGGGCGATGGGGGAAGGGAGGTTGCACAAGCTCACACCAGGGGAAAGGGAAGTAGTAACTAAGAGAATCAGGAAGAGAAGAAATAGAAATAAGCTAGATTAGAATGAGCCAAATGAATGGAAGAAGGCTTTCCCTGGTGCCACCTCCCTGGCAATTCTGGGTTGCCAGCCCTTTCCACCTGACAACCCTTTCTCTCTATAGCTGGGTTCTGTGACTAAAGGGGTCTCTCCTCTGAGACTTTGGGCTTCCTCCACGTGGACTGTTCAGATCCGATATGCCCAGTGAGAGAAGAGTCAGGCATGCTGGGAAAAGAGAACAGATGTCTTTGAAATCATCTAAATTGTCTCTATTTTTAAAGAAGTTACTCTCTCCATTGCTGCCAGATCTGAAAGTCCAATTTGCCAGGATAATATATCCGGTATGGATAAAGATTTCCAAGCTTGAAGTATTTGTTGCTTAGCAACCTAGAGGCATGAAAGGCTTGCTGGAGCTTGATCATTTGACCTTTTGTAGGGGACGAGCCTTCCTCAGTGGATACTGTGGGCTGAGAAATCACAAGGGCTCACCTAGGCTTCGGCTCCCCTGTGGCACCCTTGGTCTCTCTCCTTTGAGGGTGCTGGGGAAAGAAAGCCAGAAAACAGAATCCCAGAGGTTGCCTCAGGAGGAGAGTCCCAGGAAAATAGAGAATGGAGATGGGGTAAGAAAAAACAAAGAGAGCAACGGCTCTGCCCATGGAGGGCTCCCTGGCCATTGGGTCCAGACCCAATAACTACTGCTTGAGTGGTTTGGATACAACAATGGCATTTCTGTTCTGAAGAGACTATTTTTAATGCATGTTTCACTCTGTACCTTGTCATTATTGCCATCCATCCCTGTTGCTGTTTAGGAAAACACTTTTAGTCACTATGTGGTGGGGTGGACACGCCTCTCCTTGCTGACCCAGAATCTAATCCATGCTTGCAGGCCTCAAGCTGCAGCAGACTTGTGCTCCGCTGAGGAACTGGGTAAACAGGAATAGGCGTTGTGGCTGGCCCCTCATCTATGTCCGCTTTGGTCAGGTCAGGAATGAACCAATTTTGGTCTAGTTTCCGTCCTTCTATCTCTTCCCAGTTCTGGCCTCGTGTGGTTGAATGAGAAATGTCCCCTACAGGCTCAGGTATTTCAACACTTGGTCCCTAAATTGATGATGCTGTTGGGGAGATGGTGCAGCCTCGCTGGAGGAAGTACATCACTGGGGGGTTGTGCTCTGAGAGTTTATAGCCTCTCCCCACTTTCTGTTCAGCTCTTTTTACCTCATGTTTGCTACTGAAGATGTGGTCTTTCAGCTCCCTGCTCCGGCCACCATGCCTGCTTCTGGCCACCATGCCTGCTCTGGCCACCATGCCTGCTGTCACTTGCTCCTTCCAGGATGGCCTTGTATCCCCTGGAGCAATAGCAGAAAATAAATGACTACACATTGCATGACGGTGGTTTTAGTTTTACCCATAAGGCTTGTGGGTCAACCACTTAGCATGTGCAATTCCCATCTCCTCTGGCCCTCCTTGCTGCTTCAAAGGTTGCCCCTTAAAGAAAGGCAAGCTGGGGTTCTCAGGAGAGCTTGTGTTCCTCATGGAGCTGTGCCTTTCCCACCCCTCTCTCCCCACTAGATGCTGCAGACCTGTTGGGGCTGTGAGAGAAGACAGCTTCAGGGTGGCGTTGGCTGTGAGGAGGAAGGAGAACAGAGAGATGAATGAAGCAACATGGATGACATGGCTACTCTACCCCCAATGTTTAGCTTTTCCTTGGGTTTCTTGTTATTGAAACTCATTGTTTCCCTCAGTGGCTAAGACAGTTTGAACTGAGTTTTCTGCCACTAAGAACCAGATACTCCTTCTTGATGCAGGAGCATTTATTGCACACTTTGCGCTCCATGCCATGCTGCCATGTGTGTTATGCACAGAGTCGTTAAGGGAGGTTGGAAGGGATTCCCCGGCATTCCCATTTCTTCATCTGGGGCAGAGTTGGGTGTCCATCCAGGGCAATGTGACTACAGAAAGTCAGCTGATGGTAGAGTAGGAGCAGGCAGGAGCAATACTGTGCTAATTTGAATACAAAATGTCTCTCATTGTCTAATGCACCTGAACACTTGCTACCCAGTTGTTGGCACTATTTGGGGAGGCCATGGGACCTTTAGCAGGTAGAGCCTTGCTAGAGGAAGTGTGTCACTAGAGGCAGGTTTAAGAGTTTATAACCAAGCACCGCTTCCTTCTTCTCTTCTTCCTGTGCACGGATAAAGATGTGATCCGTCAGCTTCTTGCTCTTGGCCATGTCTTCCCTGCCAAGATGGCTGTTCTCTCTGGAATCCTAAGACAACATGACCCTTTCTATCCTTAAGTTGCTTTAGTTCATGGGACTTTTAATCACAGCAATAGAGGAGTAATATTGAACACATATCTGAGCACTAAGCTCACGTGGCAGACAAAAGCCAAGGCTAGCACAACAAATAGAACCTACAATAGCTTCCAGCGAGCTGACGTGCTCGGAGCCCTCACATGACACCATGTGGCCCCGCTATGGCATCACACAGTCTTCATTAAGGACATTCTGAATGTCATAAGAAGTAACAAATTCATGGGAACTTCTCATTCCTAGAAACTCTTGTGGAAACGCTTGTAAGGTTCTTCAACTGATGCTTCCTGATTTGACATCTTCTCATCCATTTTCTTCTGATGTGAATCAGAAAACCCTTGGGATGATAAGACTATTGGGATGTAATAATGTTAATTAACATTGGTTAAGTGTATTTTGTTTATAAGGGCATTTGTATATTAGTAGTATTATGTCCTTAGGCAAGGTGGGCCCAAAGTGTCAGAGACGTAGAATAAGTGCCCCCGAGGTCACACAGCTAGAACTATGTTCTTAACATTCCTACTACTTGGCTTTCTAGTGGACAAGATGAACAACACCTCCAGCCAATGTCCTTGCTAGCCAGAGTGTAATTGCTCTAGTCATAGATGGAACACTGCAGGCCAACTCAGAAAACCAGAAGGATCCCACACTCTGTAGGAACGAACAGCCAGCATACTTTGTCCCATGCAAATGGCTGCTGCATTTAAGCTCATCTTACACCTTACATCTTACCTCTGGAGTCAAGAAATAGAGAGGCCACATGAAGCAGCAATGTCTGTGGAAAAACAGAGAGCTAGCTCAACAGAAAACAATAGAAGACTTCACTACGTTCCAGTAGTATGTCCTGTGTGGAGGGCTGGGAGCCATGTAATTCTGACTCTTCCTACATACAATATACTCCATTAAGTTGTGGAAAATTAAAAAGCAAAACTGGAATTGTGTCACAACACATCTGAAGATAATTGGCAATGTTTGCCTAAATATCTCATCAATTGCAGAAGTCATAAAAATGACAAATTTCACTTACAAAAGTTAAATGTGTTTATAAGGCAAATGTACCATGGAATATACGAACAGCAAAGAGCCTCAAATCTTAATAGTTAAGGAATTCTTATAAATCACTAAAATTAAAAAAAAAAAAGGCATGTAGTAAAATCAAACATCAAAATGTTGGGAAACCTGTATAAACGGCTAATAGCTGTGTCAGTTGTACATGCTAAGACACAATGTTCATCCTAAGCAGGAGATTCAGCAAGCCCACTTCTAGAAATGTGCCTTGAACAGAAATGATCAGTACCATATCAATCAATAATTTGAAAATTGAAATTTCTCTAAACTTCTGAATAGAGATGAGGCAGAGTCAATGGCAGTGGCTGTCCATTCGAAGAACCTACAACGGGGATCAGTAAGATGTGCTAGCTGTGTATTTGCTGGCACTAGAATGGGAAACTTGATCTGTCATTGATGCAAGACATCCACCTAGATAATTAATATGTCTGTACATGCCTGTGTCTGAGTATATCATCCTTCATGTTCTTCTACAGTAAGTACACATTTCTGTGTAATAAATACATTAGCACACTGTTTTGTATGTGTAAGTATTACAGGATTTAAAAGCAGATGTGTCTGTAAACTGTTGTTTTCCCCTTTCTGATATGAGTGACCAATTGGTTGGTGTGTTATTGAAATCTCTGTTATTTGAATATAGAGTTGCAGACATAAAACTCTCTGAGCTTCTGGATTCTTGGCCACAGGAGGAGGAAATTTCCCTGCACAGTCATCTGTAGACTAGATTAAAATACAAACACCTCCTCAGTGAGTATACGAAGAATGCGCTGATACATTTCAATGAAAATTACCCCCCATTAATTCATGCCTCAGACACCTTCACTGCCCCACCCCCACAATTCATTGCTGACAGCTTTCTTATAGTCATACACACACACACACACACACACACACACACACACACACACACACACACACACACACACACCAAAAACAAAACCAAAACAGCAACAAAAAAAAAAAACAGGACCAAAGGTGGCTAATAGACCAAATGATCTCTACGCCATCTGTATGGCTGAGACCAGGTCAGCCGCTTCCTTGGGCCCTCAAACTAGTACACATAGAACCCATCTTTTTTTTTTTTTTTGGAAGAATGACATGTAATTATGCTACCTTTTGCACCAGGGATTATATTATACCAAGATAGTTTTTCCAAATTATAACTTGTTTAAATTTATTGGGAATAAACCACTTGAGATCAGATACCCTTAGATCTTAACCCAGGTTGATGAAGTCAATCTGAACGGAATTCTCATTCTCACCTCTTTGTGGCTCTCTTCTGTGCCTGCCATGACCACCTGCAGAGTCACCCTCACAAGCATCTCTCTCTTTCTCTCTCTATATATATGCGTATGTATATGTATATGCATATCTGCATACTGACTAGCATTATTTTGGAGTTCAATTTAATAAATATAGTAGTATGTTGTGGTGACAACAGCAAAGATGCTTCTTGAGCCCTTGTGTTGCTGTCACCCTTCATTTTGAGACAAGTGAGGAACGAGATGAGTAGGAGCGAGAGGTTGCCTGCTCCTGGTATCTAGGTGCAGTAGAGCCATGACCCTGCTTCGAGCCAAGGTCTCCTTACTGAGTTTCACCCTCTGTTCCCAGGGGTGATTATCCCCAGATCCCAGGGGTGGCTATCCCCAGATCCCAGGGGTGGCTATCCCCAGAACGGCATCTTCAGGCTTCCACTGAGGAGAGTGATGGAGTTCCCTGGCAGCCAGACCAACAGGCTTCAACAGATCTGTAGAGAAGAGTAGGGTAGGCGAGTGTGGGAATGAGGAATTGCAGCGATGTCAAGAGAAGATGAAAGCAAAGACAATGGAACAGAGGAGAGAGAAGAGAAAGGGAAACCCAGGGAGCATTAGACAGCAAACAATCCTTCCACTGAATACCTAAGTATACTATTTTGACTTATTACTTACATAGGCCTGCCATTTTGACTCACTACCTAGGTCTGCCATTTTCACTATCTATCATCTATCTATCTATCTTTCTATATTTCTATCTATCTATCTGTCTGTCTATCCATCCATCTATCTTTCTATCTAATTATCTATCTACCTACCTACCTACCTACCTACCTATTTACTGTCATTTTAACTGACATCAGGCTATGCCATTTTTACTGAGCACATGAGTCTGTCACTTGAAGGTCAGCATCTCAATTCTCTGGGAAAACTGTGGGGCAGGTGCTACTTGCAGGATAACCAGGGAAGAAATGAAGACTGCATTCTTGTGCTCTTATCAGAAGACAGAAGAAGAGTCCAGAATCATCCCTGAGTTGTGAATGGATTTAATTGGGCAGCTTTAAAAGTATGGGAACTGGACTTCATTTTATTTTAAAGCTTAAAAGCATCAACCTGCATTGGAATGAAAACACTGACTTGTTGTCACCAAATTAAAAAAAAATAATAATAATAACTGTCCAGGAAAATCTTAGCAGGAAAAAGAGGTCTTTTAGCTCCCTTTCCCACCAGCCCTAACCTCTGGCAGCCTGTGCCTGGAGCCTTTTTGGTGTTCTATTTCTGCTAATCCATGCTAAGAAGAAACTAGTGAACCAGAGGTTAGCTGATGGGGCCTCAAGGTGTGACCTTTCCCAGGAATATTTGCATGTTAATAAGGGATCCAGGGAACCTAGGACAGCTTCCAGGTCTCAAATGAAAGAAGTCCTGAAGGTGGACAGGGGAGCAAGCTGGGCCTCCAGGGGCCCTGCTGTGTGGGCTACCAGTGATCCTGCCCCTGTGGATGGTGCTGGTCTGGGCGGCTCTCCATCTACTTTTGTAAAGAAGCTGTTCAGAGCAGAACAAAGCAATTGTGTTTATCCCAAGGCAAGGCCCCTACAGCCAGGACTCTGCCAGCAGTGCCCAGCTTAGAGCCCTCACTTACAGGTGAGGAAATACACCCTTACTTTCTTTTCTTTCTTTCTTTCTTTTCTTTTCTTTCTTTCTTTTTCTTTTCTTTCTTTCTTTTCTTTTTTTTAGCTGTGGGCCCCTTGTGTTCGCTGGGTCTTATGGCCAGTAGACCTCACATATTCCCCACTTGTGAGTTTGTGAGGTGAATGAAAAAAATCCCTACCCTTGGCCATATCTTTAGCCACAGTGCCCAGGAGTCCTTTAAGCCCAAGGCTCAGACCCAAGAGCTGGGCAACTTCTTGCTGAAGATATGGACATTTCCGCCATTTGCCAGTTATTATTTTTCTTTTTCCTAACCAAAGAACCTCAAAATGCAGGACCATCATGGCCAGATTTTGTGTTGGTCCTTGAAGTCTGAATAAAGAAGCTCCTTCCTAACTTGGGCCAGACTGGAGAAAGTAGAAACCCAACTCAGACACGCTGTGTTTGTACAGTGGACCACGAGGACAAGAGTACTTTTCTGTTTGGCTGAATTCATCAAAAATGTCCAAACCCCACACCGAACATTCATCACTAATTAAATCCTAGCACCATAATTCATAGAAAACAATTACGGCATTTAGATTTTTTAAGGGAACTATTACTGCTGCCTTGGCCCTTTTAAAAATTATGTCCCCCAAAGGACAAAATGTAATCCATTAATATGTATGTATTATTACTACTTCTTCTTCTTTTTTTTTTTTGTAACGGGAAGACTGCTGATGCTTGTGAATGTGAAAGCATTTATCGGTCGCGACAGCCCGCTTCGTTGACTTGCAGTTTTAAGCGCAGTATTTTTTAGAATCTAAAAGGCTATAACATTAATTACCTTTTTGCCTTCTTCTGGTTGCCTGCTAGTTTTCTGCCCTGAGTTCCTCTTTGTCCCCGCACTCCCCAGCCACATTGGTGACTGGTTAGCCACCGAAGGGCTTAGGCAGACTTAGACAGAACCAACCATTATTGGGAAGGTCGTTGGCGAGTCATTCCATTCTGGGCAACCTCTCCCCATCTACATTTGGTACCCAGAACTGCATCCTCGCTTTTTATTCTTTTTAGCTGTGGGCTCCTTGTGTCTGCTGGGTCTTATGACCATCCTTGGGCAAAAGACATCTTGAATTTTCAAGTCCAACCTGCAGTTTTTCTATGTCAAATGTCTCCAGCTGAAGAAGTGGAGTCTGATTCCCCCCCCCCCCTTTCACTTTATTCTCTTGATCCATAGGGCTTCTTTGTTTTCATAACTTAATGGAGTAATTGAGAGGTTAGTTACCTGAGTCTGGCAGTGGGGAGTTAGCCCATGGAGAAGTATTGTATGCTTGACCTATGTGTACATATGCACATGCATGTACAGGAGTACACACACACACACGTGGGCGCGCACACACGCACACACACATGCACACACACACACGCACACACACACATACACACACGCACACACACATA
This sequence comes from Acomys russatus, assembly GCF_903995435.1. Taxonomy (NCBI): domain Eukaryota; kingdom Metazoa; phylum Chordata; class Mammalia; order Rodentia; family Muridae; genus Acomys; species Acomys russatus. Next base: position 64,839,264 of record NC_067143.1, on the reverse strand, counting down.
CACACACATACGCACACACATGCACACACGTACATGCACACACTCACAGGTACACACACACACACATACACACACAGGTGTGCAGGTCTATGCACATACATTAAAAACACAACACAGAAATTTCCATCCTGCTCTCTGATCAGACTACTGTCACATGCATTTGGCATTCATTATCTACCAGCCCTGGCGCCTCTGGTCCTGTGCCCTGGCCAGCAGCAATGTGGTTTATAGAGATCATATGGCAGGGAAACAGACCTTGAAAGACACAGCTCTTGAGAAGCACAGTTGACGAATTTTCTATGATTTGAGTCTGGGTTTATTCTTCCCTGTGGTGGGGCAGGCACCCCAGAGCACACACAGGCCTGACGCCCGGGAGCCCAGAAGGCGTGGGGACCATGACAATAAGCACACTGTTGGTTTTTTTCCCCTTTTCTTCTTTTTTTTTCTTTACATGTCTCAGATTGCATTTCCTATCTAGGGGGGGAAAGAGAGAAAAGAAAAGGGAGCCTTGTAAAGGATCCAGAATCTGGCCAGGAAACCACACAGGGTGAAGGTTGCCACTGTCATTAGCAATTAATGTAACCACCAGGGCTGGAAGGAGAAAGCCCTGCCAAGGCTGGTGAGGGCAAGAGTGGGGGCCTGCTCACCCCTACTTGCCAGCCATAGTTGTTTGGTTGGTTGGAGGAATGAACAAGACGCCTCCTCAGCGCTCCTAAGAGATAGGTTCCGATACTAACATTTAAACATTTTATTTTCACGTGAGGTGCACGGGACTTGATAAGTTATGTCTCTGCCACCGACTTTTACTCTCTACGGCTTAGTTCCCTCGAGAGTTGATTTTTTTTTCCTCTTGAGTGAGTCTGTTGAGAGACTCCTCTTAAGTATCATTTGTTGAGTGCCCTCTGTGTGCCAAGTCCTTGGGGTGCTGGGCACAAGGCTGAGGCTAATCCATAACAGATGCTGAGAAGCAGGCATACCAAGGCTGAGGGATTTCTGTTGCTACCTCATCTGGCCCCATTACAATGCCAAGAGCTGGCTTTTCTCCTTCCTCCATTTTACAGGTGGCATTGTTGACACCCAGAGAGGACAATGAGCTGCAGACACACACTCAATGATAGTTCCCCTCAGACCTATGCTCCTAACCCTGATTTAATTTCTCAAGAAGCCCAGAGCCTAGAAAGGACTCTGATAACTTCACTCAAAGCTAAAAGGCAAAGCCATGTGGGATTCAAAGATGGTCACTTGGCAGCCCAAGGTGAGGCGTCTAGACAAGAGAGGCGGCCACAGACAATTTCCAGAGGAGGTGAGCAAGTCAAACCTCTCTTGCCCCCTTCACGTACATGAGCTTGTTTTGGCCAAACCACACAGTCTGGAAGGGACATATAGCCTTCCTGAGACTGGCTTACTCTGTGTGTGTGTGTGTGTGTGTGTCTGTCTGTCTGTCTGTCTGTCTGTCTGTGTATGTAAGTGTGTGTGTCTGTGTGCATGTCTGTATGTGTGTCTCTACGTGTGTGTATGTGTCTGTCTGTGTGTATATGTGAATGTGTGTATGTGAGTGTGTGTGTGTGTGTGTGTGTGTGTGTGTGTGTTCTGTACACTCATCCTGTAACCGAAGCTCTTATGTTTTACTGACTGAGACCCCTGCAGGGGTGACAGGAGCTGAGGCTGCCATCCTTCTTCTACATTTTGGGTACACTCAAATCCCTCTCCTATTTTTCCTCTATGCCACACCCTGCTGTGTTTCTTCTATTCTTCATTTTCCCCTTCTCCACCCAGCCACCCACCTTTTTCTTTTTGGTAGTTTTTTTTAAAAATGCCACTTTTCATTAATGTGACCAAAATGTCATCAAGTCATTTAATGCTCTTTAATGTCCTTGTATCGTTTACGTTTTGTGAACAGCGTGGAAATGAATCCCATCTGTGAGTTCAGGGACATCAAAAAAGTTGGACAGGCTATTTAGACTTGCTACTTCACATCGCATTAGCGTGTACAATGTCAGGGGGCCGAGCCAAGTATAGCCCAGCCAGGGCCTCCTCTGCCCCTTCCTGAGGCCCAGGATTGACAGATCACTTACTTAGGGAACTCAGAGTCAATCGTGGATACGGGGCTGGAAGGGTGCCCAGAGGCCCCAGGAAAAGTGTGAAGCCTAAATAAAAAATGAGAAATGAGAAATGATTCAGAAAAAAAAAAAACTCAATGTTTCATAAGCCTCCCCTACCCCCCTTATCTGTCTGGTGAGAAGCTTGCCTCCACTGCCCTCTTCAAAAGGAACTGACTTGCCTGTATCCCCTAGGCTAGTCTTCTCCCAGCCTCTTTATTCTCTATGGGAGGGAGCTTTGGTGCTAAGATTGAGGATATATTAGGGAACTGTTACAAGTCTCAATTCATTTGAGACCATCAAGCTTGGGGGTAGCAGAGCACATTAAGAAGGGTTGTCGGGGACCCCAAAGGGTCTTCCAAATCTAAGTGTAATTTGGTGACCTGAAGATCCTGCTGCTGGGGAACTCTGTGAAGTGTGATGGGGCTGGAGCCATCCTGTGCAAGCCTCGGTTCCTGTTTCCTCCTTTCCTGAAGATGGAACACAGAGCTTTATTTTCCATGTGTATTTCAAATTGGGGCACTGCTAATTACATCAGCCAAAGTAAATGACCCGTGAGACCTGAGGGTCATGGACTAGCATCTGACCACACTGAGCATCCACGAGCACACCTGTGTCAAAATCTTCCTGTCACTCTGCCACCTGGCCCACTCACACCTTGTCCCCCAGTGCCACTAGGTAGAGAGGCCCTTGACTGGCTCAGCGCCATGCAGGCAAGCTCAGCTTGGCCACTTCCTGTCAAGGACCAAGGGTGCAGTGTGAGGAGAGTGCCTTGACTCCAAATGGTCTTTCTTTTCTCCAAGTCTGGAAAACTTACCCCCATTCTTGTGCATTCTCTGGAAAGAAAGATGTGGCGTTTTGCTTCAGTAAAGAACCAGCACGGAACAGAACAGAACAGAAGCTTCTACTCTTTACTCCCAGTCCCAGCAGGAACAGCATTCTCACTGCTAGTCAGTGTGGGGATTGGCCAGTCACTTTCTCAGGTCACTTGCCATTCATTTAAGCCCCTCCCACTTTGCATGTACGTCTATGAGCATGCTACAGTACTTTGATTTCAAACGTTAAAGAAAGCAAGCAACATCCTATGGTTCCTCCGTGGTTCTCATATGACAGAGCAAACAATGAAGATAAAGCATTAACAGGAGATGGAAGGGCAGAGAGACTGGGCTCTTATGGTTACTTGCCTATCTTAAACCGGATCAACCCAATCTTCTCTGGAATTCTTTATCATGCCACATAAAATCAA